>NC_090398.1:52661553-52961553 GCF_036365525.1 Heterodontus francisci | reverse complement strand
AACAATAGCACTGGTGTTGGTGTGGATGAACAGTCTCAGGAACGATAGTCCTGGTGTTCATGTAGCTAAACTTTCTTAGGAACAATAGCCCTGGTGTTAATGTGGCTAAACAGTCTCAGGTACAGTAGCCCTGGTGTTGATGTGGGTGAACAGTCTCTTGAACAATAGCCCTGGTGCTGATGTGGGTCAATAGTCTCAGGATCGTTACCCTGGTGTTGATGTGGATGAACATTCTCAGGATCAATAGTCCTGGTGTTGATTTGGATGAACATTCTCAGGAACAATCGCACTGGTACAGATGTGGAAGAACAGTTTTTTGAACAATAGCCCTGATGTTGATGTGGATGTACAGTCTCAGGAACAATAGTCCTGGTGTTGTTGTGGATGTACAGTCTCAGGAACAATAGCCCTGGTGTTGATGTTGATGAACATTTTTTGGAACAATAACCCTGGCGTAGATATGGGTGAAGAGTCTAAGGAAGAATGGTTCTGGTGTCGATGTGGATGAACATTCTCAGGAACAATAGTCCTGGTGTTGTTGTGGATGCACAGTCTCAGGAACAATAGCCCTGGTGTTGATGTTGATGAACATTTTTTGGAACAATAGCCCTGGTGTAGGTATGGGTGAACAGTCTCAGGAACAATGGTACTGGTGTTGATGTGGATGTACAGTCTCAGGAACAATGGTTCTGGTGTTGATGTGGAAGAACAGTCTCATGACCAATAGTCCTGCTGTTGATGTGGATTAACATTCTCAGGAACAATAGCCCTGGTGTTGATGTGAATGAACAGTCTCAGGAACAATAGCTCTGGTGTTGATGTGGATGAACAGTCTCAGGAACAATAGCCCTTGTGTTGATGTGGATGTACAGTCTCAGGAACAATAGGCCTGGTGTTGTTGTGGATGTACATTCTCAGGAACAATAGCCCTGGTGATGATGTGGATGTACAGTCTCAGGAAAAATAGTCCTGTTGTTGATGTGGATGAACATTTACAGGAACAACAGACCTGGCGTTTATGTGGCTAAACATTCTTAGGAACAATAGCCCTGGTGTTAATGTGGCTGAACAGTCTGAGGAACAATAGCCCTGGTGTCGATGTGGATGAACAGTCTCTCGAACAATAGCCCTGGTGCTGATGTGGATGAAAAGTCTCAGGAACAATGGTTCTGGTGTTGAAGTGGATGTACAGTCTCAGGAACATTAGCTTTGGTGTTGATTTGGATAAACATTCTCAGGAACAATAGCCCTGGTGTTGATGTGGATGAACATTTTCAGAAACAATCGCCCTGGTGTTGATGTGGATGTACAGTCTCAGGAACAATAGGCCTGGTGTTGATGTGGATGAACAGTCTCAGGAACAATAGCCCTGGTGTTGATGTGGATGAACATTTTCAGAAACAATCGCCCTGGTGTTGAGATGGATGAAGAGTCTCAGGAACAATGGTTCTGGTGTCGATGTGGATGAACAGTCTCAGGAACAATAGTCCTGGCGTTAATGTGGATGAACATTCTCAGGAACAATAGCCCTGGTGTTGATGTGGATGATCATTCTCAGGAACAATAGCACTGGTATTGATGTGGTTGAACATTCTCAGGAACTATAGCCCTGGTGTTGATGTGGATGAACAGTCTCAGGAACAATAGCCCTGGTGTTAATGTGGATGAACAGTCGCAGGAACAATAGCCCTGGTTTTGATGGGAATGAACAGTCTCATGGACAATAGCCCTGGTGTTGATGTGGATGAACAGTCTCAGGAACAATAGCGCTGATTTTGATGGGAATGAACATTCTCAGGAACAATAGCCCTGGTGTTGATGTGGATGAACAGTCTCAGGAACAAAAGCCCTGGTGTTGATGTGGATGAACAGTCTCAGGTACAATAGCAATGGATTTGATAGGGATGAACAATCAATGGAACAATAGCCCTGGTGTTGATGTGGATGAAGATTCTCAGGAACAATAGCCCTGTTGTTAATGTGGATGAACAGTCTCAGGAACAATAGCCCTGGTGTTGATGTGGATGAAGATTCTCAGGAACAATAGCCCTGGTGTTAATGTGGATGAACATTCTCAGGAACAATAGCCCTGATGTTGATGTGGATGAAGATTCTCAGGAACAATAGCCCTGGTGTTGATGTGGATGAACAGTCTCAGGAACAATGGTTCTGGTGTTGATGTGGATGTACAGTCTCAGGTACATTAGCCTTGGTGTTGATGTGGATAAACATTCTCAGGAAAAACAGCCCTGGTGTTGATATGGATGAACAGTCTCAGGAACAATGGTTCTGGTGTTGATGTGGAAGAACAGTCTCATGACCAATAGTCCTGGTGTTGATGTGGATGAACAGTCTCAGGAACAATAGCCCTGGTGTTGATGTGAATGTACAGTGTCGGGAACAATAGGCCTGGTGTTGATGTGGATGAACATTCTCAGCAATAATAGCCCTGGTGTTGATGTGGATGAACATTCTCAGGAACAATAGCCCTGCTGTTGATCGGAATGAACAGTCTCAGGAACAATAGCACTGGTGTTGACGTGGATGAACATTCTCAGGAACAATAGCTATTGTGTTGATGTGGATGAACAGTTGCAGGAAAAATAGCCCTAGTTTTGATGGGAATGACCAGTCTCAGGAACAATAGCCCTGATGTTGATGTGGATGTACAGTCTCAGGAACAATAGTCCTGGTGTTGTTGTGGATGTACAGTCTCAGGAACAATAGCCCTGGTGTTGATGTGGATGATCATTTTTTCGAACAATAGCCCTGGTGCAGATGTGGGTGAACAGTCTCAGGAACAATGGTTCTGGTGTTGATGTGGATGTACAGTCTCAGGAACAATGGTTATGGTGTTGATGTGGATGAACATTCTCAGGAACAGTATCCCTGGTGCTGATGTGAATGAACAGTCTCAGGAACAATAGCTCTGGTGTTGATGTGGATGAACAGTCTCAGGAACAATAGCCCTGGTGTTGATGTGGATGTACAGTCTCAGGAACAATAGGCCTGGTGTTGATGTGGATGAACATTCTCAGGAACAATAGCCCTGGTGATGATGTGGATGTACAGTCTCAGGAACAATAGGCCTGGTGTTGATGTCGATGAACATTCTCAGGAACAGTATCCCTGGTGCTGATCTGAATGAACAGTCTCAGGAAAAATAGCTCTGGTGTTGATGTGGATGTACAGTCTCAGGAACAATAGTCCTGGTGTTGATGTGGATGAACATTATCAGGAACAATAGCCCTGTTGTTGATGTGGATGAACATTTACAGGAACAACAGACCTGGTGTTGATATGGATGAACATTTTCAGGAACAACAGTCCTGGCGTTGTTGTGGATGAACATTCTCAGGAAAAATAGCACTGGTGTTGATGTGGATGAACAGTCTCAGGAACGATAGTCCTAGTGTTTATGTGGCTAAACGTTCTTAGGAACAATAGCCCTGGTGTTAATGTGGCTAAACAGTCTTAGGAACAATAGCCCTGGTGTTCATGTGGATGAATAGTCTCTTGAACAATAGCCCTGGTGCTGACGTGGATGAACAGTCTCAGGAACAATGGTTCTGGTGTTGATGTGGATGTACAGTCTCAGGAACTTTCGCTTTGGTGTTGATGTGGATAAACATTCTCAGGAACAATAGCCCTGGTGTTGATGTGGATGAATATTTTCAGAAACAATCGCCCTGGTGTTGATGTGGATGTACAGTTTCAGGAACAATAGGCCTGGTGTTGATGTGGATGAACATTCTCAGGAACAATAGCCCTGGTGTTGATGTGGATGAACATTTTCAGAAACAATCGCCCTGGTGTTGATGTGGATGTACAGTTTCAGGAACAATAGGCCTGGTGCTGACGTGGATGAACAGTCTCAGGAACAATGGTTCTGGTGTTGATGTGGATGTCCAGTCTCAGGAACTTTCGCTTTGGTGTTGATGTGGATAAACATTCTCATGACCAATAGTCCTGGTGTTGATGTGGATGAACAGTCTCAGGAACAATAGCCCTGGTGTTGATGTGAATGTACAGTGTCGGGAACAATAGGCCTGGTGTTGATGTGGATGAACATTCTCAGCAATAATAGCCCTGGTGTTGATGTGGATGAACATTCTCAGGAACAATAGCCCTGCTGTTGATCGGAATGAACAGTCTCAGGAACAATAGCACTGGTGTTGACGTGGATGAACATTCTCAGGAACAATAGCTATTGTGTTGATGTGGATGAACAGTTGCAGGAAAAATAGCCCTAGTTTTGATGGGAATGACCAGTCTCAGGAACAATAGCCCTGATGTTGATGTGGATGTACAGTCTCAGGAACAATAGTCCTGGTGTTGTTGTGGATGTACAGTCTCAGGAACAATAGCCCTGCTGTTGATGTGGAAGATCATTTTTTCGAACAATAGCCCTGGTGCAGATGTGGGTGAACAGTCTCAGGAACAATGGTTCTGGTGTTGATGTGGATGTACAGTCTCAGGAACAATGGTTATGGTGTTGATGTGGATGAACATTCTCAGGAACAGTATCCCTGGTGCTGATGTGAATGAACAGTCTCAGGAACAATAGCTCTGGTGTTGATGTGGATGAACAGTCTCAGGAACAATAGCCCTGGTGTTGATGTGGATGTACAGTCTCAGGAACAATAGGCCTGGTGTTGATGTGGATGAACATTCTCAGGAACAATAGCCCTGGTGATGATGTGGATGTACAGTCTCAGGAACAATAGGCCTGGTGTTGATGTGGATGAACATTCTCAGGAACAGTATCCCTGGTGCTGATCTGAATGAACAGTCTCAGGAAAAATAGCTCTGGTGTTGATGTGGATGTACAGTCTCAGGAACAATAGTCCTGGTGTTGATGTGGATGAACATTATCAGGAACAATAGCCCTGTTGTTGATGTGGATGAACATTTACAGGAACAACAGACCTGGTGTTGATATGGATGAACATTTTCAGGAACAACAGTCCTGGCGTTGTTGTGGATGAACATTCTCAGGAAAAATAGCACTGGTGTTGATGTGGATGAACAGTCTCAGGAACGATAGTCCTAGTGTTTATGTGGCTAAACATTCTTAGGAACAATAGCCCTGGTGTTAATGTGGCTAAACAGTCTTAGGAACAATAGTCCTGGTGTTGATGTGGATGAACATTATCAGGAACAATAGCCCTGTTGTTGATGTGGATGAACATTTACAGGAACAACAGACCTGGTGTTGATATGGATGAACATTTTCAGGAACAACAGTCCTGGCGTTGTTGTGGATGAACATTCTCAGGAAAAATAGCACTGGTGTTGATGTGGATGAACAGTCGCAGGAACAATAGCCCTGGTTTTGATGGGAATGAACAGTCTCATGGACAATAGCCCTGGTGTTGATGTGGATGAACAGTCTCAGGAACAATAGTCCTGGTATTGATGTGGATTAACAGTTGCAGGAACAATAGCCCTGGTTATGATGGGAATGACCAGTCTCAGGAACAATAGCCCTGATGTTGATGTGGATGTACAGCCTCAGGAACAATAGTCCTGGTGTTGATGTGGGTGTACTGTCACTGGAAATATAGCCCTGGTGTTGATGTGGATGAACATTTTTTGGAACAACAGCCCTGGTGTTGACGGGAATGAACATTCTCTGGAACAACAGCCCTGGTGTTGTTGTGGATGAACATTTTTAAGAACAATAGCCCTGGTGTAGATATGGATGAACAGTCTCAGGAACATTAGCTTTGGTGTTGATGTGGATAAACATTCACAGGAAGAACAGAACTGGTCTTGAGATGGATGAACAGTCTCAGGTCCAATAGTCCTTGTATTGATGTGGATGAACATTCTCAGGAACAATAGCCCTGGCGTTGATGTGGATGAAGATTCTCAGGAACAATAGCCCTGTTGTTAATGTGGATGAACAGTCTCAGGAACAATAGCCCTGATGTTGAAGTGGATGAAGATTCTCAGGAACAAGAGCCCTGGTGTTAATGTGGATGAACAGTCTCAGGAACAATAGCCCTGGTGTTGCTGTGGATGGACATTCTCGGGAACAACAGCCCTGGCTTTGATGTGGATGTACAGTCTCAGGAACCATAGTCGTTGTTTTGATGTGGATGTACAGTCTCAGGAAAAATAGTACTGGTGTTGATGTGGATGAACATTCTCAGGAACAATAGCCCTGGCTTTGATGTGGATGTACATTCTCAGGAACAGTAGCCTTGGTGTAGCTGTGGATGAACATTCTCAAGAACAATAGTCCTGGTGTTACTGTGGATGCACATTCTCAGGAACAATAGCCCTGATGTTGATGTGGATGAACATTCTCAGGAACAAAAGCCCTGGTGTTGATGTGGATGTACAGTCTCAGGAACAATAGTCCTGGTGTTGATGTGGATTTACATTCTCAGGAACAGCAGCCCTGGTGTTGATATGGATGAACTGTCTCAGGAACAATAGCCCTGGTGTTGATGGGAATTAACAGTCTCAGGAACAATAGCCCTGGTGTTGATGTGGATGAACATTCTCAGGAACAATAGCCCTGATGTTGATGTGGATGAACGTTCTCAGGAGCAAAAGCCCTGGTGTTGATGTGGATGTACAGTCTCAGGAACAATAGCACTGGATTTGATAGGGATGAACAATCAATGGAACAATAGCCCTGGTTTTGATGTGGATGCACAGTCTCAGGAACAATAGCCCTGTTGTTGATGTGGATGAACAGTCTCAGGACCAATAGCCCTGGTGTTGATGTGGATGAACATTCTCAGGAACAATAGCCCTGGTGTTAATGTGAAGGAACAGTCGCAGGAACAATGGCCCTGGTGTTGATGTGGATGAACATTCTCAGGAACAATAGCCCTGGTGTTGATTTGGATGAACAGTCTCATGAACAATAGCCCTGGTGTTGATGTGGATGAACATTCTCAGGAACAATAGCCCTGTTGTTGATGTGGATGTACAGTCTCAGGAACAATAGTCCTGGTGTTGATGTGGATGAACATTCCCAGGAGCAATAGCCCTGTTATTGATGTGGATGAACATTTACAGGAACAACAGACCTGGTGTTGATATGGATATGCATTTTCAGGAACAACAGTCCTGGTGTTGTTGTGGATGAACATTCTCAGGAACAATAGCCCTGGTGTTGATGTGGATGAAAAGTCTCATGAACGATAGTCCTGGTGTTTATGTGGCTAAACATTCTTAGGAACAATAGCCCTGGTGTTAATGTGGATGAACAGTCTCTTGAACAATAGCCCTGGTGCTGATGTGGATGAATACTCTCAGGATCATTACCCTGGTGTTGATGTGGATGAACATTCTCAGGATCAATAGTCCTGGTGTTGATGTCGATGAACATTCTCAGGAACAATCGCACTGTACAGATGTGGAAGAACAGTTTTTTGAACAATAGCCCTGGTGTTGATCGGAATGAACAGTCTCAGGAACAATAGCCCTGGTGTTGACGTGGATGAACATTCTCAGGAACAATAACTCTTGTGTTGATGTGGATGAACATTCTCAGGAACAATAGCCCTAGTTTTGATGGGAATGACCAGTCTCAGGAACAATAGCCCTGATGGTGATGTGGATGTACAGTCTCAGGAACATTAGCTTTGGTGTTGATGTGGATAAACATTCTCAGGAACAATAGCCCTGGTGTTGATGTGGATGAACATTTTCAGAAACAATCGCCCTGTTGTTGATGTGGATGTACAGTCTCAGGAACAATAGGCCTGGTGTTGATGTGGATGAACAGTCTCAGGAACAATAGCCCTGGTGTTGATGTGGATGAACATTGTCAGAAACAATCGCCCTGGTGTTGATATGGATGAAGAGTCTAAGGAACAAAGGTTCTGGTGTCGATGTGGATGAGCAGTCTCAGGAACAATAGTCCTGGCGTTAATGTGGATGAACATTCTCAGGAACAATAGCCCTGGTGATGATGTGGATGATCATTCTCAGGAACAATAGCCCTGGTATTGATGTGGATGAACAGTCTCAGGAACAATAGCCCTGGTGTTAATGTGGATGAACAGTCGCAGGAACAATAGCCCTGGTTTTGATGGGAATGAACAGTCTCATGGACAATAGCCCTGGTGTTGATGTGGATGAACAGTCTCTGGAACAATAGTCCTGGTGTTGATGTGGATGAATATTCTCCGGAAGAATAGCCCCGGTGTTGATGTGGATGAACAGTCTCAGGAACAATAGCGCTGATTTTGATGGGAATGAACACTCTCTTGAACAATAACCCTGGTGTTGATGTGGATGAACAGTCTCAGGAACAAAAGCCCTGGTGTTGATGTGGATGAACAGTCTCAGGAACAATAGCACTGGATTTGATAGGGATGAACAATCAATGGAACAATAGCCCTGGTTTTGATGTGGATGCACAGTCTCAGGAACAATAGCCCTGGTGTTAATGTGGATGAACAGTCGCAGGAACAATAGCCCTGGTTTTGATGGGAATGAACAGTCTCATGGACAACAGCCCTGGTGTTGATGTGGATGAACAGTCTCAGGAACAATAGTCCTGATGTTGATGTGGATTAACAGTTGCAGGAACAATAGCCCTGGTTATGATGGGAATGACCAGTCTCAGGAACAATAGCCCTGATGTTGATGTGGATGTACAGCCTCAGGAACAATAGTCCTGGTGTTGATGTGGGTGTACTGTCACTGGAAATATAGCCCTGGTGTTGATGTGGATGAACATTTTTTGGAACAACAGCCCTGGTGTTGACGGGAATGAACATTCTCTGGAACAACAGCCCTGGTGTTGTTGTGGATGAACATTTTTAAGAACAATAGCCCTGGTGTAGATATGGATGAACAGTCTCAGGAACATTAGCTTTGGTGTTGATGTGGATAAACATTCACAGGAAGAACAGACCTGGTCTTGATATGGATGAACAGTCTCAGGACCAATAGTCCTTGTATTGATGTGGATGAACATTCTCAGGAATAATAGCCCTGGCGTTGATGTGGATGAAGATTCTCAGGAACAATAGCCCTGTTGTTAATGTGGATGAACAGTCTCAGGAACAATAGCCCTGGTGTTGATGTGGATGAAGATTCTCAGGAACAATAGCCCTGGTGTTAATGTGGATGAACAGTCTCAGGAACAATAGCCCTGATGTTGCTGTGGATGGACATTCTCGGGAACAACAGCCCTGGCTTTGATGTGGATGTACAGTCTCAGGAACCATAGTCGTTGTATTGATGTGGATGTACAGTCTCAGGAAAAATAGTACTGGTGTTGATGTGGATGAACATTCTCAGGAACAATAGCCCTGGCTTTGATGTGGATGTACATTCTCAGGAACAGTAGTCGTGGTTTTGATGTGGATGAACATTCTCAGGAGGAATAGCCCTGTTGTTGTTGTGGATGTACAGTCTCAGGAAAAATAGTCCTGGTGTTGATGTGGATGAACATTCTCAGGAACAGTAGGCTTGGTGTAGCTGTGGATGAACATTCTCAAGAACAATAGTCCTGGTGTTGCTGTGGATGCACATTCTCAGGAACAATAGCCCTGATGTTGATGTGGATGAACATTCTCAGGAACAAAAGCCCTGGTGTTGATGTGGATGTACAGTCTCAGGAACAATAGTCCTGGTGTTGATGTGGATTTACATTCTCAGGAACAACAGCCCTGGTGTTGATATGGATGAACTGTCTCAGGAACAATAGCCCTGGTGTTGATGGGAATTAACAGTCTCAGGAACAATAGCCCTGGTGTTGATGTGGATGAACATTCTCAGGAACAATAGCCCTGATGTTGATGTGGATGAACGTTCTCAGGAGCAAAAGCCCTGGTGTTGATGTGGTTGTACAATCTCAGGAACAATAGTACTGGTGTTGATGTGGATGAACATTCTCAGGAACAATAGCCCTGGATTTGATGTGGATGAACATTAACAGGAACATTAGCCCTGTTGTTGATGTGGATGAACAGTCTCAGGTCCAATAGCCCTGGTGTTGATGTGGATGAACATTCTCAGGAACAATAGCCCTGGTGTTAATGTGAAGGAACAGTCGCAGGAACAATAGCCCTGGTGTTGATGTGGATGAACATTCTCAGGAACAATAGCCCTGTTGTTGATGTGGATGAACATTCTCAGGAACAATAGCCCTGGTGTTGATTTGGATGAACAGTCTCATGAACAATAGCCCTGGTGTTGATGTGGATGAACATTCTCAGGAACAATAGCCCTGTTGTTGATGTGGATGTACAGTCTCAGGAACAATAGTCCTGGTGTTGATGTGGATTCACATTCTCAGGAACAACAGCCCTGGTGTTGATATGGATGAACTGTCTCAGGAACAATAGCCCTGGTGTTGATGGGAATTAACAGTCTCAGGAACAATAGCCCTGGTGTGGATGTGGATGAACATTCTCAGGAACAATAGCCCTGATGTTGATGTGGATGAACGTTCTCAGGAGCAAAAGCCCTGGTGTTGATGTGGATGTACATTCTCAGGAACAATAGCACTGGATTTGATAGGGATGAACAATCAATGGAACAATAGCCCTGGTTTTGATGTGGATGCACAGTCTCAGGAACAATAGCCCTGTTGTTGATGTGGATGAACAGTCTCAGGACCAATAGCCCTGGTGTTGATGTGGATGAACATTCTCAGGAACAATAGCCCTGGTGTTAATGTGAAGGAACAGTCGCAGGAACAATAGCCCTGGTGTTGATGTGGATGAACATTCTCAGGAACAATAGCCCTGGTGTTGATGTGGATGAACATTCTCAGGAACAATAGCCCTGTCGTTGATGTGGATGTACAGTCTCAGGAACAATAGTCCTGGTGTTGATGTGGATGAACATTCCCAGGAGCAATAGCCCTGTTATTGATGTGGATGAACATTTACAGGAACAACAGACCTGGTGTTGATATGGATATGCATTTTCAGGAACAACAGTCCTGGTGTTGTTGTGGATGAACATTCTCAGGAACAATAGCACTGGTGTTGATGTGGATGAAAAGTCTCATGAACGATAGTCCTGGTGTTTATGTGGCTAAACATTCTTAGGAACAATAGCCCTGGTGTTAATGTGGATGAACAGTCTCTTGAACAATAGCCCTGGTGCTGATGTGGATGAATACTCTCAGGATCATTACCCTGGTGTTGATGTGGATGAACATTCTCAGGATCAATAGTCCTGGTGTTGATGTCGATGAACATTCTCAGGAACAATCGCACTGTACAGATGTGGAAGAACAGTTTTTTGAACAATAGCCCTGGTGTTGATCGGAATGAACAGTCTCAGGAACAATAGCCCTGGTGTTGACGTGGATGAACATTCTCAGGAACAATAACTCTTGTGTTGATGTGGATGAACATTCTCAGGAACAATAGCCCTAGTTTTGATGGGAATGACCAGTCTCAGGAACAATAGCCCTGATGGTGATGTGGATGTACAGTCTCAGGAACATTAGCTTTGGTGTTGATGTGGATAAACATTCTCAGGAACAATAGCCCTGGTGTTGATGTGGATGAACATTTTCAGAAACAATCGCCCTGGTGTTGATGTGGATGTACAGTCTCAGGAACAATAGGCCTGGTGTTGATGTGGATGAACAGTCTCAGGAACAATAGCCCTGGTGTTGATGTGGATGAACATTTTCAGAAACAATCGCCCTGGTGTTGATATGGATGAAGAGTCTAAGGAACAAAGGTTCTGGTGTCGATGTGGATGAGCAGTCTCAGGAACAATAGTCCTGGCGTTAATGTGGATGAACATTCTCAGGAACAATAGCCCTGGTGATGATGTGGATGATCATTCTCAGGAACAATAGCCCTGGTATTGATGTGGATGAACAGTCTCAGGAACAATAGCCCTGGTGTTAATGTGGATGAACAGTCGCAGGAACAATAGCCCTGGTTTTGATGGGAATGAACAGTCTCATGGACAATAGCCCTGGTGTTGATGTGGATGAACAGTCTCTGGAACAATAGTCCTGGTGTTGATCTGGATGAATATTCTCCGGAAGAATAGCCCCGGTGTTGATGTGGATGAACAGTCTCAGGAACAATAGCGCTGATTTTGATGGGAATGAACACTCTCTTGAACAATAACCCTGGTGTTGATGTGGATGAACAGTCTCAGGAACAAAAGCCCTGGTGTTGATGTGGATGAACAGTCTCAGGAACAATAGCACTGGATTTGATAGGGATGAACAATCAATGGAACAATAGCCCTGGTTTTGATGTGGATGCACAGTCTCAGGAACAATAGCCCTGGTGTTAATGTGGATGAACAGTCGCAGGAACAATAGCCCTGGTTTTGATGGGAATGAACAGTCTCATGGACAACAGCCCTGGTGTTGATGTGGATGAACAGTCTCAGGAACAATAGTCCTGGTGTTGATGTGGATTAACAGTTGCAGGAACAATAGCCCTGGTTATGATGGGAATGACCAGTCTCAGGAACAATAGCCCTGATGTTGATGTGGATGTACAGCCTCAGGAACAATAGTCCTGGTGTTGATGTGGGTGTACTGTCACTGGAAATATAGCCCTGGTGTTGATGTGGATGAACATTTTTTGGAACAACAGCCCTGGTGTTGACGGGAATGAACATTCTCTGGAACAACAGCCCTGGTGTTGTTGTGGATGAACATTTTTAAGAACAATAGCCCTGGTGTAGATATGGATGAACAGTCTCAGGAACATTAGCTTTGGTGTTGATGTGGATAAACATTCACAGGAAGAACAGACCTGGTCTTGATATGGATGAACAGTCTCAGGACCAATAGTCCTTGTATTGATGTGGATGAACATTCTCAGGAATAATAGCCCTGGCGTTGATGTGGATGAAGATTCTCAGGAACAATAGCCCTGTTGTTAATGTGGATGAACAGTCTCAGGAACAATAGCCCTGGTGTTGATGTGGATGAAGATTCTCAGGAACAATAGCCCTGGTGTTAATGTGGATGTACAGTCTCAGGAACCATAGTCGTTGTTTTGATGTGGATGTACAGTCTCAGGAAAAATAGTACTGGTGTTGATGTGGATGAACATTCTCAGGAACAATAGCCCTGGCTTTGATGTGGATGTACAGTCTCAGGAACAGTAGTCGTGGTTTTGATGTGGATGAACATTCTCAGGAAGAATAGCCCTGTTGTTGTTGTGGATGTACAGTCTCAGGAAAAATAGTCCTGGTGTTGATGTGGATGAACATTCTCAGGAACAGTAGGCTTGGTGTAGCTGTGGATGAACATTCTCAAGAACAATAGTCCTGGTGTTGCTGTGGATGCACATTCTCAGGAACAATAGCCCTGATGTTGATGTGGATGAACATTCTCAGGAACTAAAGCCCTGGTGTTGATGTGGATGTACAGTCTCAGGAACAATAGTCCTGGTGTTGATGTGGATTTACATTCTCAGGAACAACAGCCCTGGTGTTGATATGGATGAACTGTCTCAGGAACAATAGCCCTGGTGTTGATGGGAATTAACAGTCTCAGGAACAATAGCCCTGGTGTTGATGTGGATGAACATTCTCAGGAACAATAGCCCTGATGTTGATGTGGATGAACGTTCTCAGGAGCAAAAGCCCTGGTGTTGATGTGGTTGTACAGTCTCAGGAACAATAGTCCTGGTGTTGATGTGGATGAACATTCTCAGGAACAATAGCCCTGGATTTGATGTGGATGAACATTAACAGGAACATTAGCCCTGTTGTTGATGTGGATGAACAGTCTCAGGTCCAATAGCCCTGGTGTTGATGTGGATGAACATTCTCAGGAACAATAGCCCTGGTTTTAATGTGAAGGAACAGTCGCAGGAGCAATAGCCCTGGTGTTGATGTGGATGAACATTCTCAGGAACAATAGCCCTGTTGTTGATGTGGATGAACATTCTCAGGAACAATAGCCCTGGTGTTGATTTGGATGAACAGTCTCATGAACAATAACCCTGTTGTTGATGTGGATGTACAGTCTCAGGAACAATAGTCCTGGTGTTGATGTGGATGAACATTCTCAGGAACAATAGCCCTGTTGTTGATGTGGATGAACATTTACAGGAACAACAGACCTGGTGTTGATATGGATATACATTTTCAGGGACAACAGTCCTGGTGTTGTTGTGGATGAACATTCTCAGGAACAATAGCACTGGTGTTGATGTGGATGAAAAGTCTCATGAACGATAGTCCTGGTGTTTATGTGGCTAAACATTCTTAGGAACAATAGCCCTGGTGTTAATGTGGATGAACAGTCTCTTGAACAATAGCCCTGGTGCTGATGTGGATGAATACTCTCAGGATCATTACCCTGGTGTTGATGTGGATGAACATTCTCAGGATCAATAGTCCTGGTGTTGATGTCGATGAACATTCTCAGGAACAATCGCACTGTACAGATGTGGAAGAACAGTTTTTTGAACAATAGCCCTGGTGTTGATCGGAATGAACAGTCTCAGGAACAATAGCCCTGGTGTTGACGTGGATGAACATTCTCAGGAACAATAACTCTTGTGTTGATGTGGATGAACATTCTCAGGAACATTAGCCCTAGTTTTGATGGGAATGACCAGTCTAAGGAACAATAGCCCTGATGTTTATGTGGATGTACAGTCTCAGGAACAATAGTCCTGGTGTTGATGTGGATGTACATTTTTTGGAACAACAGCCCTGGTGTAGATATGGGTGAACAGTCTCATAAACAATGGTTCTGGTGTTGATGTGGATGTACAGTCTCAGGAACAATGGTTCTGGTGTTGATGTGGAAGAACAGTCACATGACCAATAGTCCTGGTGTTGATGTGGATGAACATTCTCAGGAACAATAGCCCTGGTGTTGATGTGAATGAACAGTCTCACGTACAATAGCTCTGGTGTTGATGTGGATGAACAGTCTCAGGAACAATAGCCCTGGTGTTGATGTGGATGTACAGTTTCAGGAACAATAGCCCTGGTGTTGATTTGGATGAACAGTCTCATGAGCAATAGCCCTGGTGTTAATGTGGCTGAACAGTCTTAGTTACAATACCCCTGGTGTTGATGTGGATGAACAGTCTCTTGAATAATAGCCCTGGTGCTGATGTGGATGAATAGTCTCAGGATCATTACCCTGGTGTTGATGTGGATGAACATTCTCAGGAACAATAACTCTTGTGTTGATGTGGATGAACAGTTGCAGGAACAATAGCACTGGTTTTGATGGGAATGACCAGTCTCAGGAACAATAGCTCTGATGTTGATGTGGATGTCCAGTCTCAGGAACAATAGCCCTGGTGTTGACGTGGATGAACATTCTCAGGAACAATAGCTCTTGTGTTGATGTGGATGAACAGTTGCAGGAACAATAGCACTGGTTTTGATGGGAATGACCAGTCTCAGGAACAATAGCCCTGATGTTGATGTGGATGTACAGTCTCAGGAACAATAGTCCTGGTGTTGATGTGGATGTACAGTCTCAGGAACAATAGCCCTGGTGTTGATGTGGATGAACATTTTTTGGAACAATAGCCCTGGTGTAGATATGGGTGAACAGTCTCAGGAACATTGGTTCTGGTGTTGATGTGGATGTACAGTCTCAGGAACAATGGTTCTGGTGTTGGTGTGGAAGAACAGTCTCATGACCAATAGTCCAGGTGTTGATGTGGATGAACATTCTCAGGAACAATAGCCCTGGTGTTGATGTCAATGAACAGTCTCAGGAACAATAGCTCTGGTGTTGATGTGGATGAGCAGTCTCAGGAACAATAGCCCTGGTGTTGATGTGGATGTACAGTCTCAGGAACAATTGGCCTGGTGTTGATGTGGATGAACATTCTCAGGAACAATAGCCCTGGTGTTGATGTGGATGAACATTTTCAGAAGCAATAGCCCTGCTGTTGATATGGATGAAGAGTCTAAGGAACAATGGTTCTGGTGTTGATGTGGATGAACAGTCTCAGGAACAATAGTCCTGGCGTTAATGTGCATGAACATTTTTTGGAACAATAGCCCTGGTGTAGATATGGGTGAACAGTCTCAGGAACATTGGTTCTGTTGTTGATGTGGATGTACAGTCTCAGGAACAATGGTTCTGGTGTTGGTGTGGAAGAACAGTCTCATGAAAAATAGTCCAGGTGCTGATGTGGATGAACATTCTCAGTAACAATAGCCCTGGTGTTGATGTCAATGAACAGTCTCAGGAACAATAGCTCTGGTGTTGATGTGGATGTACAGTCTCAGGACAATAGGCCTGGTGTTGATGTGGATGAACATTCTCAGGAACAATAGCCCTGGTGTTGATGTGGATGAACATTTTCAGAAACAATAGCCCTGCTGTTGATGTGGATGATCATTCTTAGGAACAATAGCCCTGGTATTGATGTGGATGAACATTCTCAGGAACAATAGCCCTGGTGTTGATGTGGATGATCACTCTCAGGAACAATAGCCCTGTTGTTGATGTGGATGAACATTCTCAGGAACAATAGCCCTGGTGTTGATGTGGATGAACAGTCTCAGGAACAAAAGCCCTGGTGTTGATGTCAATGAACAGTCTCAGGAACAATAGCTCTGGTGTTGATGTGGATGAGCAGTCTCAGGTACATTAGCCTTGGTGTTGATGTGGAAAAACATGCTCAGGAAAAACAGCCCTGGTGTTGATATGGATGAACAGTCTCAGGAACAATGGTTCTGGTGTTGATGTAAAAGAACAGTCTCATGACCAATAGTCCTGGTGTTGATGTGGATGAACAGTCTCAGGAACAATAGCCCTGGTGTTGATGTGAATGTACACTGTCGGGAACAATAGGCCTGGTGTTGATGTGGATGAACATTCTCAGCAACAATAGCCCTGGTGTTGATGTGGAGGAACATTCTCAGGAACAATAGCTCTTGTGTTGATGTGGATGAACAGTTGCAGGAAAAATAGCCCTAGTTTTGATGGGAATGACCAGTCTCAGGAACAATCGCCCTGATGTTGATGTGGATGTACAGTCTCAGGTACAATAGTCCTGGTGTTGTTGTGGATGTACAGTCTCAGGAACAATAGCCCTGGTGTTGATGTAGATGATCATTTTTTGGAACAATAGCCCTGGTGCAGATGTGGGTGAACAGTCTCATGAACAATGGTTCTGGTGTTGATGTGGATGTACAGTCTCAGGAACAATGGTTCTGGTGTTGATGTGGAAGAACAGTCTCATGACCAATAGTCCTGGTGTTGATGTGGATGAACATTCTCAGGAACAATAGCCCTGGTGTTGATGTGAATGAACAGTCTCAGGAACAATAGCTCTGGTGTTGATGTGGATGAACAGTCTCAGGAACAATAACCCTGGTGATGATGTGGATGTACAGTCTCATGACCAATAGTCCTGGTGTTGATGTGGATGAACAGTCTCAGGAACAATAGCCCTGGTGTTGATGTGAATGTACAGTGTCGGGAACAATAGGCCTGGTGTTGATGTGGATGAACATTCTCAGCAACAATAGCCCTGGTGTTGATGTGGAGGAACATTCTCAGGAACAATAGCTCTTGTGTTGATGTGGATGAACAGTTGCAGGAAATAGAGCCCTAGTTTTGATGGGAATGACCAGTCTCAGGAACAATAGCCCTGATGTTGATGTGGATGTACAGTCTCAGGAACAATAGTCCTGGTGTTGTTGTGGATGTACAGTCTCAGGAACAATAGCCCTGGTGTTGATGTAGATGATCATTTTTTGGAACAATAGCCCTGGTGCAGATGTGGGTGAACAGTCTCAGGAACAATGGTTCTGGTGTTGATGTGGATGTACAGTCTCAGGAACAATGGTTCTGGTGTTGATGTGGAAGAACAGTCTCATGACCAATAGTCCTGGTGTTGATGTGGATGAACATTCTCAGGAACAATAGCCCTGGTGTTGATTTGCATGAACAGTCTCAGGAAAAATAGCTCTGGTGTTGATGTCGATGAACAGTCTCAGGAACAATAGCTCTGGTGATGATGTGGATATACAGTCTCAGGAACAATAGTCCTCGTGTTGATGTGGATGAACATTCTCAGGAACAATAGCCCTGTTGTTGATGTGGATGAACATTTACAGGAACAACAGACCTGGTGTTGATATGGATGAACATTTCCAGGAACAACAGTCCTGGCGTTGTTGTGGATGAACATTCTCAGGAAAAATAGCACTGGTGTTGATGTGGATGAACAGCCTCAGGAACTTTAGTCCTGGTGTTTATGTGGCTAAACATTCTTAGGAACAATAGCCCTGGTGTTAAAGTGGCTAAACAGTCTTAGGAACAATAGCCCTGGTGTTCATGTGGATGAACAGTCTCTTGAACAATAGCCCTGGTGTTCATGTGGATGAACAGTCTCTTGAACAATAGCCCGGGTGCTGACGTGGATAAACAGTTTCAGGAACAATGGTTCTGGTGTTGATATGGATGTACAGTCTCAGGAACATTAGCTTTGGTGTTGATGTGGATAAACATTTTCAGAAACAATCGCCCTGGTGTTGATGTGGATGTACAGTCTCAGGAACAATAGGCCTGGTGTTGATGTGGATGAACATTCTCAGGTACAATAGCCCTGGTGTTGATGTGGATGAACATTTTCAGAAACAATCGCCCTGGCGTTGATGTGGATGTACACTCTCAGGAACAATAGGCCTGGTGTTGATGTGGATGAACATTCTCAGGAACAATAGCCCTGGTGTTGATGTGGATGAACATTCTCAGGAACAATAGCTCTTGTGTTGATGTGGATGAACAGTTGCAGGAAAAATAGCCCTAGTTTTGATGGGAATGACCAGTCTCAGGAACAATAGCCCTGATGTTGATGTGGATGTACAGTCTCAGGAACAATAGGCCTGGTGTTGTTGTGGATGTACAGTCTCAGGAACAATAGCCCTGGTGTTGATGTGGATGTACAGTCTCATGAACAATAGCCCTGGTGTTGATGTGGATGAACATTTTCAGAAACAATCGCCCTGGTGTTGATATGGATGAAGAGTCTAAGGAACAATGATTCTGGTGTTGATGTGGATGTACACTCTCAGGAACAATAGGCCTGGTGTTGATGTGGATGAACATTCTCAGGAACAATAGCCCTGGTGTTGATGTGGATGTACAGTCTCAGGAACAATAGGCCTGGTGTTGATGTGGATGAACATTCTCAGGTACAATAGCCCTGGTGTTGATGTGGATGAACATTTTCAGAAACAATCGCCCTGGCGTTGATGTGGATGTACACTCTCAGGAACAATAGGCCTGGTGTTGATGTGGATGAACATTCTCAGGAACAATAGCCCTGGTGTTGATGTGGATGAACATTCTCAGGAACAATAGCTCTTGTGTTGATGTGGATGAACAGTTGCAGGAAAAATAGCCCTAGTTTTGATGGGAATGACCAGTCTCAGGAACAATAGCCCTGATGTTGATGTGGATGTACAGTCTCAGGAACAATAGGCCTGGTGTTCTTGTGGATGTACAGTCTCAGGAACAATAGCCCTGGTGTTGATGTGGATGTACAGTCTCAGGAACAATAGCCCTGGTGTTGATGTGGATGAACATTTTCAGAAACAATCGCCCTGGTGTTGATATGGATGAAGAGTCTAAGGAACAATGATTCTGGTGTTGATGTGGATGAACAGTCTCAGGAACAATAGTCCTGGCGTTAATGTGGATGAACATTTTCAGGAACAATAGCCCTGGTGTTGATGTGGATGATAATTCTCAGGAACAATAGCCCTGGTATTGATGTGTATGAACATTCTCAGGAACAATAGCCCTGGTGTTGATGTGGATGAACAGTTTCAGCAACAATAGCCCTGGTGTTAATGTAGATGAACAGTCGCAGGAACAATAGCCCTGGTGTTGCTGTGGATGAACATTCTCAGGAAGGAACAATAGCCCTGGTTTTGATTTGGATGAACATTCTCATGAGCAATAGCCCTGGTGTTGATGTGGATGACCATTCTCAGGAACAATAGCCCTGGTGTTGATGTGGATGAACATTTTTTGGAACAATAGCCCTTGTGTAGATATGTCTGAACAGTCTCAGGAACAATGGTTCTGGTGTTGATGTGGATGTACAGTCTCAGGAACATTAGCATTGGTGTTGATGTGGATAAACATTCTCAGGAAAAACAGCCCTGGTGTTGGTGTGGATGATCATTATCAGGAACAATAGACCTGGTATTGATGTGGATGAAGATTCTCAGGAACAATAGCCCTGGTGTTGATGTGGATGAACACTCTCAGGAACAAAAGCCCTGGTGTGAATGTGGATGAACATTCGCAGGAACAATAGCCCTGGTGTTGCTGTGGATGAACATTCACAGGAACAATAGCCCTGGTGTTGATTTGGATGAACAGTCTCATGAACAATAGCCCTGGTGTTGATGTGGATGAACATTCTCAGGAACAATAGCCCTGGTAATGATGTGGATGTACAGTCTCAGGTACAATAGTCCTGGAGTTGATGTGGATGAACATTATCAGGAACAATAGCCCTGTTGTTGATGTGGATGAACATTCTCAGGAACAACAGACCTGGTGTTGATAAGGATGAACATTTTCAGGAACAACAGTCCTGGTGTTGTTGTGGATGAACATTATCAGGATAAATAGCACTGGTGTTGATGTGGATGAACAGTCTAAGGAACGATAGTCCTGGTGTTTATGTGGCTAAACATTCTTAGGAACAATAGCCCTGGTGTTAATGTGGCTAAACAGTCTTAGGAACAATAGCCCTGGTGTTGATGTGGATGAACAGTCTCTTGAACAATAGCCCTGGTGCTGATGTGGATGAACTGTCTCAGGAACAATGTTTCTGGTGTTGATGTGGAGGTACAGCCTCAGGTACATTAGCCTTGGTGTTGATGCGGATAAACATTCTCAGGAAAAACAGCCCTGGTGTTGATATGGAGGAACAGTCTCAGGAACAATGGTTCTGCTGCTGATGTGGATGTACAGTCTCATGACCAATAGTCCTGGTGTTGATGTGGATGAACAGTCTCAGGAACAATAGCCCTGGTGTAGATGAGGATGTACAGTCTCGGGAGCAATAGGCCTGGTGTTGATGTGGATGAACATTCTCAGGAACAATAGCCCTGGTGTTGATGTGGATGAACATTCTCAGGAACAATAGCCCTGGTGTTGATCGGAATGAACAGTCTCAGGAACAATAGCCCTGGTGTTGACGTGGATGAACATTCTCAGGAACAATAGCTCTTGTGTTGATGTGGATGAACAGTTGCAGGAAAAATAGCCCTAGTTTTGATGGGAATGACCAGTCTCAGGAACAATAGTCCTGGTGTTGTTGTGGATGTACAGTCTCAGGAACAATAGCCCTGGTGTTGATGTGGATGAACATTTTTTGGAACAATAGCCCTGGTGTAGATATGGGTGAACAGTCTCAGGAACAACGGTTCTGGTGTTGATGTGGATGGACAGTCTCAGGAACAATGGTTCTGGTGTTGATGTGGAAGAACAGTCTCATGACCAATAGTCCTGGTGTTGATGTGGATGAACATTCTCAGGAACAATAGCCCGGGTGTTGATGTGAATAAACAGTCTCAGGAACAATAGCTCTGGTGTTGATGTGGATGAACAGTCTGAGGAAAAATAGGCCAGGTGTTGATGTGGATGTACATTCTCCGGAGCAATAGCCCTGGTGATAATGTGGATGTACAGTCTCAGGAACAATAGCCCTGGTGTTGATGTGAATGAACAGTCTCAGGAACAATAGCTCTGGTGTTGATGTGGATGAACAGTCTCATGACCAATAGTCCTGGTGTTGATGTGGATGAACATTCTCAGGAACAATAGCCCTGGTGTTGATGTGAATGAACAGTCTCAGGAACAATAGCTCTGGTGTTGATGTGGATGAACAGTCTCATGACCAATAGTCCTGGTGTTGATGTGGATGAACATTCTCAGGAACAATAGCCCTGGTGTTGATGTGAATGAACAGTCTCAGGAACAATAGCTCTGGTGTTGATGTGGATGAACAGTCTCAGGAACAATAGTCCTGGTGTTGATGTGGATGAACATTCTCAGGAACAATAGCCCTGGTGTAGATGTGAATGAACAGTCTCAGAAACAATAGCTCTGGTGTTGATGTGGATCAACAGTCTCAGGAACAATAGCCCTGGTGTTGATGTGGATGTATCGTCTCAGGAACAATAGGCCTGGTGTTGATGTGGATGAACATTCTCAGGAACAATAGCCCTGGTGTTGATGTGGATGAACATTTTCAGAAACAATAGGCCTGGTGTTGATTTGGATGAAGAGTCTAAGGAACAATGGTTCTGGTGTTGATGCGGATGAACAGTCTCAGGAACAATAGCCCTGGTGTTGATGTGGATGATCATTCTCAGGAACAATAGCCCTGGTATCGATGTGGATGAACATTCTCAGGAACAATAGCCCTGGTGTTGATGTGGATGAACGGTCTCAGGAACAATAGCCCTGGTGTTAATGTCGATGAACAGTCGCAGGAACAATAGCCCTGGTGTTGCTGTGGATGAACATTCTCAGGAACAATAGCCCTGGTGATGATTTGGATGAACAGTCTCATGAACAATAGCCCTGGTGTTGATGTGGATGAACATTCTCAGGAACAATAGCACTGGTGTTGATGTGGATGCACAGTCTCAGGAACAATAGTCCTGGTGTTGATGTGGATGAACATTCTCAGGAACAATAGCCCTGTTGGTGATGTGGATGAACATTTACAGGAACAACAGACCTGGTGTTGATATGGATGAAAATTTTCAGGAACAACAGTCCTGGTGTTGTTGTGGATGAACATTCTCAGGAACAATAGCACTGGTGTTGATGTGGATGAACAGTCTCAGGAACGGTCGTCCTGGTGTTTATGTGGCTAAACATTCTTAGGAACAATAGCCCTGGTGTTAATGTGGCTAAACAGTCTGAGGAACAATAGCCCTGGTGTTGATGTCGATGAACAGTCTCTTGAACAATAGCCCTGGTGCTGATGTGGATGAACAGTCTCAGGAACAATGGTTCTGGTGTTGATGTGGAGGTACAGCCTCAGGTACATTAGCCTTGGTGTTGATGCGGATAAACATTCTCAGGATAAACAGCCCTGGTGTTGATATGGATGAACAGTCTCAGGAACAATGGTTCTGCTGTTGATGTGGATGTACAGTCTCATGACCAATAGTCCTGGTGTTGATGTGGATGAACAGTCTCAGGAACAATAGCCCTGGTGTTGATGTGGATGTACAGTCTCGGGAATGATGCAACTTCTTTGGTCTGAGTCTAACCTTGCTGCACACCAGGGAGTGGTCGGTGTCGCAGTCCGCACTGTGGAAGCTGCGTGTGATTTGAACACTGTTTAAGGCGGCTCGCCTTGTGACAATGAGGTCTAGCTAGACCTCATTGTCACAAGGCGAGCCGCCTTAAACAGTGTTCAAATCACACGCAGCCTCCACAGTGCGGACTGCGACACCGACCACTCCCTGGTGTGCAGCAAGGTTAGACTCAGACCAAAGAAGTTGCATCATTCCAAGCAGAAGGGCAACCCGCGCATCAACACGAGCAGAATTTCTCACCCACAGCTGTTACAAAAATTTCTAAATTCACTTGTAACAGCCCTTCAAAACACTCCCACAGGGGATGCTGAGACCAAGTGGGCCCACATCAGAGACGCCATCTATGAGTCAGCTTTGACCACCTACGGCAAAAGTGCGAAGAGAAATGCAGACTGGTTTCAATCTCATAATGAAGAGCTGGAACCTGTCATAGCCGCTAAGCGCATTGCACTTTTGAACTACAAGAAAGCCCCCAGCGATTTAACATCCGCAGCACTTAAAGCAGCCAGAAGTACTGCACAAAGAACAGCTAGGCGTTGCGCAAACGACTACTGGCAACACCGATGCAGTCATATTCAGCTGGCCTCAGACACCGGAAACATCAGAGGAATGTATGATGGCATGAAGAGAGCTCTTGGGCCAACCATCAAGAAGATCACCCCCCTCAAATCTAAATCGGGGGACATAATCACTGACCAACGCAAACAGATGGACCGCTGGGTTGAGCACTACCTAGAACTGTACTCCAGGGAGAATGCTGTCACTGAGACTGCCCTCCATGCAGCCCAGCCTCTACCAGTCATGGATGAGCTGGACATACAGCCAACCAAATCGGAACTCAGTGATGCCATTGATTCCCTAGCCAGCGGAAAAGCCCCTGGGAAGGACAGCATTACCCCTGAAATAATCAAGAGTGCCAAGCCTGCTATACTCTCAGCACTACATGAACTGCTATGCCTGTGCTGGGACGAGGGAGCAGTACCCCAGGACATGCGCGATGTCAACATCATCACCCTCTATAAAAACAAAGGTGACCGCGGTGACTGCAACAACTACCGTGGAATCTCCCTGCTCAGCATAGTGGGGAAAGTCTTTGCTCGAGTCGCTCTGAACAGGCTCCAGAAGCTGGCCGAGCGCGTCTACCCTGAGGCACAGTGTGGCTTTCGTGCAGAGAGATCGACTATTGACATGCTGTTCTCCCTTCGTCAGATACAGGAGAAATGCCGTGAACAACAGATGCCCCTCTACATTGCTTTCATTGATCTCACCAAAGCCTTTGACCTCGTCGGCAGACGTGGTCTCTTCAGACTACTAGAAAAGATCGGATGTCCACCAAAGCTACTAAGTATCATCACCTCATTCCATGACAATATGAAAGGCACAATTCAACATGGTGGCTCCTCATCAGAGCCCTTTCCTATCCTGAGTGGTGTGAAACAGGGCTGTGTTCTCGCACCCACACTTTTTGGGATTTTCTTCTCCCTGCTGCTTTCACATGCGTTCAAATCCTCTGAAGAAGGAATTTTCCTCCACACAAGATCAGGGGGCAGGTTGTTCAACCTTGCCCGTCTAAGAGCGAAGTCCAAAGTACGGAAAGTCCTCATCAGAGAACTCCTCTTTGCTGACGATGCTGCTTTAACATCTCACACTGAAGAATGCCTGCAGAGTCTCATCGACAGGTTTGCGTCTGCCTGCAATGAATTTGGCCTAACCATCAGCCTCAAGAAAACGAACATCATGGGGCAGGATGTCAGAAATGCTCCATCCATCAATATTGGCGACCACGCTCTGGAAGTGGTTCAAGAGTTCACCTACCTAGGCTCAGCTATCACCAGTAACCTGTCTCTAGATGCAGAAATCAACAAGCGCAAGGGTAAGGCTTCCACTGCTATGTCCAGACTGGCCAAGAGAGTGTGGGAAAATGGCGCATTGACACGGAACACAAAAGTCCGAGTGTATCAGGCCTGTGTCCTCAGTACCTTGCTCTACGGCAGCGAGGCCTGGACAACGTATGCCAGCCAAGAGCGACGTCTCAATTCATTCCATCTTCGCTGCCTTCGGAGAATACTTGGCATCAGGTGGCAGGACTATATCTCCAACACAGAAGTCCTTGAAGAGGCCAACACCCCCAGCTTATACACACTACTGAGTCAGCGGCGCTTGAGATGGCTTGGCCATGTGAGCCGCATGGAAGATGGCAGGATCCCCAAAGACACATTGTACAGCGAGCTCGCCACTGGTATCAGACCCACCGGCCGTCCATGTCTCCGTTATAAAGACGTCTGCAAACGCGACATGAAATCGTGTGACATTGATCACAAGTCGTGGGAGTCAGTTGCCAGCATTCGCCAGAGCTGGCGGGCAGCCATAAAGACAGGGCTAAATTGTGGCGAGTCGAAGAGACTTAGTAGTTGGCAGGAAAAAAGACAGAGGCGCAAGGGGAGAGCCAACTGTGCAACAGCCCCAACAAACAAATATCTCTGCAGCACCTGTGGAAGAGCCTGTCACTCTAGAATTGGCCTTTATAGCCACACCAGGCGCTGCTTCACAAAACACTGACCACCTCCAGGCGCGCATCCATTGTCTCTCGAGATAAGGAGGCCCAAAAGAAAAGAAAAAGAACAGTCTCGGGAACAATAGGCCTGGTGTTGATGTGGATGAACATTCTCAGGAACAATAGCCTTGGTGTTGATCGGAATGAACAGTCTCAGGAACAATAGCCCTTGTGTTGACGTGGATGAACATTCTCAGGAACAATAGCTCTTGTGTTGATGTGGATGAACAGTTGCAGGAAAAATAGCCCTAGTTTTGATGGGAATGACCAGTCTCAGGAACAATAGCCCAGATGTTGATGTGGATGTACAGTCTCAGGAACAATAGTCCTGGTGTTGTTGTGGATGTACAGTCTCAGGAAAATTAGCCCTGGTGTTGATGTGGATGAACATTTTTTGGAACAATAGCCCTGGTGTAGATATGGGTGAACAGTCTCAAGAACAACGGTTCTGGTGTTGAAGTGGATGTACAGTCTCAGGACCAATGGTTCTGGTGTTGATGTGGAAGAACAGTCTCATGACCAATAGTCCTGGTGTTGATGTGGATGAACATTCTCAGGAACAATAGCCCTGGTGTTGATGTGAATGAACAGTCTCAGGAACAATAGCTCTGGTGTTGATGTGGATGGAACAGTCTCAGGAACAATAGGCCTGGTGTTGATGTGGATGTACATTCTCTGGAACAATAGCCCTGGTGATGATGTGGATGTACAGTCTCATGACCAATAGTCCTGGTGTTGATGTGGATGAACATTCTCAGGAACAATAGCCCTGGTGTAGATGTGAATGAACAGTCTCAGAAACAATAGCTCTGGTGTTGATGTGGATCAACAGTCTCAGGAACAATAGCCCTGGTGTTGATGTGGATGTACCGTCTCAGGAACAATAGGCCTGGTGTTGATGTGGATGAACATTCTCAGGAAAAATAGCCCTGGTGTTGATGTGGATGAACATTTTCAGAAACAATTGGCCTGGTGTTGATTTGGATGAAGAGTCTAAGGAACAATGGTTCTGGTGTTGATGCGGATGAACAGTCTCAGGAACAATAGTCCTGGCGTTAATGTGGATGAACATTCTCAGGAACAATAGTCCTGGTATCGATGTGGATGAACATTCTCAGGAACAATAGCCCTGGTGTTGATGTGGATGAACAGTCTCAGGAACAATAGCCCTGGTGTTAATGTGGATGAACAGTCGCAGGAACAATAGCCCTGGTGTTGCTGTGGATGAACATTCTCAGGAACAATAGCCCTGGTGATGATTTGGATGAACAGTCTCATGAACAATAGCCCTGGTGTTGATGTGGATGAACATTCTCAGGAACAATAGCACTGGTGTTGATGTGGATGCACAGTCTCAGGAACAATATTCCTGGTGTTGATGTGGATGAACATTCTCAGGAACAATAGCCCTGTTGGTGATGTGGATGAACATTTACAGGAACAACAGACCTGGTGTTGATATGGATGAAAATTTTCAGGAACAACAGTCCTGGTGTTGTTGTGGATGAACATTCACAGGAACAGTATCACTGGTGTTGATGTGGATGAACAGTCTCAGGAACGATCGTCCTGGTGTTTATGTGGCTAAACATTCTTAGGAACAATAGCCCTGGTGTTAATGTGGCTAAAAAGTCTCAGGTACAATAGCCCTGGTGTTGTAGTGGATGAACAGTCTCTTGAACAATAGCCCTGGTGCTGATGTGGATGAATAGTCTTGGGATCATTACCCTGGTGTTGATGTGGATGAACATTCTCAGGATCAATAGTCCTGGTGTTGATGTGGATGAACATTCTCAGGAACAATCGCACTGGTACAGATGTGGAAGAACAGTTTTTTGAACAATAGCCCTGGTGTTGATCGGAATGAACAGTCTCAGGAACAATAGCCCTGGTGTTCACGTGGATGAACATTCTCAGGAACAATAGCTCTTGTTTTCATGTGGATGAACAGTTGCAGGAAATATAGCCCTTGTTTTGATGGGAATGACCAGTCTCAGGAACAATAGCCCTGATGTTGATGTGGAAGTACAGTCTCAGGAACAATAGCCCTGGTGTTGATGTGGATGAACATTTTTTGGAACAATAGCCCTGGTGTAGATGTGAATGAATAGTCTCAGGAACAATAGCTCTGGTGTTGATGTGGATGAACGGTCTCAGGAACAATAGCCCTGGTGTTGATGTGGATGTACAGTCTCAGGAACAATAGGCCTGGTGTTGATGTGGATGAACATTCTCAGGAACAATAGCCCTGGTGTTGATGTGGATGAACATTTTCAGAAAAAATAGCCCTGGTGTTGATATGGATGAAGAGTCTAAGGAACAATGGTTCTGGTGTTGATCTGGATGAACAGTCTCAGGAACAACAGTCCTGGCGTGAATGTGGATGAACATTCTCAGGAACAATAGCCCTGGTATTGATGTGGATGAACATTCTCAGGAACAATAGCCATGGTGTTGATGCGGATGAACAGTCTCAGGAACAATAGACCTGGTGTTGATATGGATGAACATTTTCAGGAACAACGGTCCTGGTGTTGTTGTGGATGAACATTCTCAGGAACAATAGCACTGGTGTTGATGTGGATGAACAGTCTCAGGAACGATAGTCCTGGTGTTTATGTGGCTAAACATTCTTAGGAACAATAGCCCTGGTGTTAATGTGGCTAAACAGATATAGGAACAATCGCCCTGGTGTTGATGTGGATGAAGAGTCTCTTGAACAATAGCCCTGGTGCTGATGTGGATGAACAGTCTCAGGAACAATGGTTCTGGTGTTGATGTGGATGTACAGTCTCAGGAACATTAGCTTTGGTGTTGATGTGGATAAACATTCTCAGGAAAAACAGCCCTGGTGTTGATATGGAAGAACAGTCTCAGGAACAATGGTTCTGGTGTTGATGTGGAAGAACAGTCTCATGACCAATAGTCCTGGTGTTGATGTGGATGAACTGTCTCAGGAAGAATAGCCCTGGTGTTGATGTCGATGTACAGTCTCAGGAACAATAGGCCTGGTGTTGATGTGGATGAACATTCTCAGGAACAATAGCCCTGGTGTTGATGTGGATGATCATTCTCAGGATCAATAGCCCTGGTGTTGATGTGGATGAACATTCTTTGGAACAATAGCCCTGATGTAGATATGGGTGAACAGTTTCAGGAACAATGGTTCTGGTGTTGATGTGGATGTACTGTCTCAGGAACATTAGCTTTGGTGTTGATGTGGATAAACATTCTCAAGAAAAACAGCCCTGGTGTTGATGTGGAAGAACAGTCTCATGACCAATCGTCCTGGTGTTGATGTGGATGAACATTCTCAGGAACAATAGCCCTTGTTTTGATGTGGATGAACAGTCTCAGGAACAATAGCCCTGGTGTTCATGTGGATGTACAGTCTCAGGAACAATAGGCCTGGTGTTGATGCGGATGAACATTCTCAGGAACAAAAGCCCTGGTGTAGATGTGGATGAACATTTTCAGAAACAATAGCCCTGGTGTTGATATGGATGAAGAGTCTAAGGAACAATGGCCCTGGTGTTGATGTGGATGATCATTCTCAGGAACAATCGCCCAGGTATTGATGTGGATGAACATTCTCAGGAACAATAGCCCTGGTGTTGATGTGGATGAACAGTCTCAGGAACAATAGCCCTGGTGTTAATGTGGATAAACATTCTCAGGAACAATAGCCCTGGTGTTGATGTGGATGAACATTCTCAGGAACAATAGCCCTGGTGTTGATTTGGATGAACAGTCTCATGAACAATAGACCAGGTGTTGATGTGGATGAACATTCTCAGGAACAATAGCCCTTTTGTTGATATGGATGAAAATTTTCAGGAACAACATGCCTGGTGTTGTTGTGGATGAACATTCTCAGGAACAATAGCACTGGTGTTGATGTGGATGAACAATCTCAGGAACGATAGTCCTGGTGTTTATGTGGCTAAACATTCTTAGGAACAATAGCCCTGGTGTTAATGTGGCTAAACAGTCTTAGGAACAATAGCCCTGGTGTTGATGTGGATGAACATTCTCTTGAACATTAGCCCTGGTGCTGATCTGGATGAATAGTCTCAGGATCACTACCCTGGTGTTGATGTGGATGACCATTCTCAGAATCAATAGTCCTGGTGTTGATGTGGATGAACATTCTCAGGAACAATAGCCCTGGTGTTAATGTGGATGAACAGTTGCAGGAACAATAGCCCTGGTGTTGCTGTGGATGAACATTCTCAGGAACAATAGCCCTGGTGTTGATGTGGATGAACATTCTCAGGAACAATGGCCCTGGTGTTGATGTGGATGATCATTCTCAGGAACAATAGCCCTGGTGTTGATGTGGATGAACATTTTTTGGAACAATAGCCCTGATGTAGATATGGGTGAACAGTTTCAGGAACAATGGTTCTGGTGTTGATGTGGATGTACTGTCTCAGGAACATTAGCTTTGGTGTTGATGTGGATAAACATTCTCAAGAAAAACAGCCCTGGTGTTGATATGGATGAACAGTCTCAGGAACAATGGTTCTGGTGTTGATGTGGAAGAACAGTCTCATGACCAATAGTCCTGTTATTGATGTGGATGAACAGTCTCAGGAACAATCGCACTGGGGCAGATGTGAATGAACAGATTCATGAACAATAGCCCTGGTGTTGATGGGAATGAACAGTCAGAGGAACAATAGCATTTGTTTTGATCGGAATGAACAGCCTCAGGAACAATATTTCTGGTGTTGATGTGGATGAACAGTTGCAGGAACAATAGCTCTGTTTTTGATGGGATTGACCAGTCTCAGGAACAATAGCCCTGATGTTGATGTGGATGTACAGTCTCAGGAACGATAGTCCTGGTGTTGATGTAAATGTAAAGTCTCAGGAACATTAGCTTTGGTGTTGATGTGGATGAACCTTCTCAGGAATAACAGCCCTTGTGTTGATGTGGATGTACAGTCTAAGGAGCAATAGCCTTGGTGTTGATGTGGATGAACATTTTTAGGAACAATAGCCCTGGTGTAGATATGGATGAACAGTCTCAGGAACATTAGCTTTGGTGTTATGTGGATAAACATAATCAGGAACAATAGCCCTGGAGTTGATTCTGATGAACATTTTTAGGAACAATAGCCCTGGTGTAGATATGGATGAAAAGTCTCAGGGACATTAGCTTTGGTGCTGATGTGGATAAACATTCTCAGGAAGAACAGCCCTGGTGTTGATATGGATGAACAGTCTCTGGAACAATGGTTCTGGTGTTGATGTGGATGAACAGTCTCAGGAACAATAGTCCTGGTGTTGATGTGAATGTACAGTCTCTGGAACAATAGCCCTGGTGTTGATGTGGATGAACATTTTTTGGAACAATAGCCCTGGTGTAGATATGGGTGAACAGTCTCAGGAACAATGTTTCTGGTGTTGATGTGGATGTACATTCTCAGGAACATTAGCTTTGGTGTAGATGTGGATAAACATTCTCAGGAAAAACAGCCCTGGTGTTGATATGGATGAACAGTCTCAGGAACAATGGTTCTGGTGTTGATGTGGAAGAACAGTCTCATGACCAATAGTCCTGGTGTTGATGTGGATGAACAGTCTCAGGAACAATAGCCCTGGTGTTGATATGGATGTACAGTCTCAGGAACAATAGCTCTTGTGTTGATGTGGATGAACATTCTCAGGAACAATAGCCCTGGTGTTGATGGGGATGAACATTTTCAGAAACAATAGCCCTGGTGTTGATATGGATGAAGGGTCTAAGGAACAATGGTTCTGGTGTTGATGTGGATGAACAGTCTCAGGAACAATTGTCCTGGCGTTAATGTGGATGAACATTTTCAGGAACAATAGCCCTGGTGTTGATGTGGATGATCATTCTCAGGAACAATAGACCTGGTGTTGATTTGGATGAACAGTCTCTTGACCAATAGCCCTGGTGCTGATGTGGATGAACTTTCTCAGGAACAATAGCTCTGGTGTTGATATGGATGAACAGTCTGAGGATCATTAGCACTGGTGTTGATGTGGATGAACAGTCTCAGGAACAATAGTCCTGGTATTGATGTGGATGAACAGTCTCAGGAACAATCGCACTGGTACAGATGTGGATGAACAGTTTCATGATCAATAGCCCTGGTGTTGATGGGAATGAACAGTCAGAGGAACAATAGCATTGGTTTTGATCAGAATGAACAGTTTCAGGAACAATAGCCCTGGAGTTGACGTGGATGAACATTCTCAGGAACAATAGCTCTGGTGTTGATGTGGATGAACAGTTGCAGGAACAAAAGCCCTGTTTTTGATGGGAATGACCAGTCTCAGGAACAATAGCCCTGATGTTGATGTGGATGTACAGTCTCAGGAACAATAGTCCAGGTGTTGATGTAAATGTAAAGTCTCAGGAACAATAGCCTTGGTGTTGATGTGGATGAACATTTTTTGGAACAAAAGCCCTGGTGTAGATATGGATGAGCAGTCTCAGGAACATTAGCTTTGGTGTTATGTGGATAAACATAATCAGGAACAATAGCCCTGGAGTTGATTTGGATGATCATTTTTAGGAACAATAGCCCTGGTGTTAATGTGGATAAACATTCTCAGGAACAATAGCCCTGGTGTTGATGTGGATGAACATTCTCAGGAACAATAGCCCTGGTGTTGATTTGGATGAACAGTCTCATGAACAATAGACCAGGTGTTGATGTGGATGAACATTCTCAGGAACAACAGCCCTTTTGTTGATATGGATGAAAATTTTCAGGAACAACATGCCTGGTGTTGTTGTGGATGAACATTCTCAGGAACAATAGCACTGGTGTTGATGTGGATGAACAATCTCAGGAACGATAGTCCTGGTGTTTATGTGGCTAAACATTCTTAGGAACAATAGCCCTGGTGTTAATGTGGCTAAACAGTCTTAGGAACAATAGCCCTGGTGTTGATGTGGATGAACATTCTCTTGAACAATAGCCCTGGTGCTGATCTGGATGAATAGTCTCAGGATCACTACCCTGGTGTTGATGTGGATGACCATTCTCAGAATCAATAGTCCTGGTGTTGATGTGGATGAACATTCTCAGGAACAATAGCCCTGGTGTTAATGTGGATGAACAGTCGCAGGAACAATAGCCCTGGTGTTGCTGTGGATGAACATTCTCAGGAACAATAGCCCTGGTGTTGATGTGGATGAACATTCTCAGGAACAATGGCCCTGGTGTTGATGTGGATGATCATTCTCAGGAACAATAGCCCTGGTGTTGATGTGGATGAACATTTTTTGGAACAATAGCCCTGATGTAGATATGGGTGAACAGTTTCAGGAACAATGGTTCTGGTGTTGATGTGGATGTACTGTCTCAGGAACATTAGCTTTGGTGTTGATGTGGATAAACATTCTCAAGAAAAACAGCCCTGGTGTTGATATGGATGAACAGTCTCAGGAACAATGGTTCTGGTGTTGATGTGGAAGAACAGTCTCATGACCAATAGTCCTGTTATTGATGTGGATGAACAGTCTCAGGAACAATCGCACTGGGGCAGATGTGAATGAACAGATTCATGAACAATAGCCCTGGTGTTGATGGGAATGAACAGTCAGAGGAACAATAGCATTTGTTTTGATCGGAATGAACAGCCTCAGGAACAATATTTCTGGTGTTGATGTGGATGAACAGTTGCAGGAACAATAGCTCTGTTTTTGATGGGATTGACCAGTCTCAGGAACAATAGCCCTGATGTTGATGTGGATGTACAGTCTCAGGAACGATAGTCCTGGTGTTGATGTAAATGTAAAGTCTCAGGAACAATAGCCTTGGTGTTGATGTGGATGAACATTTTTAGGAACAATAGCCCTGGTGTAGATATGGATGAACAGTCTCAGGAACATTAGCTTTGGTGTTATGTGGATAAACATAATCAGGAACAATAGCCCTGGAGTTGATTTGGATGAACATTTTTAGGAACAATAGCCCTGGTGTAGATATGGATGAAAAGTCTCAGGGACATTAGCTTTGGTGCTGATGTGGATAAACATTCTCAGGAAGAACAGCCCTGGTGTTGATATGGATGAACAGTCTCTGGAACAATGGTTCTGGTGTTGATGTGGATGAACAGTCTCAGGAACAATAGTCCTGGTGTTGATGTGAATGAACAGTCTCTGGAACAATAGCCCTGGTGTTGATGTGGATGAATATTTTTTGGAACAATAGCCCTGGTGTAGATATGGGTGAACAGTCTCAGGAACAATGTTTCTGGTGTTGATGTGGATGTACATTCTCAGGAACATTAGCTTTGGTGTAGATGTGGATAAACATTCTCAGGAAAAACAGCCCTGGTGTTGATATGGATGAACAGTCTCAGGAACAATGGTTCTGGTGTTGATGTGGAAAAACAGTCTCATGACCAATAGTCCTGGTGTTGATGTGGATGAACAGTCTCAGGAACAATAGCCCTGGTGTTGATATGGATGTACAGTCTCAGGAACAATAGCTCTTGTGTTGATGTGGATGAACATTCTCAGGAACAATAGCCCTGGTGTTGATGGGGATGAACATTTTCAGAAACAATAGCCCTGGTGTTGATATGGATGAAGGGTCTAAGGAACAATGGTTCTGGTGTTGATGTGGATGAACAGTCTCAGGAACAATTGTCCTGGCGTTAATGTGGATGAACATTTTCAGGAACAATAGCCCTGGTGTTGATGTGGATGATCATTCTCAGGAACAATCGCCCTGGTATTGATGTGGATGAACATTCTCAGGAACCATAGCCCTGGTGTTGATGTGGATGAACAGTCTCAGGAACAATAGCCCTGCTGTTAATCTGGATGAACAGTCGCAGGAACAATAGCCCTGGTGTTGCTGTGGATGAACATTCTCAGGAATAATAGCCCTGGTGTTGATTTGGATGAACAGTCTCATGAACAATAGCCCTGGTGTTGATTTGGATGACCATTCTCAGGAACAATAGCCCTGATGTTGATGTGGATGTACAGTCTCAGGAACAATAGTCCTGGTGTTGATGTTGATGAACATTCTCAGGAACAATAGACCTGTTGTTGATGTGGATGAACATTTACAGGAACAACAGACCTGGTGTTGATATGGAAGAGCATTTTATGGAACAACAGCCCTGGTGTTGTTGTGGATGAACATTCTCAGGAACAATAGCACTGGTGTTGATGTGGATGAACAGTCTCAGGCACGATAGTCCTGGTGTTTACGTGGCGAAACATTCTTAGGAACAATAGCCCTGGCGTGAATGTGGATGAACAGTCTCAGGAACAATAACCCTGGTGTTGATGGGAATGAACAATCTCAGGAACATTAGCATTGGTGTTGATTTGGATGAACATTCTCAGGAACAATAGACCTGGTGTTGATTTGGATGAACAGTCTCTTGACCAATAGCCCTGGTGCTGATGTGGATGAACTTTCTCAGGAACAATAGCTCTGGTGTTGATATGGATGAACAGTCTGAGGATCATTAGCACTGGTGTTGATGTGGATGAACAGTCTCAGGAACAATAGTCCTGGTATTGATGTGGATGAACAGTCTCAGGAACAATCGCACTGGTACAGATGTGGATGAACAGTTTCATGATCAATAGCCCTGGTGTTGATGGGAATGAACAGTCAGAGGAACAATAGCATTGGTTTTGATCAGAATGAACAGTTTCAGGAACAATAGCCCTGGAGTTGACGTGGATGAACATTCTCAGGAACAATAGCTCTGGTGTTGATGTGGATGAACAGTTGCAGGAACAAAAGCCCTGTTTTTGATGGGAATGACCAGTCTCAGGAACAATAGCCCTGATGTTGATGTGGATGTACAGTCTCAGGAACAATAGTCCTGGTGTTGATGTAAATGTAAAGTCTCAGGAACAATAGCCTTGGTGTTGATGTGGATGAACATTTTTTGGAACAAAAGCCCTGGTGTAGATATGGATGAGCAGTCTCAGGAACATTAGCTTTGGTGTTATGTGGATAAACATAATCAGGAACAATAGCCCTGGAGTTGATTTGGATGATCATTTTTAGGAACAATAGCCCTGGTGTAGATATGGATGAAGAGTCTCAGGGACAATACTTTGGTGCTGATGTGGATAAACATTCTCAGGAAGAACAGCCCTGGTGTTGATATGGATGAACAGTCTCTGGAACAATGGTTCTGGTGTTGATGTGGATGAACAGTCTCAGGAACAATAGTCCTGGTGTTGATGTGAATGAACAGTCTCAGGAACAATAGCTCTGGTGTTGATGTGAATGAACAGTCTCAGGAACAATAGCTCTGGTGTTGATGTGGATGTACACTCTCAGGAACAATAGCCCTGGTGTTGATATGAATGAAGAGTCTAAGGAACAATGGTTCTGGTGTTGATGTGGATGAACAGTCTCATGAAAAATAGCCCAGGTGCTGATGTGGATGAACATTCTCAGGAACAAAAGCTCAGGTGTTGATATGGAAGAACAGTCTCGTTATCATTAGCCCTGGTGTTGATGTGGAAGAACAGTCTCAGGAACAATAGTCCTGGTGTTGATTTGGATGAACAGTCTCAGGAACAAGAGTCCTGGTGTTGATGTGGATGTACAGTCTCAGGAACAATAGCCCTGGTGTTGATGTGGATGAACATTTACAGGAACAACAGCCCTGGTGTTGATATGGATGAACAGTCTCAGGAACGATAGTCCAGGTGTTTATGTGGCTGAACATTCGTAGGAACAACAGACCTGCTGTTGATGAGGATGAACAGTCTCTTGAACAATAGCCCTGGTGTTGATGTGGATGAACATTTACAGGAACAACAGCCCTGGTGTTGATATGGATGAACAGTCTCAGGAACAATAGCCCTTGTGTTTATGTGGATGAACATTCTCAGGAACAATAGTCCTGGTGTTGATGTGGATGAACAGTGGCAGGAACAAGAGCCCTGGTGTTGATGTGGATGTACAGTCTCAGGAACAATAGTCCTGGTTTTGATGTGGATGAACATTCTCAGGAACAATAGCCCTGGAGTTGATGTGGATGTACAGTCTCAGGAACAATAGTCCTGGTGTTGATGTGGATGAACATTCACAGGAACAATAGCCCTGGTGTTGATGTTGATGAACATTTACAGGAACAACAGTCCTGGTGTTGATGTGGATGAACAGTCTCAGGAACGATAGTCCTGGTGTTTATGTGGCTATACATTCTTAGGAACAATAGACCTGCTGTTGATGTGGATGAACAGTCTCAGGAACAAAAGCCCTGGTGTTGATGGGAATGCACAGTCTAAGGAACAATAGCCCTTGTGTTTATGTGGCTGAATATTCTCAGGGACAATAGCCATGCTGTTGATGTGGATGAACAGTCACAGGAACAATAGTCCTGGTGTTGATGGGAATGAACATTCTCAGGAACAATAGCCCTGGTGTTGATGTGGATGAACCTTCTCAGGAATAACAGCCCTTGTGTTGATGTGGATGTACAGTCTAAGGAGCAATAGCCTTGGTGTTGATGTGGATGAACATTTTTAGGAACAATAGCCCTGGTGTAGATATGGATGAACAGTCTCAGGAACATTAGCTTTGGTGTTATGTGGATAAACATAATCAGGAACAATAGCCCTGGAGTTGATTTGGATGAACATTTTTAGGAACAATAGCCCTGGTGTAGATATGGATGAAGAGTCTCAGGGACAATAGCTTTGGTGCTGATGTGGATAACCATTCTCAGGAAGAACAGCCCTGGTGTTGATATGGATTAGCAGTCTCTGGAACAATGGTTCTGGTGTTGATGTGAATGAACAGTCTCAGCAACAATAGCCCTGGTGTTGATGTGGATGAACATTTTTTGGAAAAATAGCCCTGGTGTAGATATGGGTGAACAGTCTCAGGGACAATAGCTTTGGTGCTGATGTGGTTAAACATTCTCAGGAAGAACAGCCCTGGTGTTGATATGGATGAACAGTCTCTGGAACAATGGTTCTGGTTTTGATGTGGATGAACAGTCTCAGGAACAATAGTCCTGGTGTTGATGTGAATGAACAGTCTCAGGAACAATAGCCCTGGTGTTGATGTGGATGAACATTTTTTGGAAAAATAGCCCTGGTGTAGATATGGGTGAACAGTCTCAGGAACAATGGTTCTGGTGTTGATGTGGATGTACAGTCTCAGGAACATTAGCTTTGGTGTTGATGTGGATGAACATTTTCAGAAACAATAGCCCTGGTGTTGATATGGATGAATAGTCTAAGGAACAATGGTTCTGGTGTTGATGTGGATGAACAGTCTCAGGAACAATAGCCCTGGTATTGATGTGGATGAACATTCACAGGAACAATAGCCCTGGTGTTGATGTGGATGAACAGTCTCAGGAACGATAGTGCAGGTGTTTATGTGGCTAAGCATTCTTAGGAACAATAGACCTGCTGTTGATGTGGATGAACAGTCTCAGGAACAATAGCCCCGGTGTTGATGGGAATGCACAGTCTAAGGAACAATAGCCCTTGTGTTTATGTGGATGAACATTCTCAGGAACAATAGCCCTGGTGTTTATGTGGCTAAACATTCTCAGGGACGATGTCCATGCTGTTGATGTGGATGAACAGTCTCAGGAACAATAGTCCTGGTGTTGATGGGAATGAACATTCTCAGGAACAATAGCCCTGGTGTTGATGTGGATGAACCTTCTCAGGAATAACAGCCCTTGTGTTGATGTGGATGTACAGTCAAAGGAGCAATAGCCTTGGTGTTGATGTGGATGATCATTTTTTGGAACAATAGCCCTGGTGCAGATATGGATGAACAGTCTCAGGAACAATGGTTCTGGTGTTGATGTGGAAGAACAGTCTCATGAACAATAGCCCTGGTGTTGATGTGGATGAACATTCTCAGGAACAATAGCACTGGTGTTGATGTGGATGCACAGTCTCAGGAACAATATTCCTGGTGTTGATGTGGATGAACATTCTCAGGAACAATAGCCCTGTTGGTGATGTGGATGAACATTTACAGGAACAACAGACCTGGTGTTGATATGGATGAAAATTTTCAGGAACAACAGTCCTGGTGTTGTTGTGGATGAACATTCACAGGAACAGTATCACTGGTGTTGATGTGGATGAACAGTCTCAGGAACGATCGTCCTGGTGTTTATGTGGCTAAACATTCTTAGGAACAATAGCCCTGGTGTTAATGTGGCTTAAAAGTCTCAGGTACAATAGCCCTGGTGTTGTAGTGGATGAACAGTCTCTTGAACAATAGCCCTGGTGCTGATGTGGATGAATAGTCTTGGGATCATTACCCTGGTGTTGATGTGGATGAACATTCTCAGGATCAATAGTCCTGGTGTTGATGTGGATGAACATTCTCAGGAACAATCGCACTGGTACAGATGTGGAAGAACAGTTTTTTGAACAATAGCCCTGGTGTTGATCGGAATGAACAGTCTCAGGAACAATAGCCCTGGTGTTCACGTGGATGAACATTCTCAGGAACAATAGCTCTTGTTTTCATGTGGATGAACAGTTGCAGGAAATATAGCCCTTGTTTTGATGGGAATGACCAGTCTCAGGAACAATAGCCCTGATGTTGATGTGGAAGTACAGTCTCAGGAAAAATAGTCCTGGTGTTGGGTGGATGTACATTCTCAGGAACAATAGCCCTGGTGTTGATGTGGATGAACATTTTTTGGAACAATAGCCCTGGTGTAGATGTGAATGAATAGTCTCAGGAACAATAGCTCTGGTGTTGATGTGGATGAACGGTCTCAGGAACAATAGCCCTGGTGTTGATGTGGATGTACAGTCTCAGGAACAATAGGCCTGGTGTTGATGTGGATGAACATTCTCAGGAACAATAGCCCTGGTGTTGATGTGGATGAACATTTTCAGAAAAAATAGCCCTGGTGTTGATATGGATGAAGAGTCTAAGGAACAATGGTTCTGGTGTTGATCTGGATGAACAGTCTCAGGAACAACAGTCCTGGCGTGAATGTGGATGAACATTCTCAGGAACAATAGCCCTGGTATTGATGTGGATGAACATTCTCAGGAACAATAGCCATGGTGTTGATGCGGATGAACAGTCTCAGGAACAATAGACCTGGTGTTGATATGGATGAACATTTTCAGGAACAACGGTCCTGGTGTTGTTGTGGATGAACATTCTCAGGAACAATAGCACTGGTGTTGATGTGGATGAACAGTCTCAGGAACGATAGTCCTGGTGTTTATGTGGCTAAACATTCTTAGGAACAATAGCCCTGGTGTTAATGTGGCTAAACAGATATAGGAACAATCGCCCTGGTGTTGATGTGGATGAAGAGTCTCTTGAACAATAGCCCTGGTGCTGATGTGGATGAACAGTCTCAGGAACAATGGTTCTGGTGTTGATGTGGATGTACAGTCTCAGGAACATTAGCTTTGGTGTTGATGTGGATAAACATTCTCAGGAAAAACAGCCCTGGTGTTGATATGGAAGAACAGTCTCAGGAACAATGGTTCTGGTGTTGATGTGGAAGAACAGTCTCATGACCAATAGTCCTGGTGTTGATGTGGATGAACTGTCTCAGGAAGAATAGCCCTGGTGTTGATGTCGATGTACAGTCTCAGGAACAATAGGCCTGGTGTTGATGTGGATGAACATTCTCAGGAACAATAGCCCTGGTGTTGATGTGGATGATCATTCTCAGGATCAATAGCCCTGGTGTTGATGTGGATGAACATTCTTTGGAACAATAGCCCTGATGTAGATATGGGTGAACAGTTTCAGGAACAATGGTTCTGGTGTTGATGTGGATGTACTGTCTCAGGAACATTAGCTTTGGTGTTGATGTGGATAAACATTCTCAAGAAAAACAGCCCTGGTGTTGATGTGGAAGAACAGTCTCATGACCAATCGTCCTGGTGTTGATGTGGATGAACATTCTCAGGAACAATAGCCCTTGTTTTGATGTGGATGAACAGTCTCAGGAACAATAGCCCTGGTGTTCATGTGGATGTACAGTCTCAGGAACAATAGGCCTGGTGTTGATGCGGATGAACATTCTCAGGAACAAAAGCCCTGGTGTAGATGTGGATGAACATTTTCAGAAACAATAGCCCTGGTGTTGATATGGATGAAGAGTCTAAGGAACAATGGCCCTGGTGTTGATGTGGATGATCATTCTCAGGAACAATCGCCCAGGTATTGATGTGGATGAACATTCTCAGGAACAATAGCCCTGGTGTTGATGTGGATGAACAGTCTCAGGAACAATAGCCCTGGTGTTAATGTGGATAAACATTCTCAGGAACAATAGCCCTGGTGTTGATGTGGATGAACATTCTCAGGAACAATAGCCCTGGTGTTGATTTGGATGAACAGTCTCATGAACAATAGACCAGGTGTTGATGTGGATGAACATTCTCAGGAACAATAGCCCTTTTGTTGATATGGATGAAAATTTTCAGGAACAACATGCCTGGTGTTGTTGTGGATGAACATTCTCAGGAACAATAGCACTGGTGTTGATGTGGATGAACAATCTCAGGAACGATAGTCCTGGTGTTTATGTGGCTAAACATTCTTAGGAACAATAGCCCTGGTGTTAATGTGGCTAAACAGTCTTAGGAACAATAGCCCTGGTGTTGATGTGGATGAACATTCTCTTGAACATTAGCCCTGGTGCTGATCTGGATGAATAGTCTCAGGATCACTACCCTGGTGTTGATGTGGATGACCATTCTCAGAATCAATAGTCCTGGTGTTGATGTGGATGAACATTCTCAGGAACAATAGCCCTGGTGTTAATGTGGATGAACAGTTGCAGGAACAATAGCCCTGGTGTTGCTGTGGATGAACATTCTCAGGAACAATAGCCCTGGTGTTGATGTGGATGAACATTCTCAGGAACAATGGCCCTGGTGTTGATGTGGATGATCATTCTCAGGAACAATAGCCCTGGTGTTGATGTGGATGAACATTTTTTGGAACAATAGCCCTGATGTAGATATGGGTGAACAGTTTCAGGAACAATGGTTCTGGTGTTGATGTGGATGTACTGTCTCAGGAACATTAGCTTTGGTGTTGATGTGGATAAACATTCTCAAGAAAAACAGCCCTGGTGTTGATATGGATGAACAGTCTCAGGAACAATGGTTCTGGTGTTGATGTGGAAGAACAGTCTCATGACCAATAGTCCTGTTATTGATGTGGATGAACAGTCTCAGGAACAATCGCACTGGGGCAGATGTGAATGAACAGATTCATGAACAATAGCCCTGGTGTTGATGGGAATGAACAGTCAGAGGAACAATAGCATTTGTTTTGATCGGAATGAACAGCCTCAGGAACAATATTTCTGGTGTTGATGTGGATGAACAGTTGCAGGAACAATAGCTCTGTTTTTGATGGGATTGACCAGTCTCAGGAACAATAGCCCTGATGTTGATGTGGATGTACAGTCTCAGGAACGATAGTCCTGGTGTTGATGTAAATGTAAAGTCTCAGGAACATTAGCTTTGGTGTTGATGTGGATGAACCTTCTCAGGAATAACAGCCCTTGTGTTGATGTGGATGTACAGTCTAAGGAGCAATAGCCTTGGTGTTGATGTGGATGAACATTTTTAGGAACAATAGCCCTGGTGTAGATATGGATGAACAGTCTCAGGAACATTAGCTTTGGTGTTATGTGGATAAACATAATCAGGAACAATAGCCCTGGAGTTGATTCTGATGAACATTTTTAGGAACAATAGCCCTGGTGTAGATATGGATGAAAAGTCTCAGGGACATTAGCTTTGGTGCTGATGTGGATAAACATTCTCAGGAAGAACAGCCCTGGTGTTGATATGGATGAACAGTCTCTGGAACAATGGTTCTGGTGTTGATGTGGATGAACAGTCTCAGGAACAATAGTCCTGGTGTTGATGTGAATGTACAGTCTCTGGAACAATAGCCCTGGTGTTGATGTGGATGAACATTTTTTGGAACAATAGCCCTGGTGTAGATATGGGTGAACAGTCTCAGGAACAATGTTTCTGGTGTTGATGTGGATGTACATTCTCAGGAACATTAGCTTTGGTGTAGATGTGGATAAACATTCTCAGGAAAAACAGCCCTGGTGTTGATATGGATGAACAGTCTCAGGAACAATGGTTCTGGTGTTGATGTGGAAGAACAGTCTCATGACCAATAGTCCTGGTGTTGATGTGGATGAACAGTCTCAGGAACAATAGCCCTGGTGTTGATATGGATGTACAGTCTCAGGAACAATAGCTCTTGTGTTGATGTGGATGAACATTCTCAGGAACAATAGCCCTGGTGTTGATGGGGATGAACATTTTCAGAAACAATAGCCCTGGTGTTGATATGGATGAAGGGTCTAAGGAACAATGGTTCTGGTGTTGATGTGGATGAACAGTCTCAGGAACAATTGTCCTGGCGTTAATGTGGATGAACATTTTCAGGAACAATAGCCCTGGTGTTGATGTGGATGATCATTCTCAGGAACAATAGACCTGGTGTTGATTTGGATGAACAGTCTCTTGACCAATAGCCCTGGTGCTGATGTGGATGAACTTTCTCAGGAACAATAGCTCTGGTGTTGATATGGATGAACAGTCTGAGGATCATTAGCACTGGTGTTGATGTGGATGAACAGTCTCAGGAACAATAGTCCTGGTATTGATGTGGATGAACAGTCTCAGGAACAATCGCACTGGTACAGATGTGGATGAACAGTTTCATGATCAATAGCCCTGGTGTTGATGGGAATGAACAGTCAGAGGAACAATAGCATTGGTTTTGATCAGAATGAACAGTTTCAGGAACAATAGCCCTGGAGTTGACGTGGATGAACATTCTCAGGAACAATAGCTCTGGTGTTGATGTGGATGAACAGTTGCAGGAACAAAAGCCCTGTTTTTGATGGGAATGACCAGTCTCAGGAACAATAGCCCTGATGTTGATGTGGATGTACAGTCTCAGGAACAATAGTCCAGGTGTTGATGTAAATGTAAAGTCTCAGGAACAATAGCCTTGGTGTTGATGTGGATGAACATTTTTTGGAACAAAAGCCCTGGTGTAGATATGGATGAGCAGTCTCAGGAACATTAGCTTTGGTGTTATGTGGATAAACATAATCAGGAACAATAGCCCTGGAGTTGATTTGGATGATCATTTTTAGGAACAATAGCCCTGGTGTTAATGTGGATAAACATTCTCAGGAACAATAGCCCTGGTGTTGATGTGGATGAACATTCTCAGGAACAATAGCCCTGGTGTCGATTTGGATGAACAGTCTCATGAACAATAGACCAGGTGTTGATGTGGATGAACATTCTCAGGAACAACAGCCCTTTTGTTGATATGGATGAAAATTTTCAGGAACAACATGCCTGGTGTTGTTGTGGATGAACATTCTCAGGAACAATAGCACTGGTGTTGATGTGGATGAACAATCTCAGGAACGATAGTCCTGGTGTTTATGTGGCTAAACATTCTTAGGAACAATAGCCCTGGTGTTAATGTGGCTAAACAGTCTTAGGAACAATAGCCCTGGTGTTGATGTGGATGAACATTCTCTTGAACAATAGCCCTGGTGCTGATCTGGATGAATAGTCTCAGGATCACTACCCTGGTGTTGATGTGGATGACCATTCTCAGAATCAATAGTCCTGGTGTTGATGTGGATGAACATTCTCAGGAACAATAGCCCTGGTGTTAATGTGGATGAACAGTCGCAGGAACAATAGCCCTGGTGTTGCTGTGGATGAACATTCTCAGGAACAATAGCCCTGGTGTTGATGTGGATGAACATTCTCAGGAACAATGGCCCTGGTGTTGATGTGGATGATCATTCTCAGGAACAATAGCCCTGGTGTTGATGTGGATGAACATTTTTTGGAACAATAGCCCTGATGTAGATATGGGTGAACAGTTTCAGGAACAATGGTTCTGGTGTTGATGTGGATGTACTGTCTCAGGAACATTAGCTTTGGTGTTGATGTGGATAAACATTCTCAAGAAAAACAGCCCTGGTGTTGATATGGATGAACAGTCTCAGGAACAATGGTTCTGGTGTTGATGTGGAAGAACAGTCTCATGACCAATAGTCCTGTTATTGATGTGGATGAACAGTCTCAGGAACAATCGCACTGGGGCAGATGTGAATGAACAGATTCATGAACAATAGCCCTGGTGTTGATGGGAATGAACAGTCAGAGGAACAATAGCATTTGTTTTGATCGGAATGAACAGCCTCAGGAACAATATTTCTGGTGTTGATGTGGATGAACAGTTGCAGGAACAATAGCTCTGTTTTTGATGGGATTGACCAGTCTCAGGAACAATAGCCCTGATGTTGATGTGGATGTACAGTCTCAGGAACGATAGTCCTGGTGTTGATGTAAATGTAAAGTCTCAGGAACAATAGCCTTGGTGTTGATGTGGATGAACATTTTTAGGAACAATAGCCCTGGTGTAGATATGGATGAACAGTCTCAGGAACATTAGCTTTGGTGTTATGTGGATAAACATAATCAGGAACAATAGCCCTGGAGTTGATTTGGATGAACATTTTTAGGAACAATAGCCCTGGTGTAGATATGGATGAAAAGTCTCAGGGACATTAGCTTTGGTGCTGATGTGGATAAACATTCTCAGGAAGAACAGCCCTGGTGTTGATATGGATGAACAGTCTCTGGAACAATGGTTCTGGTGTTGATGTGGATGAACAGTCTCAGGAACAATAGTCCTGGTGTTGATGTGAATGAACAGTCTCTGGAACAATAGCCCTGGTGTTGATGTGGATGAATATTTTTTGGAACAATAGCCCTGGTGTAGATATGGGTGAACAGTCTCAGGAACAATGTTTCTGGTGTTGATGTGGATGTACATTCTCAGGAACATTAGCTTTGGTGTAGATGTGGATAAACATTCTCAGGAAAAACAGCCCTGGTGTTGATATGGATGAACAGTCTCAGGAACAATGGTTCTGGTGTTGATGTGGAAAAACAGTCAAATGACCAATAGTCCTGGTGTTGATGTGGATGAACAGTCTCAGGAACAATAGCCCTGGTGTTGATATGGATGTACAGTCTCAGGAACAATAGCTCTTGTGTTGATGTGGATGAACATTCTCAGGAACAATAGCCCTGGTGTTGATGGGGATGAACATTTTCAGAAACAATAGCCCTGGTGTTGATATGGATGAAGGGTCTAAGGAACAATGGTTCTGGTGTTGATGTGGATGAACAGTCTCAGGAACAATTGTCCTGGCGTTAATGTGGATGAACATTTTCAGGAACAATAGCCCTGGTGTTGATGTGGATGATCATTCTCAGGAACAATCGCCCTGGTATTGATGTGGATGAACATTCTCAGGAACCATAGCCCTGGTGTTGATGTGGATGAACAGTCTCAGGAACAATAGCCCTGCTGTTAATCTGGATGAACAGTCGCAGGAACAATAGCCCTGGTGTTGCTGTGGATGAACATTCTCAGGAATAATAGCCCTGGTGTTGATTTGGATGAACAGTCTCATGAACAATAGCCCTGGTGTTGATTTGGATGACCATTCTCAGGAACAATAGCCCTGATGTTGATGTGGATGTACAGTCTCAGGAACAATAGTCCTGGTGTTGATGTTGATGAACATTCTCAGGAACAATAGACCTGTTGTTGATGTGGATGAACATTTACAGGAACAACAGACCTGGTGTTGATATGGAAGAGCATTTTATGGAACAACAGCCCTGGTGTTGTTGTGGATGAACATTCTCAGGAACAATAGCACTGGTGTTGATGTGGATGAACAGTCTCAGGCACGATAGTCCTGGTGTTTACGTGGCGAAACATTCTTAGGAACAATAGCCCTGGCGTGAATGTGGATGAACAGTCTCAGGAACAATAACCCTGGTGTTGATGGGAATGAACAATCTCAGGAACATTAGCATTGGTGTTGATTTGGATGAACATTCTCAGGAACAATAGACCTGGTGTTGATTTGGATGAACAGTCTCTTGACCAATAGCCCTGGTGCTGATGTGGATGAACTTTCTCAGGAACAATAGCTCTGGTGTTGATATGGATGAACAGTCTGAGGATCATTAGCACTGGTGTTGATGTGGATGAACAGTCTCAGGAACAATAGTCCTGGTATTGATGTGGATGAACAGTCTCAGGAACAATCGCACTGGTACAGATGTGGATGAACAGTTTCATGATCAATAGCCCTGGTGTTGATGGGAATGAACAGTCAGAGGAACAATAGCATTGGTTTTGATCAGAATGAACAGTTTCAGGAACAATAGCCCTGGAGTTGACGTGGATGAACATTCTCAGGAACAATAGCTCTGGTGTTGATGTGGATGAACAGTTGCAGGAACAAAAGCCCTGTTTTTGATGGGAATGACCAGTCTCAGGAACAATAGCCCTGATGTTGATGTGGATGTACAGTCTCAGGAACAATAGTCCTGGTGTTGATGTAAATGTAAAGTCTCAGGAACAATAGCCTTGGTGTTGATGTGGATGAACATTTTTTGGAACAAAAGCCCTGGTGTAGATATGGATGAGCAGTCTCAGGAACATTAGCTTTGGTGTTATGTGGATAAACATAATCAGGAACAATAGCCCTGGAGTTGATTTGGATGATCATTTTTAGGAACAATAGCCCTGGTGTAGATATGGATGAAGAGTCTCAGGGACAATACTTTGGTGCTGATGTGGATAAACATTCTCAGGAAGAACAGCCCTGGTGTTGATATGGATGAACAGTCTCTGGAACAATGGTTCTGGTGTTGATGTGGATGAACAGTCTCAGGAACAATAGTCCTGGTGTTGATGTGAATGAACAGTCTCAGGAACAATAGCTCTGGTGTTGATGTGAATGAACAGTCTCAGGAACAATAGCTCTGGTGTTGATGTGGATGTACACTCTCAGGAACAATAGCCCTGGTGTTGATATGAATGAAGAGTCTAAGGAACAATGGTTCTGTTGTTGATGTGGATGAACAGTCTCATGAAAAATAGCCCAGGTGCTGATGTGGATGAACATTCTCAGGAACAAAAGCTCAGGTGTTGATATGGAAGAACAGTCTCGTTATCATTAGCCCTGGTGTTGATGTGGAAGAACAGTCTCAGGAACAATAGTCCTGGTGTTGATTTGGATGAACAGTCTCAGGAACAAGAGTCCTGGTGTTGATGTGGATGTACAGTCTCAGGAACAATAGCCCTGGTGTTGATGTGGATGAACATTTACAGGAACAACAGCCCTGGTGTTGATATGGATGAACAGTCTCAGGAACGATAGTCCAGGTGTTTATGTGGCTGAACATTCGTAGGAACAACAGACCTGCTGTTGATGAGGATGAACAGTCTCTTGAACAATAGCCCTGGTGTTGATGTGGATGAACATTTACAGGAACAACAGCCCTGGTGTTGATATGGATGAACAGTCTCAGGAACAATAGCCCTTGTGTTTATGTGGATGAACATTCTCAGGAACAATAGTCCTGGTGTTGATGTGGATGAACAGTGGCAGGAACAAGAGCCCTGGTGTTGATGTGGATGTACAGTCTCAGGAACAATAGTCCTGGTTTTGATGTGGATGAACATTCTCAGGAACAATAGCCCTGGAGTTGATGTGGATGTACAGTCTCAGGAACAATAGTCCTGGTGTTGATGTGGATGAACATTCACAGGAACAATAGCCCTGGTGTTGATGTTGATGAACATTTACAGGAACAACAGTCCTGGTGTTGATGTGGATGAACAGTCTCAGGAACGATAGTCCTGGTGTTTATGTGGCTATACATTCTTAGGAACAATAGACCTGCTGTTGATGTGGATGAACAGTCTCAGGAACAAAAGCCCTGGTGTTGATGGGAATGCACAGTCTAAGGAACAATAGCCCTTGTGTTTATGTGGCTGAATATTCTCAGGGACAATAGCCATGCTGTTGATGTGGATGAACAGTCACAGGAACAATAGTCCTGGTGTTGATGGGAATGAACATTCTCAGGAACAATAGCCCTGGTGTTGATGTGGATGAACCTTCTCAGGAATAACAGCCCTTGTGTTGATGTGGATGTACAGTCTAAGGAGCAATAGCCTTGGTGTTGATGTGGATGAACATTTTTAGGAACAATAGCCCTGGTGTAGATATGGATGAACAGTCTCAGGAACATTAGCTTTGGTGTTATGTGGATAAACATAATCAGGAACAATAGCCCTGGAGTTGATTTGGATGAACATTTTTAGGAACAATAGCCCTGGTGTAGATATGGATGAAGAGTCTCAGGGACAATAGCTTTGGTGCTGATGTGGATAACCATTCTCAGGAAGAACAGCCCTGGTGTTGATATGGATTAGCAGTCTCTGGAACAATGGTTCTGGTGTTGATGTGAATGAACAGTCTCAGCAACAATAGCCCTGGTGTTGATGTGGATGAACATTTTTTGGAAAAATAGCCCTGGTGTAGATATGGGTGAACAGTCTCAGGGACAATAGCTTTGGTGCTGATGTGGTTAAACATTCTCAGGAAGAACAGCCCTGGTGTTGATATGGATGAACAGTCTCTGGAACAATGGTTCTGGTTTTGATGTGGATGAACAGTCTCAGGAACAATAGTCCTGGTGTTGATGTGAATGAACAGTCTCAGGAACAATAGCCCTGGTGTTGATGTGGATGAACATTTTTTGGAAAAATAGCCCTGGTGTAGATATGGGTGAACAGTCTCAGGAACAATGGTTCTGGTGTTGATGTGGATGTACAGTCTCAGGAACATTAGCTTTGGTGTTGATGTGGATGAACATTTTCAGAAACAATAGCCCTGGTGTTGATATGGATGAATAGTCTAAGGAACAATGGTTCTGGTGTTGATGTGGATGAACAGTCTCAGGAACAATAGCCCTGGTATTGATGTGGATGAACATTCACAGGAACAATAGCCCTGGTGTTGATGTGGATGAACAGTCTCAGGAACGATAGTGCAGGTGTTTATGTGGCTAAGCATTCTTAGGAACAATAGACCTGCTGTTGATGTGGATGAACAGTCTCAGGAACAATAGCCCCGGTGTTGATGGGAATGCACAGTCTAAGGAACAATAGCCCTTGTGTTTATGTGGATGAACATTCTCAGGAACAATAGCCCTGGTGTTTATGTGGCTAAACATTCTCAGGGACGATGTCCATGCTGTTGATGTGGATGAACAGTCTCAGGAACAATAGTCCTGGTGTTGATGGGAATGAACATTCTCAGGAACAATAGCCCTGGTGTTGATGTGGATGAACCTTCTCAGGAATAACAGCCCTTGTGTTGATGTGGATGTACAGTCAAAGGAGCAATAGCCTTGGTGTTGATGTGGATGATCATTTTTTGGAACAATAGCCCTGGTGCAGATATGGATGAACAGTCTCAGGAACATTAGCTTTGGTGTTATGTGGATAAGCATAATCAGGAACAATAGCCCTGGAGTTGATTTGGATGAACATTTTTAGGAACAATAGCCCTGGTGCAGATATGGATGAAGAGTCTCAGGGACAATAGCTTTGGTGCTGATGTGGATAAACATTCTCAGGAAGAACAGCCCTGGTGTTGATATGGATGAACAGTCTCTGGAACAATGGTTCTGGTGTTGATGTGGATGAACAGTCTCAGGAACAATAGTCCTGGTGTTGATGTGAATGAACAGTCTCAGGAACAATAGCCCTGGTGTTGAAGTGGATGAACATTTTTTGGAAAAATAGCCCTGGTGTAGATATGGGTGAACAGTCTCAGGAACAATGGTTCTGGTGTTGATGTGGATGTACAGTCTCAGGAACATTAGCTGTGGTGTTGATGTGGATGAACATTTTCAGAAACAATAGCCCTGGTGTTGATATGGATGAAGAGTCTAAGGAACAATGGTTCTGGTGTTGATGTGGATGAACAGTCTCAGGAACAATAGCCCTGGCGTTAATGTGGATGAACATTCTCAGGAACAATAGCCCTGGTGTTGATGTGGATGATCATTCTCAGGAACAATAGCCCTGGTATTGATGTGGATGAACATTCACAGGAACAAAAGCCCTGGTGTTGATGTGGATGAACAGTCTCAGGAACGATAGTCCAGGTGTTTATGTGGCTAAACATTCTTAGGAACAATAGACCTGCTGTTGATGTGGATGAACAGTCTCAGGAACAATAGCCCTGTTGTTGATGGGAATGCACAGTCTAAGGAGCAATAGCCCTTGTGTTTATGTGGATGAACATTCTCAGGAACAATAGTCCTGGTGTTTATGTGGCTAAACATTCTTCGGGACAATAGCCATGCTGTTGATGTGGATGAACAGTCTCAGGAACAATAGTCCTGGTGTTGATGGGAATGAACATTCTCAGGGAAAATAGCCCTGGTGTTGTTGTGGATGAACATTCTCAGGAACAAAAGCCCTTGTGTTGATGTGGATCTACAGTCTAAGGAACAATAGCCCTGGTGTTTATGTGGATGAAAAGTCGCAGGAACAATATTCCTGGTGTTGATGTGGATGAAAAGGCTCAGGAGAAATAGCCTTGGTGTTGATGTGGATGAACAGTCTCAGTAACAATAGCTCTGGTGTTGATATGAATTAACTGTCTCAGGAACAATAGCCCTGGTGTTGATGGGAATGTACAGTCTCAGGAACAATAGCCCTGGTGTTGATGTGGATGAACAGTCTCAGGAACAGTAGTCCTGGTGTTGATGTGGATGAACATTTACAGGAACAGCAGCCCTGGAGTTGATCTGGATGAACAGTATCAGGGACAGCAGTCCTGGTGTTGATGTGGATGAACATTCTCAGGATCAATAGCCCTGGTGTTGATGTGGAGGAACAGTCTCAGGTACAAGAGCCCTTGTGTTGATGTGGATGAACAGTCTCAGGAACAGTAGCCCTGGAATTGATGGGAATGTACATTCTCACGAACAATAACCCCCATTTGGATATGGATGAACAGTGTCAGGAACATTAGCCCTTTTGTTGATGTGGATGAACAGTCTGGAGCAATAGTACTGGTGTTGATGTGGATGATCAGTCTCAGGTACAATCGCCCTAGTGTGGATGTGAATGAACAATCTCAGGAACAATAACCCTGGCGTTGATATGGATGAACAGTCACAGGAACAATAGTCCTGGTGTTGATGTGGATGAACTATCTCAGGAACAATAGCCCTGGTGTTGATGTGGATGAACAATCTCAGGAAAAATAGACCTGGTGTTGATGTGGATGAACTGTCTCAGGAACTATAGTCCTGGTGTTGATGTGTAGGAACATTCTCTGGAACAGTAGCCCTGGTGTTGATATGGATGAACAGTCTCAGGAACAATAGCTCTGGTGTTGATGTGGATGAACAGTCGCAGGAACAATAGCCCTGGTGTTGATGTTGATGTACAGTCTCAGGAACAATATTCCTGGTGTTGATGTGGAAGAACATTCTCAGGAACCGTAGCCCTGGTGTTGATGTGGATGAACATTTTCAGGAACAATAGCCCTGGTGTTGATATAGATGAAGAGTCTATGGAACAATGGTTCTGGTGTTGATGTGAATGAACAGTCTCATGAAAAATAGCCCAGGTGCTGATGTGGATGAACATTCTCAGGAACAAAAGCTCAGGTGTTGACATGGAAGAACAGTCTCGTTATCATTAGCCCTGGTGTTGATGTGGTTGAACAGTCTCAGGAACAATAGTCCTGGTGTTGATGTGGATGAACAGTCTCTGGAACAATAGTCCTGGTGTTGATGTGGATGAACATTCACATGAACAATAGCCCTGGTGTTGATGTTGATGAACATTTACTGGAACAACATCCCTGGTGTTGATATGGATGATCAGTCTCAGGAACAACAGTCCTGGTGTTGATGTGGATGAACAGTCTCAGGAACGATAGTCCTGGTGTTTATGTGGCTAAACATTCTTAGGAACAATAGACCTGCTGTTGATGTGGATGAACAGTCTCAGGAACAATAGCCCTGTTTTTGATGGGAATGCACAGTCTAAGGAACAATAGCCCTTGTGTTTATGTGGATGAACATTCTCAGGAACAATAGTCCTGGTGTTTATGTGGCTAAACATTCTCAGGGACAATATCCATGCTGTTGATGTGGATGAACAGTTACAGGAACAATAGCCCTGGTGTTGATGTGGATGATCTTTCTCAGGAACAATAGCCCTGGTGTTGATGTGGATGAACCTTCACAGGAATAACAGCCCTGGTGTTGATGTGGATGTACAATCTAAGGAACAATAGCCCTGGTGTTTATGTGGATGAAAAGTCGCAGGAACAATATTCCTGGTGTTGATGTGGATGAAAAGTCTCAGGAGAAATAGCCTTGGTGTTGATGTGGATGAACAGTCTCAGGAACAATAGCTCTGGTGTTGATATGAATTAACAGTCTCAGGAACAATAGCTCTGGTGTTGATGTGGATGAACAGTCGCAGGAACAATATCCCTGGTGTTGATGTGGATGAACAGTCTCAGGAACAATAGTCCTGGTGTTGATATGGATGAACAGTCTCAGAAACAACAGTCCTGGTGTTGATGTGGATGAACATTCTCAGGAACAATAGCACTGGTGTTGATGTGGATGAACAGTCTCAGGAACAATAGCCCTGGAATTGATGGGAATGAACATTCTCACGAACAATAACCCTCATGTTGATGTGGATGAACAGTCTCAGGAACATTAGCCCTTTTTTGATGTGGATGAACAGTCTCTGGAGCAATAGTCCTGGTGTTGATGTGGATGAACAGGCTCAGGTACAATCGCCCTGATGTAGATGGGAATGAACAATCTCAGGAACAATAACCCTGGCGTTGATGTGGATGAACAGTCACAGGAACAATAGCCCTGGTGTTGATGTGGATGATCTTTCTCAGGAACAATAGCCCTGGTGTTGATGTGGATGAACAATCTCAGGAAAAATAGCTCTGGTGTTGATGTGGATGAACTGTCTCAGGAACAATAGCTCTGGTGTTGATGTGGATGAACAGTCTCAGGAACAATAGCCCCGATTTTGATGGGAATGAACAGTCTCAGGAACATTATCCCTGGTGTTGATGTGGATGAACAATCACGGGAACAATAGCCCTGCTGTTGATGTGGATGTACAGTCAATGGAACAATAGCCCTGATTTTGATGTGGATGCACCGTCGCAGAAACAATAGTCCTGGTGTTGATGTGGATGAATATTCTCCGGAAGAATAGCACTGGTGTTGTTGTGGATGAACAGTCTCAGGAACAATAGCCCTGATTTTGATGGGAATGAACAGTCTCAGGAACAATAACCCTGGTGTTGATTTGGATGAACAGTCTCAGGAACAATAGCCCTGGTGTTGATGTGGATGAACAGTGTCAGGAACAATAGCCCTGGATTTGATAGGTATGAACAATCAATGGAACAATAGCCCTGGTTTTGATGTGGATGCACAGTCTCAGGAAGAATAGTCCTGGTGTTGATGTGGATTGACAGTTGCAGGAACAATAGCCCTGGTTATGATGGGAATGACCAGTCTCAGGAACAATAGCCCTGATGTTGATGTGGATGTACAGTCTCAGGAACAATAGCCCTGGTGTTGATGTGGATGAATATTTTTAGGAACAACAGCCCTGGTGTTGATGGGAATGAACATTCTCTGGAACAATAGCCCTGGTGTTGTTGTGGATGAACATTTTTAAGAAAAATAGCCCTGATGTAGATATGGATTAACAGTCTCAGGAACATTAGCTTTTGTGTTGATGTGGATAAACATTCTCAGGAAGAACAGCACTGGTGTTGATATGGATGAAGATTCTCAGGAACAATAGCCCTGGTGTTAATGTGGATGAACAGTCTCAGGAACAATAGCCCTGGTGTTGCTGTGGATGAACATTCTCAGGAACAATAGACCTGGCTTTGACGTGGATGTACAGTCTCAGGAACAATAGTCGTGGTTTTGATGTGGATGAACATTCTCAGGAAAAATAGCCCTGGTGTTGATGTGGATGTACAGTCTCAGGAACAATAGCCCTGGTGTTGCGTGGATGAACATTCTCAGGAGCAATAGACCTGGCTTTGACGTGGATGTACAGTCTCAGGAACAATAGTCCTGGTGTTGATGTGGATGAACATTCACAGGAACAGTAGCCCTGGTGATGCTCTGGATGAACAGTCTCAGGAACAATAGCTCTGGTGTTGATGTGGATGAACATTCTCAAGAACAATAGCCCTGGTGATGATTTGGATGAACATTTTCAGGAACATTAGACTTGCTGTTGATATGGATGAAATGTCTCAGGAACAATAGTTCTGGTGTTGATGTGGATGAGCAGTCTCAGGAACAATAGCTCTGGTATTGATATGGATTAACAGTCTCAGGAACAATAGACTTGGTGTTGATGGGAATGAACAGTCTCAGGAACAATAGCCCTGGTGCTGATGTGGATGAACAGTCACAAGAGCAATAGTCCTGGTGTTGATGTGGATAAACAGTCTTTGGAACAATAGCCCTGGTTTTGATGGGAATAAACAGTCGCAGGAACAATTGCCCTGGTGTTGATGTGGATGTACAGTCTCAGGAACAATAGTCCTGGTGTTGATCTGGATGAACATTCTGATGAAAAATAGGCCTGGTGTTGAGGTGGATGAACATTTTCAGGAACAATTGCCCTGGTTTTGATGTGGATGAACAGTCTCAGGAAGAATAGTTCTGGTTTTGATGTGGATGAACAGTCTCAGGAACAATCGCTTTGGTGTTGATGTGGATATACAGTCTCAGGAACAGTCGCCCGGGAGATGATGTGAATGAACATTTTTAGGAAAAATAGCCCTGGTGTTGATGTGGATGAACAGTCTCAGAAACAATAGCCCTGGTGTTGATGTGGATGAACAATTTCAGGAACAATAACCCTGGTGTTGATGTGGATGAACAGTCTCAGGAACAATAGCCCTGTTGTTGATGTGGATGAACAGTCTCAGGAACAATAGCCCTGATGTTGATGTGGATGAACAGACTGAGGAACAATAGCCCTGGTGTTGATGTTGGTGCACATTCTCAGGAACAATAGCCCTGGTGTTGATGTGGATTAACATTCTCAGGAACAATAGCCCTGGTGTTGATGTGGATGAACAGTTGCTTTAACAATAGCGCTGGTCTTGATGTGGATGTACAGTCTCAGGAACAATAGCCCTGGTGTTGATGTGGATGAACATTTTTTGGAACAATAGCCCTGTTGTAGATATGGATGAACAGTCTCAGGAACAATAGCTTTGGTGTTGATGTGGATAAACATCCTCAGGAACAATAGCCCTGTTGTTGATGTGGATGAACCGTCTCAGGAACAATGGTTCTGGTGTTGATGTGGATGAACAGTCTCAGGAACAATAGCCCTGTTGTTGATGTGGATGAACCGTCTCAGGAACAATGGTTCTGGTGTTGATGTGGATGAACAGTCTCAGGAACAATAGTCCTGGTGTTGATGTTTATGAACATTCTCAGGAACAGTAGCCCTGGTGTTGATGTGGATGAACAGTCTCAGGAACAATAGCTCTGGTGTTGATGTGGATGAATATTCTTTGGAACAATAGCCCTGGTTCTGATGGGAATAAACAGTCTCAGGAACAATAGCCCTGGTGTTGATGTGGATGAACATTCTCAGGAAAAATAGACCTGATGTTGATTTGGATAAACATTTTCAGGAACGATAGCCTTGCTGTTGATATGGACGAACAGACTCAGGAACAATAGTTCTGGTGTTGATGTGGATGAGCTGTCTCAGGAACAATAGCTCTGGTGTTGATATGGATTAGCAGTCTCAGGAACAATAGACTTGGTGTTGATGGGAATGAACAGTCTCAGGAACAATAACCCTGGTGTTGATGTGGATGAACAGTCTCAGGAACAATAGCCCTGGTGTTGATGTGGATGAACAGTCTCAGGAATAATAGCCCTGATGTTGATGTGGATGAACAGACTGAGGAACAATAGCCCTGGTGTTGATGTTGGTGCACATTCTCAGGAACAATAGCCCTGGTGTTGATGTGGATTAACATTCTCAGGAACAATAGCCCTGGTGTTGATGTGGATGAACAGTTGCTTTAACAATAGCGCTGGTCTTGATGTGGATGTACAGTCTCAGGAACAATAGCCCTGGTGTTGATGTGGATGAACATTTTTTGGAACAATAGCCCTGTTGTAGATATGGATGAACAGTCTCAGGAACAATAGCTTTGGTGTTGATGTGGATAAACATCCTCAGGAACAATAGCCCTGTTGTTGATGTGGATGAACCGTCTCAGGAACAATGGTTCTGGTGTTGATGTGGATGAACAGTCTCAGGAATAATAGCCCTGTTGTTGATGTGGATGAACCGTCTCAGGAACAATGGTTCTGGTGTTGATGTGGATGAACAGTCTCAGGAACAATAGTCCTGGTGTTGATGTTTATGAACATTCTCAGGAACAGTAGCCCTGGTGTTGATGTGGATGAACAGTCTCAGGAACAATAGCTCTGGTGTTGATGTGGATGAATATTCTTTGGAACAATAGCCCTGGTTCTGATGGGAATAAACAGTCTCAGGAACAATAGCCCTGGTGTTGATGTGGATGAACATTCTCAGGAAAAATAGACCTGATGTTGATTTGGATAAACATTTTCAGGAACGATAGCCTTGCTGTTGATATGGACGAACAGACTCAGGAACAATAGTTCTGGTGTTGATGTGGATGAGCTGTCTCAGGAACAATAGCTCTGGTGTTGATATGGATTAGCAGTCTCAGGAACAATAGACTTGGTGTTGATGGGAATGAACAGTCTCAGGAACAATAACCCTGGTGTTGATGTGGATGAACAGTCTCAGGAACAATAGCCCTGGTGTTGATGTGGATGAACAGTCTCAGGAATAATAGCCCTGATGTTGATGTGGATGAACAGACTGAGGAACAATAGCCCTGGTGTTGATGTTGGTGCACATTCTCAGGAACAATAGCCCTGGTGTTAATGTGGATGTACAGTCTCAGGAACAATAGCCCTGGTGTTGATGTGGATGAACATTTTTTGGAACAATAGCCCTGTTGTAGATATGGATGAACAGTCTCAGGAACAATAGCTTTGGTGTTGATGTGGATAAACATCCTCAGGAACAATAGCCCTGTTGTTGATGTGGATGAACCGTCTCAGGAACAATGGTTCTGGTGTTGATGTGGATGAACAGTCTCAGGATCAATAGCCCTGTTGTTGATGTGGATGAACCGTCTCAGGAACAATGGTTCTGGTGTTGATGTGGATGAACAGTCTCAGGAACAATAGTCCTGGTGTTGATGTTTATGAACATTCTCAGGAACAGTAGCCCTGGTGTTGATGTGGATGAACAGTCTCAGGAACAATAGCTCTGGTGTTGATGTGGATGAATATTCTTTGGAACAATAGCCCTGGTTCTGATGGGAATAAACAGTCTCAGGAACAATAGCCCTGGTGTTGATGTGGATGAACATTCTCAGGAAAAATAGACCTGATGTTGATTTGGATAAACATTTTCAGGAACGATAGCCTTGCTGTTGATATGGACGAACAGACTCAGGAACAATAGTTCTGGTGTTGATGTGGATGAGCTGTCTCAGGAACAATAGCTCTGGTGTTGATATGGATTAGCAGTCTCAGGAACAATAGACTTGGTGTTGATGGGAATGAACAGTCTCAGGAACAATAACCCTGGTGTTGATGTGGATGAACAGTCTCAGGAACAATAGCCCTGGTGTTGATGTGGATGAACAGTCTCAGGAATAATAGCCCTGATGTTGATGTGGATGAACAGACTGAGGAACAATAGCCCTGGTGTTGATGTTGGTGCACATTCTCAGGAACAATAGCCCTGGTGTTGATGTGGATTAACATTCTCAGGAACAATAGCCCTGGTGTTGATGTGGATGAACAGTTGCTTTAACAAAAGCGCTGGTCTTGATGTGGATATACAGTCTCAGGAACAATAGCCCTGGTGTTGATGTGGATGAACATTTTTTGGAACAATAGCCCTGTTGTAGATATGGATGAACAGTCTCAGGAACAATAGCTTTGGTGTTGATGTGGATAAACATCCTCAGGAACAATAGCCCTGTTGTTGATGTGGATGAACCGTCTCAGGAACAATGGTTCTGGTGTTGATGTGGATGAACAGTCTCAGGAACAATAGCCCTGTTGTTGATGTGGATGAACCGTCTCAGGAACAATGGTTCTGGTGTTGATGTGGATGAACAGTCTCAGGAACAATAGTCCTGGTGTTGATGTTTATGAACATTCTCAGGAACAGTAGCCCTGGTGTTGATGTGGATGAACAGTCTCAGGAACAATAGCTCTGGTGTTGATGTGGATGAATATTCTTTGGAACAATAGCCCTGGTTCTGATGGGAATAAACAGTCTCAGGAACAATAGCCCTGGTGTTGATGTGGATGAACATTCTCAGGAAAAATAGACCTGATGTTGATTTGGATAAACATTTTCAGGAACGATAGCCTTGCTGTTGATATGGACGAACAGACTCAGGAACAATAGTTCTGGTGTTGATGTGGATGAGCTGTCTCAGGAACAATAGCTCTGGTGTTGATATGGATTAGCAGTCTCAGGAACAATAGACTTGGTGTTGATGGGAATGAACAGTCTCAGGAACAATAGCCCTGGTGCTGATGTGGATGTACAGTCTCAGGAACAATAGTCCTGGTGTTGATGTGGATGAACATTCTCAGGAAAAATAGCCCTGGTGTTGAGGTGGATGAACATTTTCAGGAACAATAGCCCTGGTGTTGATGTGGATAAACAGTCTAAGGAACAGTAGCCCTGGAGATGATGTGAATGAACATTTTCATGAAAAATAGCCCTGGTGTTGATGTGGATGAACATTTTCAGGAACAATAGCCCTGGTGTTGATGTGGATGAACAGTCTCAGGAACAATAGCCCTGGTGTTGATGTGGATGAACAGACTGAGGAACAATAGCCCTGGTGTTGATTTGGGTGAACATTCTCAGGAACAATAGCACTGGTGTTGATGTGGATGAACATTCACAGGTACAATAGCCCTGGCGTTGATGTGGATGAACATTCTCAGGAACAATAGCCCTGGTTTTGATGTGGATGAACAAGTTCAGGAACAATAGCCCTGGTGTTGATGTGCATGAACAGTCTCAGGAACAATAGCCCTGGTGTTGCTGTGGATGAACAGACTGAGGAACAATAGCCCTGGTGTTGATTTGGGTGAACATTCTCAGGAACAATAGCGCTGGTGTTGATGTGGATGAACATTCACAGGTACAATAGCCCTGGCGTTGATGTGGATGAACATTCTCAGGAACAATAGCCCTGGTTTTGATGTGGATGAACAAGTTCAGGAACAATAGCCCTGGTGTTGATGTGCATGAACAGTCTCAGGAACAATAGCCCTGGTGTTGCTGTGGATGAACAATTTCAGGAACAATAGCCCTGGTGTCAGAGGGGGAAAGAAAGTGTCTGAATGTGTCAGAGATTGTCTGAGAGTGTCAGAGAGGATCTGAGATTTTCAAAGACTGTGAGAGTGTGTGTGAGAGTGTGTGAGTGTTTCAGAGAGTGTCAGAGAGAGACACAGAGTGACAGAAAGGATCAGATAGTGACACAGATTGTCAGAGAGTGTCGGAGAGTTTCTAAGAGTCAAAGAGACTGTCAGAGAGTGTCAGAGAGTGTCAGAGAGTGACAGAGTGTGTCAGAGATTGTCAGACAGTTTCTGCGAGTTTCAGAGAGTGACAGAGAGAGACAGAAAGTGTCAGAGTGTGTCAGAGAGTGTGAGGAAGTGTCACCGAGTGACAAAGAGTGTCAGAGAGTTTCAGAGAGTCAAAGAGAGTGTCACAGAGAGTCAGAGAATTTTAGAGAGTTTCAGAGTCAAAGAGAGTGTCAGAGAATGTCTGAGAATGTCTGAGAGTCAAAGAGAGTGTCACAGAGTGTCAGAGTAAGTCAGAGAGTCTCTGAGAGTCAAAGAGAGTGTCCAAAAGAGTCAGAAAGTGTGTGAGTGTGTCACAGGTTGTCTGAGAGTGACAGAGAGCGTCAGAGATTGTCTGAGAGTGTCAGAGACGGTCAGAGATGTTCAAACGACAGTGAGAACGTGTTTGAGAGTGTGAGAGTGTGAGTGTTTCAGAGAGTGTCAGAGAGAGTCAGAGAGTGACAGAGAGTGCCAGAGTGTGTCAGGGAGTGACAGAGAGTTTCAGAGAGTGACAGAGAGTGTCAGAGAGTCTCTGAGAATTTCACAGAGTGACAGAGATCGTCTGACAGTGTCTGACAATGTCAGAGAGTGACAGAAAGTGTCACAGAGTGTCAGAGATTTTCAGAGAGTCAAAGAGAGTGTCAGAGTGTCTGAGTGTGTCACAGAGTCTCTGAGAGTCAAAGAGAGTGTCAGAAAGTGTCAGAAAGTGTCTGAGTGTGTCAGAGGTTGTCTGAGAGTGTCAGAGAGGGTCAGAGATTTTCAAACGACTATGAGAACGTGCTTGAGAGTGTGAGAGTGTGAATGTTTCAGAGAGTGACAGAGACTGTCAGAGAGAGTCGGAGAGTGACAGAGAGTGTCAGAGAGTGTCAGAGAGTGTCCGGGAGTTTCAGAGAGTGACAGAGAGTGTCAGAGTTTGTCTGAGAGTGTCAGGCACGGTCAGAGATTTTCAAACGACGGTGAGAACGTGTCTGAGAGTGTGAGAGTGTGAGTGTTTCAGAGAGTGTCAGAGAGAGTCAGAGAGTGACAGAGAGTGTCAGGGAGTGACAGAGTGTGACAAAGAGTGTCAGAGAGTGTCACAGAGTGTCGGAGAGTTTTTGAGAGTCAAAGAGATTGACAGAGAGTGTCAGAGAGTGACAGAGTGTGTCAGAGAGTGACTGAGTGTGTTAGAGAGTGTCAGAGAGTGTCAGAGAGGTTTCAGAGAGTCAATGAGAGTGTCAGAGTGTCTGAGTTTGTCAGAGAGTCTCTGAGAGTCAAAGAGAGTGTCAGAAAGTGTCAGAAAGTGTCTCAGTGTGTCAGAGGTTGTCTGAGAGTGTCAGAGAGAGTCAGAGAGTGACAGCGAGTGTCAGGGAGTGGCAGAGGGTGACAAAGAGTGTCAGAGAGTGTCACAGAGTGTCGGAGAGTTTCTGAGAGTCAAAGAGAGTGGCAGAGAGTGTCAGAGAGTGACAGCGTGTGTCAGAGAGTGACAGAGTGTGTCAGAGAGTGTCAGAGAGTGTCAGAGAGGTTTCAGAGTGTCAAAGAGAGTGTCAGTGTTTCTGAGTGTGTCAGAGAGTCTCTGAGAGTCAAATAAAGTGTCAGCAAGTGTCAGAATGTGTCTGAGTGTGTCAGAGGTTGTCTGAGAGTGTCAGAGAGGGTCAGAGATTTTCAAACGACTATGAGAACGTGCTTGAGAGTGTGAGAGTGTGAGTATTTCAGAGAGTGTCAGAGAGAGTCAGAGAGTGACAGAGAGTCACAGAGAGTGTCAGAGAGTTTTAGAGATTTACGGAATGTGTCAAAGACTGACTGAGACTGTATTCGAGTGTCAGAGAGTGACAGAGAATTTCGGATAGTTTCAGAGACTTCTCAGAGTGTCAGAGAGTGACAGAGTGTGCCAGAGCGTGTCAGAGAGTGTCAGAGAGTTTCAGAGAGTGACAGAGAGTGTCTGTAAGTTTCAGAGAGTGTCAGAGAATCTCTGAGAGTTTCACAGTGTGACAGAGATTGTCTGACAGTGTCTGACAATGTCAGAGAGTGGCAGAGAGCGTCAGAGAGAGTCAGGGAGTGTCAGAGTGTGTCAGAGTGTGTCAGAGAGTGTTAGGGAGTTTCAGAGATAGACAGAGAGTGTCAGAGAGTTTCAGGAAGTCAAAGAAAGTGTCACAGTGTCAGAGATTTTCAGAGATTCAAAGAGGGTGTCAGAGTGTCTGAGTGTGTCAGAGAGTCTCTGAGATTCAAAGAGATTGTCAGAAAGTATCAGAAAGTGTCTGAGTGTGTCAGATGTTGTCTGAGAGTGCCAGAGAGGGTCAGAGATGTTCAAACGACTATGAGAACGTGCTTGAGAGTGTGAGAGAGTGTGTGTTTCAGAGAGTGATAGAGACTGTCAGAGAGAGTCAGAGTGACAGAGAGTGTCAGAGACTTTTAGAGATTTACGGAGAGTGTTAGAGATTGACTGAGACTGTCTGAGAGCGTCAGAGAGTGTCAAAGAGTGACAGAGAGTGACGGAGTGTGTCAGAGAGTTTCAGGGAGATTGTGAGAGTTTTAGAGATTGTCAGAGTGTGTCAGAATGTGGCAGAGAATGTGAGAGAGTGTCAGAGAGTTTCAGAGTTGTCTGAGAGTGTCAGAGAGCGGCAGAGAGTTTCAGAGAGTGACAGAGCATGTCAGAGTGCGACAGTTAGTGTCAGAGAGTGTCAGAGAATGTCAGAGAGTGACAGAGAATGTCAGAGAGTGTCAGAGAGTTTCAGAGAGTGACAGAGAATGTCAGAGATTGTCTGAGAGTGTCAGAGAGTGACAGAGAGTGACAGAAGTGTCAAAGAGTGTCACAGAGGGTCAGAGAGTGTCAGAGAGTTTCTGAGAGTCAAAGAGACTGTCAGAGAGAGACAGAGAGTGTCAGAGTTTGTCAGATAGTGTCAGAGTGTGTCAGTGAGTGTCATTAGTGTCAGAGAGTGACAAAGAGTTTCAGATAGTTTCCGACAGTAAGAGAGAGTGTCACAGAGTGTCAGAGAGTTTCAGAAACTCAAAGAGAGTTCCACAGAGTGTTAGAGAGTTTTAGAGAGTTTCAGAGAGTCAAACAGAGTGTCACAGAGTGTCAGAGAGTTTCAGAGAGTCAAAGAGAGTGTCAGAGTGTCTGAGTGTGTCAGAGAGTCTCTGAGAGTCAAAGAGAGTGTCAGAAAGTTTCAGAAAGTGACTGAGTGCGTCAGTGGTTGTCTGACAGTTTCAGAGAGGTTCAGAGACTTTCAAACGACTATGAGAACGTGCTTGAAAGAGTGAGAGTGTGAGTGTATCAGAGAGTGACAGACAGTGCCAGAGAGAGTCAGAGACTGACAGAGAGTGACAGGGAGTGTCAGAGAGTTTTAGAGATTTACGGAGAGTGTCAGAGACTGACTGAGACTGTGTAAGAGCGTCAGAGTGTGTCAGAGAGTGACATAGAGTGACGGAGTGTGTCAGAGAGTGTCAGAGAGATTGTGAGAGTTTTAGAGAGGGTCATAGTGTGTCAGAAGGTGACAGAGAGTGTCAGAGAGTTTCAGAGTTGTCTAAGAGTGTCAGAGAGTGTCAGAGAGTTTCACAGAGTGACAGAGCGTGTCAGAGAGTGACAGTTAGTGTAAGAGAGTGTCAGAGAGTTTCAGAGCGTGACAGCGAGTGTCAGAGATTGTCTGAGAGTGTCAGAGACGGTCAGAAATTTTCAAACGACTGTGAGAACGTGTTTGAGAGTGCGAGAGTGTGAGTGTTTCAGAGAGTGTCAGAGAGAGTCAGAGAGTGACAGAGAGTTACAGAGAGTGTCAGAGTGTTTTAGAGATTTCCGGAGAGTGTCAGAGAATGAATGAGACTGTCTGAAGATGTCAGAGAGTGACAGAGAGTGACAGAGAGTGACGGAGAGTGACGGAGTGTGTCAGAGAGTGTCGGAGAGAGTGTGAGAGTTTTAGAGAGGGTTAGAGTGTATCAGAGTTTGGCAGAGAGTGTCAGAGAGGTTCAGAGAGTTTCAGAGACTGTCTGAGAGTGTCAGAGAGTGACAGAGGGTGACAAAGAGTGTCAGAGAGTGTTACAGAGTGTCGGCAGTTTCTGAGAGTCAAAGAGAGTGTCAGAGAGTTTCAGAGAGTGACAGAGAGTGTCAGAGAGTTTCACAGAGTGACAGAGCGTGTCAGAGAGTGACAGTTAGTGTCAGAGTGTGTCAGAGAGTGTCAGAGAGTGTCAGAGAATGTCAGGGAGTTTCAGAGAGTGACAGAGTGGGTCAGAGAGTTTCAGAGAGTCAAAAAGAGTATCAGAGAGTGACAGAGTGTGTCAGAGAGTGTCTGAGAGTGTCTGAGAGTGTCAGAGAGTGACAGAGAGTGACAGAGAGTGTCGGAGAGTGTCACAGAGGGTCAGAGAGTGTCAGAGAGACAAAGAGAGTGTCACAGAGTGTCAGAGAGTTTTAGAGAGTTTCAGAGAGTCAAACAGAGTGTCACAGAGTGTCGGAGAGACTCTGAGAGTCAAAGAGTGTGTCAGAAAGTGTCAGAAAGTGTCTCAGTGTGTCAGAGGTTGTCTGAGAGTTTCAGAGAGGATCAGAGACTTTCAAACGACTATGAAAACGTGCTTGAGAGTGTGAGAGTGTGAGTGTTTCAGACAGTGTCAGAGAGAGTCAGAGAGTGACAGAGTTACAGAGATTGTCAGAGAGTTTTAGAGATTTCCGGAGAGTGTCAGAGAATGACTGAGAGTGTCAGAGATTGTCGGAGAGGGACAGAGAGTGTCAGAGAGTGACAGAGAGTGACGGAGTGTGTCAGAGAGTGTCGGAGAGTGTGTGAGAGTTTTAGAGAGGGACAGAGTGTGTCAGAGTTTGGCAGAGAGTGTCAGAGAGTTTCAGAGTTATCTGAGAGTGTCAGAGAGTGTCAGAGATTTTCAGAGAGTGACAGAGCGTGTCAGAGAGTGACAGTTAGTGTCAGAGAGTGCCAGAGAGTGTCAGAGAATGTCAGAGAGTGACATAGAGTGTCAGAGAGTGTCAGAGAGTGTCAGAGAGTTTCAGAGCGTGAAAGCGAGTGTCAGAGATTGTCTGAGAGTGTCAGAGACGGTCAGAAATTTTCAAACGACTGTGAGAACGTGTCTGAGCGTGTGAGAGTGTGAGTGCTTCAGAGAGTGTCAGAGAGTGTCAGAGAGTGACAGAGAGTTACAGAGATTGTCAGAGAGTTTTAGAGAGTTCCGGAGAATGTCAGACAATGACTGAGAGTGTCAGAGAGTGTCAGAGAGTTTCAGAGCGTGACAGCGAGTGTCAGAGATTGTCTGAGAGTGTCAGAGACGGTCAGAAATTTTCAAGCGACTGTGAGAACGTGTTTGAGGGTGTGAGAGTGTGAGTGTTTCAAAGAGTGTTAGTGAAAGTCAGAGAGTGACAGAGAGTTACAGAGAGTGTCAGAGAGTTTTAGAGATGTCCAGAGAGTGTCAGATAATTTTTGAGACTGTCTGAGAGTGTCAGAGAGTGTCAGAGAATGACGGAGTGTGTCAGAGAGTGTCGGAGACAGTGTGAGAATTTTAGAGAGGGACAGAGTGTTTCAGAGTTTGGCAGAGAGTGTCAGAGAGTTTCAGAGAGTTTCAGAGATTGTCTGAGAGTCTCAGAGAGTGACAGAGAGTGTCAGGGAGTGACAGAGGGTGACAAAGAGTGTGAGAGAGTGTCACAGAGTCTCAGAGAGGTTCTGAGAGTCAAAGAGAGTGTCAGAGAGTGTCAGAGAGTGTCTGAGTGTGTCAGAGAGTTTCTGAGAGTGTCTGAGAGTGTCTGAGTGTCAAGGAGAGTGCCACAGAGTGTCAAAGAGTTTCATAGAGTTTCAAAGAGTCAAAGGGAGTGTCAGAAAGTCTCTGAGTGTGTCAGAGAGGATCAGAGATTTACAACGACTGTGAGAGCGTGTATGAGAGTGTGAGAGTGTGAGTGTTTCAGAGAATGTCAGAGAGTGTCACAGAGGGTCAGAGAGTGCCGGAGTGTTTCTGAGAGTCAAAGAGACTGTCAGAGAGAGACAGAGAGTGTCAGAGTGTATCGGAGATTGTCTGAGAGTATCAGATAGGATCAGAGATTTTCAACGACTGTCAGAGCGTGTGTGTGAGTGTGAGAGTGTGAGTGTTTCAGCGAGTGTCAGAGAGTGACAGAGAGTGACAGAGAGTGTCAGAGAGTGTCGGAGAGTTTCTGAGAGTCAAAGAGACTGTCAGAGAGTGTCAGAGAGTGTGAGAGAGTGACAGAGAGTGACAGAGTGTGTCAGATAGTTTTGGACAGTTTCTGAGAGTTTCAGAGAGTGACAGAGAGAGACAGAGAGTGTCAGAGTGTGTCAGAGAGTGTCAGAGTGTGTCAGGGAGTGACAGAGGGTGACAAAGAGTGTGAGAGAGTGTCACAGAGTCTCAGAGAGGTTCTGAGAGTCAAAGAGAGTGTCAGAGAGTGTCTGAGTGTGTCAGAGAGTTTCTGAGTGTCTGAGAGTGTCTGAGTGTCAAGGAGAGTGCCACAGAGTGTCAAAGAGTTTCATAGAGTTTCAAAGAGTCAAAGGGAGTGTCAGAAAGTCTCTGAGCGTGTAAGAGAGGATAAGAGATTTACAACGACTGTGAGAGCGTGTATGTGAGTGTGAGAGTGTGAGTGTTTCAGAGAATGTCAGAGAGTGTCACAGAGGGTCAGAGAGTGCCGGAGTGTTTCTGAGAGTCAAAGAGACTGTCAGAGAGAGACAGAGAGTGTCAGAGTGTATCGGAGATTGTCTGAGAGTGTCAGATAGGATCAGAGATTTTCAACGACTGTCAGAGCGTGTGTGTGAGTGTGAGAGTGTGAGTGTTTCAGCGAGTGTCAGAGAGTGACAGAGAGTGACAGAGAGTGTCAGAGAGTGTCGGAGAGTTTCTGAGAGTCAAAGAGACTGTCAGAGAGTGTCAGAGAGTGTCAGAGAGTGACAGAGAGTGACAGAGTGTGTCAGATAGTTTTGGACAGTTTCTGAGAATTTCAGAGAGTGACAGAGAGAGACAGAGAGTGTCAGAGAGTGTCAGAGAGTGTCAGAGTGTGTCAGGGAGTGTCAGGAAGTGTCAGAGAGTGACAAAGAGTGTCAGAGTGTTTCAGAGAGTCAAAGAGAGTGTCACAGAGTGTCAGAGAGTTTTAGATAGTTTCAGAGAGTCAAAGAGAGTGTCAGAGAGTGTCTGAGAGTCAAAGAGATTGTCGCAGAGTGTCAGAGAGTTTTAGAGAATCAATGAGAGAGTCAGACAATGTCTGGGTGTGTCAGAGATTGTCTGAGAGTGTCACAGAGGAACGGAGATTTTCAACGACTGTGAGAGCGTGTGTGAGAGTGTGAGAGTGTGAGTGTTTCAGTGAATGTCAGAGAGTGACAGAGAGTGACAGAGAGTGTCAGAGAGTGTCAGAGAGTGTCAGAGAGTGTCACAGAGGGTCAGAGAGTGTCGGAGAGTTTCTGAGAGTCAAAGAGACTGTCAGAGAGTGTCAGAGAGTGTCACAGAGTGACAGAGTTTGTCAGATAGTTTTAGACAGTTTCTGAGAGTTTCAGAGAGTGACAGAGAGAGACAGAGAGTGTCAGAGTGTGTCAGGAAGTGTCAGAGAGTGACAAAGAGTGTCAGAGAGTTTCAGAGAGTCAAAGAGAGTGTCACAGAGTGTCAGAGAGTTTTCGAGAGTTTAAGAGAGTGTCAGAAAGTCTCTGAGTGTGTCAGAGAGGATCAGAGATTTACAACGACTGTGAGAGCGTGTATGAGAGTGTGAGAGTGTGAGCCTCTGAGATTGTCAGAGAGTGATAGAGAGTGTATGAGAGTGTCAGAGACTTCTGGAGAGTGTCTGAAAGTGTCAGAGAGTGTCAGCGAGTGTCAGAGAGCGTCAGTGTGTGATAGATAGTGGCTGAGAGTGTCAGAGAGTGTTTGCGAGTGTCTGAGAGTGTCAGAGAGTGTCTGAGAGTGTCACAGAGTGATAGAGAGTGTCAGAGACTGTCAGAGATTGACAGAGAGAGTCAGAGAGTGTCTGAGAGTGTCAGAGGATGCCGGAGAGTGTCTGAGATTGTCAGAGAGTGTCAGAGAGTGATAGAGAGCGATAGAGAGTGTCAGAGAGTGTCTGAGAATGTCAATGAGTGTCAGAGTGTGTCAGAGAGTGTCCGAGACTGTCAGAGATTGATAGAGAGAGTCAGAGAGTGTCTGAGAGTGTCAGAGGGTGCCGGAGAGTGTCTGAGATTGTCGGAGAGTGTCAGAGAGTGATAGAGAGCGATAGAGAGTGTCAGAGAGTGTCTGAGAATGTCAATGAGTGTCAGAGTGTGTCAGAGAGTGTCCGAGACTGTCACAGATTGATAGAGAGAGTCAGAGAGTGTCTGAGAGTGTCAGAGGGTGTCAGCGAGTGTCAGAGACTGATAGAGAGTGTCAGAGAGTGTCTGAGATTGTCAGAGAGTGTCAGCGAGTGTCAGAGAGTGTCTGAGAATGTCAGAGAGTGTCATGAGAGTGAAACGGAGTGATAGAGAGTGTCAGAGAGTGATAGAGTGTGAAAGAGAGTGTCAGAGAGTGTCTAAGAGTGTCAATGAGTGTCAGAGAGCTTCGGAAAGTGATAGAGAGTTTCCGAGAGTGTCAGAGAGTGTTTGAGATGTCAGAGAGCGATAGAGTGTGTCAGTGAGTGTCAGAGACCGATAGAGAGTGTCAGAGAGTGTCTGAGATTGTCAGAGAGTGTCAGCGAGTGTCAGAGAGTGTCAGAGTATGATAGAGAGTGTCAGAGAGTATCTGACAGTGTCTGAGATTGTCTGAGAGTGTCAGAGAGTTTCAGAGAGTGATAGAGAGTGTCAGAGAGTGTCAGAGAGTATCTGAGAGTGTCTGAGATTGTCTGAGATTGTCAGAGACTCTCAGAGAGTGTCTGCGAGTGTCAGAGAGTGTCAGAGAGTGATAGAGAGTGTCAGAGAGAGTCAGAGAGTATCTGAGCGTGTCTGAGATTGTCTGAGAGCGTCAGAGTGTCAGGGAGTTTTTGCGAGTTTCAGAGAGTGTCTGCGAGTGTCAGAGACTGATAGAGAGTGTCAGAGAGTGTCTGAGATTGTCAGAGAGTGTCAGCGAGTGTCAGAGAGTGTCTGAGAATGTCAGAGAGTGTCATGAGAGTGAAACGGAGAGATAGAGAATGTCAGAGAGTGATAGAGTGTGAAAGAGAGTGTCAGAGAGTGTCTAAGAGTGTCAATGAGTGTCAGAGAGCTTCAGAAAGTGAGAGAGAGTTTCCGAGAGTGTCAGAGAGTGTTTGAGGTGTCAGAGAGCGATAGAGTGTGTCAGAGAGTGTCAGAGACCGATAGAGAGTGTCAGAGAGTGTCTGAGATTGTCAGAGAGTGACAGCGAGTGTCAGAGAGTGTCAGCGAGTATCTGACAGTGTCTGAGATTGTCTGAGAGTGTCAGAGAGTTTCAGAGAGTGATAGAGAGTGTCAGAGAGGGTCAGAGATTTGCAAACGACTGTGAGAACGTGTTTGTGAGTGTGAGAGTGTGAGTGTTTCAGAGAGTGAAAGAGAGCGTCAGAGAAAGTCAGAGAGTGATCGAGAGTTACAGAGAGTGTAAGAGAGTTTTAGAGAGTTTCAGAGACTGTCTGAGATTGTCAGAGAGTGACAGAGAGTGCCAGGGAGTGACATAGGGTGACAGAGTGTGTCAGAGAGTGTCAGAGAGCGACAGAGTGTGAAAGAGAGTGTCAGAGAGTGTCACAGAGGGTCACAGAGGGTCAGAGAGTGTGGGAGAGTTTCTGAGAGTCAAATAGACTGTCAGAGAGTGATAGAGTGTGTCCGGTAGTGTTAGACAGTTTCTGAGAGTTTCAGAGAGTGACAGACAGAGACAGAGTGTCAGAGTGTGTCAGAGAGTGTCAGAGTGTGTCAGAGAGTGTCAGGAAGTGTCAGAGAGCGACAAAGCGTGTCAGAGAGTTTCAGAGAGTCAAAGAGAGTGTAACAGAGTGTTAGAGAGTTTTCGAGAGTTTCAGAGAGTCAAAGAGAGTGTCAGAGAGTGTCCGAGAGTCAAAGAGAGTGTCACAGAGTGTCAGACAGTTTTAGAGAGTCAATGAGAAAGTCAGACAGTGTCTGAGTATGTCAGAGAGTCTCTGAGAGCCAAAGAGAGTGTCAGAAAGTGTCAGAAAGTGTCTGAATGTGTCAGAGGTTGACTGAGAGTGTCAGAGAGGGTCAGAATCATTCAAACGACTATGAGAACGGGGTTCAGAGTGTGAGAGTGTGAGTGTTTCAGAGAGTGACAGAGAGTGTCAGAGATTTTTAGAGATTTACGGAGAGTGTCAGAGAGTGACAGAGACTGTCAGAGAGTGTCAGAGTTTGTCACAGAGTGACAGTGAGCGACAGAGAGTGACAGAGAGTGACAGAGCGTGTCAGAGAGTGTCAGAAAGTGTGTGAGAGTGTCAGAGATTGTCAGGGAGTGACATGGGGTGACAGAGAGTGTCAGAGAGTGTCAGCGAATTTCAGAGCGTGTCAGGAAGTGTCAGAGAGTGACACAGAGTGTCAGAGAGTTTCAGAGAGTCAAAGAGAGTGTAACAGAGTGTTAGAGAAATTTCGAGAGTTTCAGAGAGTCAAAGAGAGTGTCAGAGAGTGTCCGAGAGTCAAAGAGAGTGTCACAGAGTGTCAGACAGTTTTAGAGAGTCAATGAGAGAGTCAGACAGTGTCTGAGTATGTCAGAGAGTCTCTGAGAGCCAAAGAGAGTGTCAGAAAGTGTCAGAAAGTGTCTGAATGTGTCAGAGGTTGTCTGAGAGTGTCAGAGAGGGTCAGAATCATTCAAGCGACTATGAGAACGGGGGTCAGAGTGTGAGAGTGTGAGTGTTTCAGAGAGTGACAGTGTGTGTCAGAGAGTGTCAGAGAGTTTCAGAGAGTTTCAGAGAGTGACAGAGAGTGTCAGAGAGGTTCAGAGATTTGCAAACGACTGTGAGAATGTGTTTATGACTGTGAGAGTGTGAGCGTTTCAGAGAGTGACAGAGAGTGTCAGAGAAAGTCAGAGAGTAATAGAGAGTTACAGAGAGTGTAAGAGAGTTTTAGAGAGTTTCAGAGACTGTCTGAGACTGTCAGAGAGTGACAGAGAGTGTCAGGGAGTGACAAGGGGTGACAGAGAGTGTCAGAGATTGTCAGACATTGTCAGAGAGTGACAGAGTGTGTCAGAGAGTGTCAGAGAGTGTCAGTGAGGTTCAGAGAGTGACAGACAGTGTCATATTGTGTCAGAGAGTGCCAGGTAGTTTCAGAGAGTGACAGAGAGTTTCAGAGACTTTCAGTGAGTCAAAGAGAGTGTCACAGAGTGTCAGAGCGTTTCAGAGAGTCAAAGAGAGAGTCAGAGAGTGTCTGAGAGTGTCTGAGTGTGTCAGAGAGTGACAGAGACTGTCAGAGAGTGTCAGAGAGTGTCACAGAGGGTCAGAGTGTGTCAGAGAGATTCTGAGAGTGTCAGAGAGTGTCAGAGAGTGATGGAGAGTGTCAGAGATTGTCTTCGAGTGTCAGAGACTGATAGAGAGCGTCAAAAAGTGTCTCAGATTGTCAGAGAGTGTCAACGAATGTCAGAGAGTGATAGAGAATGTCAGAGAGTGTCAGAGTGTAATAGAGGGTGTCAGATAGTGATAGAGAGTGTCAGAGAGAGTTCGAGAGTGTCAGAGAGTGTCAGAGAGTGTCTGAGAGTGTCAGAGAGCGTCTGAGATTGTCAGAGAGTGGTAGAGAGTGTATGAGAGTGTCAGATAATTCTGGAGAGTGTCTGAAAGTGTCAGAGAGAGTCAGCGAGTGTCAGAGAGCGTCAGTGTGTGATAGATAGTGTCTGAGAGTGTCAGAGAGTGATAGAGAGTGTCAGAGAGTGTTTGCGAGTGTCTGAGAGTGTCAGAGAGTGTCTGAGAGTGTCACAGAGTGATAGAGAGTGTCAGAGACTGTCAGAGATTGACAGAGAGAGTCAGAGAGTGTCTGAGAGTGTCAGAGGATGCCGTAGAGTGTCTGAGATTGTCAGAGAGTGTCAGAGAGTGATAGAGAGCGATAGAGAGTGTCAGAGAGTGTCTGAGAATGTCAATGAGTGTCAGAGTGTGTCAGAGAGTGTCCGAGACTGTCAGAGATTGATAGAGAGAGTCAGAGAGTGTCTGAGAGTGTCAGAGGGTGCCGGAGAGTGTCTGAGATTGTCGGAGAGTGTCAGAGAGTGATCGAGAGCGATAGAGAGTGTCAGAGAGTGTCTGAGAGTGTCAATGAATGTCAGAGAGTATCAGAGAGTGTCAGAGAGTTTCTGAGAGTGTCAATGAGTGTCAGAGAGTGATAGAGAGAGTCAGAGAGTGTCAGAGACTGTCAGAGAGTGTCACAGAGTGACAGAGAGTGACAGAGAGTGACAGAGAGTGACAGAGCGTGTCAGAGAGTGTCAGAAAGTGTGTGAGAGTGTCAGAGATTGTCAGGGAGTGACATGGGGTGACAGAGAGTGTCAGAGAGTGTCGGAGAGTGACAGAGAGTGTCAGAGAGTTTCCGAGAGTTTCAATGAGTGTCAGAGAGTGATAGAGAGTGTCAGAGAGTGTCAGAGACTGTCAGAGAGTGTCACAGAGTGACAGAGAGTGACAGAGAGTGACAGAGAGTGACAGAGCGTGTCAGAGAGTGTCAGAAAGTGTGTGAGAGTGTCAGAGATTGTCAGGGAGTGACATGAGGTGACAGAGAGTGTCAGAGAGTGTCGGAGAGTGACAGAGAGTGTCAGAGAGTTTCTGAGAGTGTCAATGAGTGTCAGAGAGTGACAGAGAGTGTCAGAGAGTGTGAGAGAGTATCTGAGAGTGTCTGAGATTGTCTGAGATTGTCAGAGAGTGTCAGAGAGTGCCAGAGAGTGTCAGAGAGTGTCAGAGAGTGATAGAGAGTGTCAGAGACAGCTAGAGAGTGTCAGAGAGTGTCAGAGAGTGATAGAGAGTGTCAGAGAGTGTCAGATGGTATCTGAGCGTGTCTGAGATTGTCTGAGAGCGTCAGAGAATGTCAGAGAGTTTTTGCGAGTTTCAGAGAGTGTCTGCGAGTGTCAGAGACTGATAGAGAGTGTCAGAGAGTGTCTGAGATTGTCAGAGAGTGTCAGCGAGTGTCAGAGAGTGTCTGAGAATGTCAGAGAGTGTCATGAGAGTGAAACGGAGTGATAGAGAGTGTCAGAGAGTGATAGAGTGTGAAAGAGAGTGTCAGAGAGTGTCTAAGAGTGTCAATGAGTGTCAGAGAGCTTCGGAAAGTGATAGAGAGTTTCCGAGAGTGTCAGAGAGTGTTTGAGGTGTCAGAGAGCGATAGAGTGTGTCAGTGAGTGTCAGAGACCGATAGAGAGTGTCAGAGAGTGTCTGAGATTGTCAGAGAGTGTCAGCGAGTGTCAGAGAGTGTCAGAGTATGAAAGAGAGTGTCAGAGAGTATCTGACAGTGTCTGAGATTGTCTGAGAGTGTCAGAGAGTTTCAGAGAGTGATAGAGAGTGTCAGAGAGTGTCAGAGAGTATCTGAGAGTGTCTGAGATTGTCTGAGATTGTCAGAGACTGTCAGAGAGTGTCTGCGAGTGTCAGAGAGTGTCAGAGAGTGATAGAGAGTGTCAGAGACAGCTAGAGAGTGTCAGAGAGTGTCAGATAGTGATAGAGAGTGTCAGAGAGAGTCAGAGAGTATCTGAGCGTGTCTGAGATTGTCTGAGAGCGTCAGAGTGTCAGGGAGTTTTTGCGAGTTTCAGAGAGTGTCTGCGAGTGTCAGAGACTGATAGAGAGTGTCAGAGAGTGTCTGAGATTGTCAGAGAGTGTCAGCGAGTGTCAGAGAGTGTCTGAGAATGTCAGAGAGTGTCATGAGAGTGAAACGGAGAGATAGAGAATGTCAGAGAGTGATAGAGTGTGAAAGAGAGTGTCAGAGAGTGTCTAAGACTGTCAATGAGTGTCAGAGAGCTTCAGAAAGTGAGAGAGAGTTTCCGAGAGTGTCAGAGAGTGTTTGAGGTGTCAGAGAGCGATAGAGTGTGTCAGAGAGTGTCAGAGACCGATAGAGAGTGTCAGAGAGTGTCTGAGATTGTCAGAGAGTGACAGCGAGTGTCAGAGAGTGTCAGCGAGTATCTGACAGTGTCTGAGATTGTCTGAGAGTGTCAGAGAGTTTCAGAGAGTGATAGAGAGTGTCAGAGAGGGTCAGAGATTTGCAAACGACTGTGAGAACGTGTTTGTGAGTGTGAGAGTGTGAGTGTTTCAGAAAGTGAAAGAGAGCGTCAGAGAAAGTCAGAGAGTGATCGAGAGTTACAGAGAGTGTAAGAGAGTTTTAGAGAGTTTCAGAGACTGTCTGAGATTGTCAGAGAGTGACAGAGAGTGCCAGGGAGTGACATAGGGTGACAGAGTGTGTCAGAGAGTGTCAGAGAGCGACAGAGTGTGAAAGAGAGTGTCAGAGAGTGTCACAGAGGGTCACAGAGGGTCAGAGAGTGTGGGAGAGTTTCTGAGAGTCAAATAGACTGTCAGAGAGTGATAGAGTGTGTCCGGTAGTGTTAGACAGTTTCTGAGAGTTTCAGAGAGTGACAGACAGAGACAGAGTGTCAGAGTGTGTCAGAGAGTGTCAGAGTGTGTCAGAGAGTGTCAGGAAGTGTCAGAGAGCGACAAAGCGTGTCAGAGAGTTTCAGAGAGTCAAAGAGAGTGTAACAGAGTGTTAGAGAGTTTTCGAGAGTTTCAGAGAGTCAAAGAGAGTGTCAGAGAGTGTCCGAGAGTCAAAGAGAGTGTCACAGAGTGTCAGACAGTTTTAGAGAGTCAATGAGAAAGTCAGACAGTGTCTGAGTATGTCAGAGAGTCTCTGAGAGCCAAAGAGAGTGTCAGAAAGTGTCAGAAAGTGTCTGAATGTGTCAGAGGTTGACTGAGAGTGTCAGAGAGGGTCAGAATCATTCAAACGACTATGAGAACGGGGCTCAGAGTGTGAGAGTGTGAGTGTTTCAGAGAGTGACAGAGAGTGTCAGAGATTTTTAGAGATTTACGGAGAGTGTCAGAGAGTGACAGAGACTGTCAGAGAGTGTCAGAGTTTGTCACAGAGTGACAGTGAGCGACAGAGAGTGACAGAGAGTGACAGAGCGTGTCAGAGAGTGTCAGAAAGTGTGTGAGAGTGTCAGAGATTGTCAGGGAGTGACATGGGGTGACAGAGAGTGTCAGAGAGTGTCAGCGAATTTCAGAGAGTGTCAGGAAGTGTCAGAGAGTGACACAGAGTGTCAGAGAGTTTCAGAGAGTCAAAGAGAGTGTAACAGAGTGTTAGAGAAATTTCGAGAGTTTCAGAGAGTCAAAGAGAGTGTCAGAGAGTGTCCGAGAGTCAAAGAGAGTGTCACAGAGTGTCAGACAGTTTTAGAGAGTCAATGAGAGAGTCAGACAGTGTCTGAGTATGTCAGAGAGTCTCTGAGAGCCAAAGAGAGTGTCAGAAAGTGTCAGAAAGTGTCTGAATGTGTCAGAGGTTGTCTGAGAGTGTCAGAGAGGGTCAGAATCATTCAAGCGACTATGAGACCGGGGGTCAGAGTGTGAGAGTGTGAGTGTTTCAGAGAGTGACAGTGTGTGTCAGAGAGTGTCAGAGAGTTTCAGAGAGTTTCAGAGAGTGACAGAGAGTGTCAGAGAGGTTCAGAGATTTGCAAACGACTGTGAGAACGTGTTTATGACTGTGAGAGTGTGAGCGTTTCAGAGAGTGACAGAGAGTGTCAGAGAAAGTCAGAGAGTAATAGAGAGTTACAGAGAGTGTAAGAGAGTTTTAGAGAGTTTCAGAGACTGTCTGAGACTGTCAGAGAGTGACAGAGAGTGTCAGGGAGTGACAAGGGGTGACAGAGAGTGTCAGAGAGTGTCAGGGAGTGACATGGGGTGACAGAGAGTGTCAGAGATTGTCAGACATTGTCAGAGAGTGACAGAGTGTGTCAGAGAGTGTCAGAGAGTGTCAGTGAGGTTCAGAGAGTGACAGACAGTGTCATATTGTGTCAGAGAGTGCCAGGTAGTTTCAGAGAGTGACAGAGAGTTTCAGAGACTTTCAGTGAGTCAAAGAGAGTGTCACAGAGTGTCAGAGCGTTTCAGAGAGTCAAAGAGAGAGTCAGAGAGTGTCTGAGAGTGTCTGAGTGTGTCAGAGAGTGACAGAGACTGTCAGAGAATGTCAGAGAGTGTCACAGAGGGTCAGAGTGTGTCAGAGAGATTCTGAGAGTGTCAGAGAGTGTCAGAGAGTGATGGAGAGTGTCAGAGATTGTCTTCGAGTGTCAGAGACTGATAGAGAGCGTCAAAAAGTGTCTCAGATTGTCAGAGAGTGTCAACGAATGTCAGAGAGTGATAGAGAATGTCAGAGAGTGTCAGAGTGTAATAGAGGGTGTCAGATAGTGATAGAGAGTGTCAGAGAGAGTTCGAGAGTGTCAGAGAGTGTCAGAGAGTGTCTGAGAGTGTCAGAGAGCCTCTGAGATTGTCAGAGAGTGGTAGAGAGTGTATGAGAGTGTCAGAGAATTCTGGAGAGTGTCTGAAAGTGTCAGAGAGAGTCAGCGAGTGTCAGAGAGTGTCAGTGTGTGATAGATAGTGTCTGAGAGTGTCAGAGAGTGATAGAGAGTGTCAGAGAGTGTTTGCGAGTGTCTGAGAGTGTCAGAGAGTGTCTGAGAGTGTCACAGAGTGATAGAGAGTGTCAGAGACTGTCAGAGATTGACAGAGAGAGTCAGAGAGTGTCTGAGAGTGTCAGAGGATGCCGGAGAGTGTCTGAGATTGTCAGAGAGTGTCAGAGAGTGATAGAGAGCGATAGAGAGTGTCAGAGAGTGTCTGAGAATGTCAATGAGTGTCAGAGTGTGTCAGAGAGTGTCCGAGACTGTCAGAGATTGATAGAGAGAGTCAGAGAGTGTCTGAGAGTGTCAGAGGGTGCCGGAGAGTGTCTGAGATTGTCGGAGAGTGTCAGAGAGTGATCGAGAGCGATAGAGAGTGTCAGAGAGTGTCTGAGAGTGTCAATGAATGTCAGAGAGTATCAGAGAGTGTCAGAGAGTTTCTGAGAGTGTCAATGAGTGTCAGAGAGTGATAGAGAGAGTCAGAGAGTGTCAGAGACTGTCAGAGAGTGTCACAGAGTGACAGAGAGTGACAGAGAGTGACAGAGAGTGACAGAGCGTGTCAGAGAGTGTCAGAAAGTGTGTGAGAGTGTCAGAGATTGTCAGGGAGTGACATGGGGTGACAGAGAGTGTCAGAGAGTGTCGGAGAGTGACAGAGAGTGTCAGAGAGTTTCTGAGAGTTTCAATGAGTGTCAGAGAGTGATAGAGAGTGTCAGAGAGTATCTGAGAGTGTCTGAGATTGTCTGAGATTGTCAGAGAGTGTCAGAGAGTGTCTGCGAGTGTCAGAGAGTGTCAGAGAGTGTCAGAGAGTGATAGAGAGTGTCAGAGACAGCTGGAGAGTGTCAGAGAGTGTCAGAGAGTGACAGAGAGTGTCAGAGAGTGTCAGATGGTATCTGAGCGTGTCTGAGATTGTCTGAGAGCGTCAGAGAGTGTCAGAGAGTTTTTGCGAGTTTCAGAGAGTGTCTGCGAGTGTCAGAGTTTGATAGAGAGTGTCAGAGAATGTCTGAGATTGTCAGAGAGTGTCAGCGAGTGTCAGAGAGTGTCTGAGAATGTCAGAGAGTGTCATGAGAGTGAAACGGAGTGATAGAGAGTGTCAGAGAGTGGTAGAGTGTGAAAGAGAGTGTCAGAGAGTGTCTAAGAGTGTCAATGAGTGTCAGAGAGCTTCAGAAAGTGATAGAGAGTTTCCGAGAGTGTCAGAGAGAGTTTGAGGTGTCAGAGAGCGATAGAGTGTGTCAGAGAGTGTCAGAGACCGATAGAGAGTGTCAGACAGTGTCTGAGATTGTCAGAGTGTCAGCGAGTGTCAGAGAGTGTCAGAGTATGATAGAGAGTGTCAGAGAGTGTCAGAGAGTATCTGACAGTGTCTGAGATTGTCTGAGAGTGTCAGAGAGTTTCAGAGAGTGATAGAGAGTGCCAGAGAGGGTCAGAGATTTGCAAACGACTGTGAGAACGTGTTTGTGAGTGTGAGAGTTTGAGTGTTTCAGAGACTGACAGAGAGCGTCAGAGAAAGTCAGAGAGTGATCGAGAGTTACAGAGAGTGTAAGAGAGTTTTAGTGAGTTTCAGAGACTGTCTGAGATTGTCAGAGTGTGACAGAGAGTGCCAGGGAGTGACATTGGGTGACAGAGTGTGTCAGAGAGTGTCAGAGAGCGACAGAGTGTGAAAGAGAGTGTCAGAGAGTGTCACAGAGGGTCACAGAGGGTCAGAGAGTGTGGGAGAGTTTCTGAGAGTCAAAGAGACTGTCAGAGAGTGATAGAGTGTGTCAGGTAGCGTTAGACAGTTTCTGAGAGTTACAGAGAATGACAGACAGAGACAGAGAGTGTCAGAGTGTGTCAGAGAGAGTCAGAGTGTGTCAGAGAGTCTCAGGAAGTGTCAGAGAGCGACAAAGAATGTCAGAGAGTTTCAGAGAGTCAAAGAGAGTGTAACAGAGTGTTAGAGAGTTTTCGAGAGTTTCAGAGAGTCAAAGAGAGTGTCAGAGAGTGTCCGAGAGTCAAAGAGAGTGTCAGAAAGTGTCAGAAAGTGTCTGAATGTGTCAGAGGTTGACTGAGAGTGTCAGAGAGGGTCAGAATCATTCAAACGACTATGAGAACGGGGTTCAGAGTGTGAGAGTGTGAGTGTTTCAGAGAGTGACAGAGAGTGTCAGAGAGTTTTAGAGATTTACGGAGAGTGTCAGAGAGTGACAGAGACTGTCAGAGATTGTCACAGAGTGTCACAGAGTGAGAGAGAGTGACAGAGAGTGACAGAGAGTGACAGAGCGTGTCAGAGAGTGTCAGAAAGTGTGTGAGAGTGTCAGAGATTGTCAGGGAGTGACATGGGGTGACAGAGAGTGTCAGAGAGTGTCGGAGAGTGACAGAGCGTGTCAGAGAGTTTCTGAGAGTGTCAATGAGTGTCAGAGAGTGATAGAGAGTGTCAGAGAGTGTCAGAGAGTATCTGAGAGTGTCTGAGATTGTCTGAGATTGTCAGAGAGTGTCAGAGAGTGTCTGCGAGTGTCAGAGAGTGTCAGAGAGTGATAGAGAGTGTCAGAGACAGCTAGAGAGTGTCAGAGAGTGTCAGATAGTGATAGAGAGTGTCAGAGAGTGTCAGAGAGTATCTGAGCGTGTCTGAGATTGTCTGAGAGCGTCAGAGAGTGTCAGGGAGTTTTTGCGAGTTTCAGAGAGTGTCTGCGAGTGTCAGAGACTGATAGAGAGTGTCAGAGAGTGTCTGACATTGTCAGAGAGTGTCAGCGAGTGTGAGAGAGTGTCTGAGAATGTCAGAGAGTGTCATGAGAGTGAAACGGAGTGATAGAGAGTGTCAGAGAGTGATAGAGTGTGAAAGAGAGTGTCAGAGAGTGTCTAAGAGTGTCAATGAGTGTCAGAGAGCTTCTGAAAGTGATAAAGAGTTTCCGAGAGTGTCAGAGAGTGTTTGAGGTGTCAGAGAGCGATAGAGTGTGTCAGAGAGTGTCAGAGACCGATAGAGAGTGTCAGAGAGTGTCTGAGATTGTCAGAGAGTGTCAGCGAGTGTCAGAGAGTGTTACCGAGTATCTGACAGTGTCTGAGATTGTCTGAGAGTGTCAGAGAGTTTCAGAGAGTGAGAGAGAGTGTCAGAGAGGGTCAGAGATTTGCAAACGACTGTGAGAACGTGTTTGTGAGTGTGAGAGTGTGAGTGTTTCAGAGAGTGAAAGAGAGCGTCAGAGAAAGTCAGAGAGTGATCGAGAGTTACAGAGAGTGTAAGAGAGTTTTATAGAGTTTCAGAGACAGTCTGAGATTGTCAGAAAGTGACAGAGAGTGCCAGGGAGTGACATAGGGTGACAGAGTGTGTCAGAGAGTGTCAGAGAGCGACAGAGTGTGAAAGAGAGTGTCAGAGAGTGTCACAGAGGGTCACAGAGGGTCAGAGAGTGTGGGAGAGTTTCTGAGAGTCAAAGAGACTGTCAGAGAGTGATAGAGTGTGTCAGGTAGCGTTAGACAGTTTCTGAGAGTTTTGGAGAGTGACAGACAGAGACAGAGAGTGGCAGAGTGTGTCAGAGAGTGTCAGAGTGTGTCAGAGAGTGTCAGGAAGTGTCAGAGAGTGACAAAGAGTGTCAGAGAGTTTCAGAGAGTCAAAGAGAGTGTAACAGAGTGTTAGCGAGTTTTCGAGAGTTTCAGAGAGTCAAAGAGAGTGTCAGAGAATGTCCGAGAGTCAAAGAGAGTGTCACAGAGTGTCAGACAGTTTTAGAGAGTCAATGAGAGAGTCAGACAGTGTCTGAGTATGTCAGAGAGTCTCTGAGAACCAAAGAGAGTGTCAGAAAGTGTCTGAATGTGTCAGAGGTTGACTGAGAGTGTCAGAGAGGGTCAGAATCATTCAAACGACTATGAGAACGGGGTTCAGAGTGTGAGAGTGTGAGTGTTTCAGAGAGTGACAGAGAGTGTCAGAGAGTTTTAGAGATTTACGGAGAGTGTCAGAGAGTGACAGAGACTGTCAGAGAGTGTCACAGAGTGACAGAGAGTGACAGAGAGTGACAGAGAGTGACAAAGCGTGTCAGAGAGTGTCAGAAAGTGTGTGAGAGTGTCAGAGATTGTCAGGGAGTGACATGGGGTGACAGAGAGTGTCAGAGAGTGTCGGAGAGTGACAGAGTGTTTCAGAGAGTGTCTGAGAGTTTCAGAGAGTTTCAGAGAGTGACAGAGAGTGACAGAGAGGGTCAGAGATTTGCAAACAACTGTGAGAACGTGTTTATGAGTGTGAGAGTGTGAGTGTTTCTGAGAGTGACAGAGAGTGTCAGAGAAAGTCAGAGAGTAATAGAGAGTTACAGAGAGTGTAAGCGAGTTTTAGAGAGTTTCAGAGACTATCTAAGATTGTCAGAGAGTGACAGCGAGTGTCAGGGATTGACATAGGGTGACAGAGAGTGTCAGAGATTGCCAGGGAGTGACATGGGGTGACAGAGAGTGTCAGAGATTGTCAGAGAGTGTCAGAGAGTGACAGAGCGTGTCAGAGAGTGTCAGAGAGTTTCAGTGAATTTCAGAGAGTGCCAGAGAGTGTCACAGTATGTCAGAGAGTGTCAGGTAGTTTCAGAGAGTGACAGAGAGTTTCAGAGACTTTCAGTGAGTCAAAGAGAGTGTCACAGAGTGTCAGATTGTTTCAGAGAGTCAAAGAGAGTGTCACAGAGTGTCTGAGAGCTTCACAGAGTCAAAGAGAGAGTCAGAGAGTGTCTGAGAGTGTCTGAGTGTGTCACAGAGTGACAGAGAGTGGCAGAGAGTGACAGAGAGTGACAGAGAGTGACGGAGTGTGTCAGAGAGTGTGTGAGAGTGTCAGATTGGGACAGAGTGGATCAGAGTTTGGGAGAGAGTGTCAGAGAGTGTCAGAGAATTTCAGAGAGTTTCAGCGACTGTCTGAGAGTGTCAGAGAGTGACAGAGTGTGTCAGACAGTATCAGAGATTGTCTGAGAGTGTCAGAGAATGACAGAGTGTGCCAGAGCGTGTCAGAGAGTGTCAGAGAGTGACAGAGAGTGAAAGAGACTGTCAGAGAGTTTCAGAGAGTGTCACAGAGGGTCAGAGTGTGTCGAAGAGTTTCTGAGACTCCAAGAGACTGTCGGAGAGTGTCGGAGAGTTTTAGACATTTTCTGAGAGTTTCAGAGAGTGACGGAGAGAGACAAAGAGTGTCAGAGTGTCTCAGTGAGTGTCAGAGTGTGTCAGACAGTGTCAGGAAGTGTCAGAGAGTGACAAAGAGCGTCAGAGAGTTTCAGAGAGTCAAAGAGAGTGTCACAGAGTGTCACAGAGTTTTAGGGAGTTTCAGAGAGTGATAGAGAGTGTCACAGAGTGTCTGAGAGTCAAAGAGAGTGTCACAGAGTGTCAGAGTGTTTTAGAGAGTCAATGAGAGAGTCAGACAGTGTCTGTGTATGTCAGAGATTCTCTGAGAGTCAAAGAGAGTGTCAGAAAGTGTCAGAAAGTGTCTGAGTGTGTCAGAGGTTGTCTGAGAGTGTCAGAGATGGTCCGAAACTTTCAAACGACTATGAGAACGGGCTTGAGAGTGTGAAAGTGTGAATGTTTCAGAGAGTGACAGAGAGCATCAGAGAGAGTCAGAGAGTGATAGAGAGTGTCTGAGAGTATCAGAGACTGTCAGAGAGTGTCCGAGAGTGTCACAGAGTGACAGAGAGTGTCAGAGAGTGACAGAGAGTGACAGATCGCGTCAGAGAGTGTCAGAAAGTGTGTGAGAGTGTCAGAGATTGTCAGGGAGTGACATGGGGTGACAGAGAGTGTCAGAGAGTGTCAGAGAGTGACAGAGAGTTTCAGAGAGTGTCACAGAGTGACAGAGAGTGACAGAGAGTGACAGAGCGTGTCAGAGAGTGTCAGAAAGTGTGTGAGAGTCCAGAGATTGCCAGGGAGTGACATGGGGTGACAGAGAGTGTCAGAGAGTGTCGGAGAGTGACGGAGTGTGTCAGAGAGTGTCAGAGAGTTTCAGAGAGTTTCAGAGAGTGTCAGAGAGTGTCAGAGAGGGTCAGAGATTTGCAAACGACTGTGAGAACGTGTTTATGAGTGTGAGAGTGTGAGTGTTTCAGAGAGTGACAGAGAGTGTCAAAGAAATTCAGATAGTTACAGAGAGTGTAATAGAATTTTCGAGAGTTTCAGAGACTGTCGGAGATTGTCAGAGAGTGACAGAGAGTGTCAGGGAGTGACATAGGGTGACAGAGAGTGTCAGAGAGTGTCAGGGAGTGCCAGGGAGTGACATGGGGTGACAGAGAGTGTCAGAGAGTGTCAGAGAGTGTCAGAGAGTGACAGAGTGTGTCAGAGAGTGTCAGAGAGTTTCAGTGAGTTTCAGAGAGTGACAGAGAGTGTCATAGTGTGTCAGAGAGTGTCAGGTAGTTGCAGAGATTGACAGAGCGTTTCAGAGACATTCAGAGAGTCAAAGAGAGTGTCACAGAGTGTCAGAGTGTTTCAGAGAGTCAAAGAGATTGTCACAGAGTGTCTGAGACCTTCAGAGAGCCAAAGAGAGTGTCAGAGAGTGTTTGAGAGTGTCTGAGTGTGTCAGAGAGTGACAGAGACAGTCAGAGAGTGTCAAAGAGATTGTCACAGAGTGACAGAGAGTTGCAGAGAGTGACAGAGAGTAATGGAGTGTGTCAGAGAGTGTGTGAGAGTGTCAGGTTGGGACAGAGTGGATCAGAGTTTGGCAGAGAGTGTCAGAGAGTGTCAGAGAATTTCAGAGAGTGTCAGGAAGTGTCAGAGAGCGACAAAGAATGTCAGAGTGTTTCAGAGAGTCAAAGAGAGTGTAACAGAGTGTCATAGAGTTTTCGAGAGTTTCAGAGAGTCAAAGAGAGTGTCAGAGAGTGTCCGAGAGTCAAAGAGAGTGTCACAGCGTGTCAGACAGTTTTAGAGAGTCAATGAGAGAGTCAGACAGTGTCTGAGTATGTCAGAGAGTCTCTGAGAGCCGAAGAGAGTGTCAGAAAGTGTCTGAATGTGTCAGAGGTTGACTGAGAGTGTCAGAGAGGGTCAGAATCATTCAAACGACTATGAGAACGGGGTTCAGAGTGTGAGAGTGTGAGTGTTTCAGAGAGTGACAGAGAGTGTCAGAGAGTTTTAGAGATTTACGGAGATTGTCAGAGAGTGACAGAGACTGTCAGAGAGTGTCAGAGAGTGTCACAGAGTGACAGAGAGTGACAGAGAGTGACAGAGAGTGACAGAGCGTGTCAGAGAGTGTCAGAAAGTGTGTGAGAGTGTCAGAGATTGTCAGGGAGTGACATGGGGTGACAGAGAGTGTCAGAGAGTGTCAGAGAGTGTCGGAGAGTGATAGAGTGTGTCAGAGAGTGTCAGAGAGTTTCAGAGAGTTTCAGAGAGTGACAGAGAGTGTCAGAGAGGGTCAGAGATTTGCAAACGACTGTGAGAACGTGTTTATGAGTGTGAGAGTGTGAGTGTTTCAGAGAGTGACAGAGAGTGTAAGAGAGTTTTAGAGAGTTTCAGAGGCTGTCTGAGATTGTCAGAGAGTGTCAGAGAGTGTCAGGGAGTGACATGGGGTGACAGAGAGTGTCAGAGATTGTCAGAGAGTGTCAGAGAGTGACAGAGTGTGTCAGAGAGTGTCAGAGAGTTTCAGTGAGTTTCAGAGAGTGACAGAGAGTGTCATATTGTGTCAGAGAGTGTCAGGTAGTTTCAGAGAGTGACAGAGAGTTTCAGAGACTTTCAGTGAGTCAAAGAGAGTGTCACAGAGTGTCAGAGTGTTTCAGAGAGTCAAAGAGAGTGTCACAGAGTGTCTGAGAGCTTCACAGAGCCAAAGAGAGAGTCAGAGAGTGTCTGAGAGTGTCTGAGTGTGTCAGAGAGTGACAGAGTCTGTCAGAGAGTGTCAAAGAGATTGTCACAGAGTGACAGAGAGTGGCAGAGAGTGACAGAGAGTGACGGAGTGTGTCAGAGTGTGTGTGAGAGTGTCAGACTGGGACAGAGTGGATCAGAGTTTGGCAGAGAGTGTCAGAGAGTGTCAGAGAATTTCAGAGAGTGTCAGAGAATTTCAGAGAGTTTCAGCGACTGTCTGAGAGTGTCAGAGAGTGACAGAGTGTGTCAGACAGTATCAGAGATTGTCTGAGAGTGTCAGAGAATGTCAGAGTGTGCCAGAGTGTGTCAAAGAGTGTCAGAGAGTGACAGAGAATGAAATAGACTGTCAGAGAGTGTCACAGCGGGTCAGAGTGTTTCGGTGAGTTTCCGAGACTCCAAGAGACTGTCAGAGAGTGTTGGAGAGTGTCAGTGAGTGACAGAGAGTGTCAGAGTGTTTTAGACAGTTTCTGAGAGTTTCAGAGAGTGACAGAGAGAGACAGAGAGTGTCAGAGTGTCTCAGTGAGTGTCAGAGTGTGTCAGACAGTGTCAGGAAGTGTCAGGGAGTGACAAAGATCGTCAGAGAGTTTCAGAGAGTCAAAGAGAGTGTCACAGAGTGTCACAGAGTTTTAGAGAGTTTCAGAGAGTGATAGAGAGTGTCACAGAGTGTCAGAGTGTTTTAGAGAGTCAATGAGAGAGTCAGACTGTGTCTGTGTATGTCAGAGATTCTCTGAGAGTCAACGAGAGTGTCAGAAAGTGTCAGAAAGTGTCCGAGTGTGTCAGAGGTTGTCTGAGAGTGTCAGAGATGGTCAGAAACTTTCAAACGACTATGAGAACGGGCTTGAGAGTGTGAGAGTGTGAGTGTTTCAGAGAGTGACAGAGAGCGTCAGAGAGAGTCAGAGAGTGTCTGAGAGTGTCAGAGTGTCAGAGAGTGATAGAGAGTGTCTGAGAGTATCAGAGACTGTCAGAGAGTGTCAGAGAGTGTCACAGAGTGGGACAGAGAGTGTCAGAGATGACAGAGAGTGACAGAGAGTGACAGAGCACGTCAGAGAGTGTCAGAAAGTGTGTGAGAGTGTCAGAGATTGTCAGGGAGTGACATGGGGTGACAGAGAGTGTCAGAGAGTGTCAGAGAGGGTCAGAGATTTGCAAACGACTGTGAGAACGTGTTTATGAGTGTGAGAGTGTGAGTGTTTCAGAGAGTGACAGAGAGTGTCAAATAAATTCAGAGAGTAATCGATAGTTACAGAGAGTGTAAGAGAATTTTAGAGAGTTTCAGAGACTGTCGGAGATTGTCAGAGAGTGACAGAGAGTGTCAGGGAGTGACATAGGGTGACAGAGAGTGTCAGAGAGTGTCAGGGAGTGACATGGGGTGACAGAGAGTGTCAGAGAGTGTCAGAGAGTGTCAGGGAGTGACAGAGAATGAAAGAGACTGTCAGAGAGTGTCACAGCGGGTCAGAGTGTTTCGGTGAGTTTCCGAGAGTCCAAGAGACTGTCAGAGAGTGTTGGAGAGTGTCAGTGAGTGACAGAGAGTGTCAGAGTGTTTTAGACAGTTTCTGAGAGTTTCAGAGAGTGACAGAGAGAGACAGAGAGTGTCAGAGTGTCTCAGTGAGTGTCAGAGTGTGTCAGACAGTGTCAGGAAGTGTCAGAGAGTGACAAAGATCGTCAGAGAGTTTCAGAGAGTCAAAGAGAGTGTCACAGAGTGTCACAGAGTTTTAGAGAGTTTCAGAGAGTGAGAGAGAGTGTCACAGAGTGTCTGAGAGTCAAAGAGAGTGTCACAGAGTGTCAGAGTGTTTTAGAGAGTCAATGAGAGAGTCAGACTGTGTCTGTGCATGTCAGAGATTCTCTGAGAGTCAAAGAGAGTGTCAGAAAGTGTCAGAAAGTGTCCGAGTGTGTCAGAGGTTGTCTGAGAGTGTCAGAGATGGTCAGAAACTTTCAAACGACTATGAGAACGGGCTTGAGAGTGTGAGAGTGTGAGTGTTTCAGAGAGTGACAGAGAGCGTCAGAGAGAGTCAGAGAGTGTCTGAGAGTGTCAGAGAGTGTCAGAGAGTGATAGAGAGTGTCTGAGAGTATCAGAGACTGTCAGAGAGTATCAGAGAGTGTCACAGAGTGGGACAGAGAGTGTCAGAGATGACAGAGAGTGACAGAGAGTGACAGAGAACGTCAGAGAGTGTCAGAAAGTGTGTGAGAGTGTCAGAGATTGTCAGGGAGTGACATGGGGTGACAGACAGTGTCAGAGAGTGTCAGAGAGTGTCAGAGAGGGTCAGAGATTTGCAAACGACTGTGAGAACGTGTTTATGAGTGTGAGAGTGTGAGTGTTTCAGAGAGTGACAGAGAGTGTCAAAGAAATTCAGAGAGTAATAGATAGTTACAGAGAGTGTAAGAGAATTTTAGAGAGTTTCAGAGACTGTCGGAGATTGTCAGAGAGTGGCAGAGAGTGTCAGGGAGTGACATAGGGTGACAGAGAGTGTCAGAGAGTGTCAGGGAGTGACATGGGGTGACAGAGAGTGTCAGAGAGTGTCAGAGAGTGTCAGGGAGTGACAGAGAATGAAAGAGAATGTCAGAGAGTGTCACAGCGGGTCAGAGTGTTTCGGTGAGTTTCCGAGAGTCCAAGAGACTGTCAGAGAGTGTTGGAGAGTGTCAGTGAGTGACAGAGAGTGTCAGAGTGTTTTAGACAGTTTCTGAGAGTTTCAGAGAGTGACAGAGAGAGACAGAGAGTGTCAGAGTGTCTCAGTGAGTGTCAGAGTGTGTCAGACAGTGTCAGGAAGTGTCAGAGAGTGACAAAGATCGTCAGAGAGTTTCAGAGAGTCAAAGAGAGTGTCACAGAGTGTCACAGAGTTTTAGAGAGTTTCAGAGAGTGATAGAGAGTGTCACAGAGTGTCTGAGAGTCAATGAGAGTGTCACAGAGTGTCAGAGTGTTTTAGAGAGTCAATGAGAGAGTCAGACTGTGTCTGTGTATGTCAGAGATTCTCTGAGAGTCAAAGAGAGTGTCAGAAAGTGTCAGAAAGTGTCCGAGTGTGTCAGAGGTTGTCTGAGAGTGTCAGAGATGGTCAGAAACTTTCAAACGACTATGAGAACGGGCTTGAGAGTGTGAGAGTGTGAGTGTTTCAGAGAGTGACAGAGAGCGTCAGAGAGAGTCAGAGAGTGTCTGAGAGTGTCAGAGAGTGATAGAGAGTGTCTGAGAGTATCAGAGACTGTCAGAGAGTGTCAGAGAGTGTCACAGAGTGGGACAGAGAGTGTCAGAGATGACAGAGAGTGACAGAGAGTGACAGAGCACGTCAGAGAGTGTCAGAAAGTGTGTGAGAGTGTCAGAGATTGTCAGGGAGTGACATGGGGTGACAGAGAGTGTCAGAGAGTGTCAGAGAGGGTCAGAGATTTGCAAACGACTGTGAGAACGTGTTTATGAGTGTGAGAGTGTGAGTGTTTCAGAGAGTGACAGAGAGTGTCAAAGAAATTCAGAGAGTAATAGATAGTTACAGAGAGTGTAAGAGAATTTTAGAGAGTTTCAGAGACTGTCGGAGATTGTCAGAGAGTGACAGAGAGTGTCAGGGAGTGACATAGGGTGACAGAGAGTGTCAGAGAGTATCAGGGAGTGACATGGGGTGACAGAGAGTGTCAGAGAGTGTCAGAGAGTGTCAGGGAGTGACAGAGAATGAAAGAGACTGTCAGAGAGTGTCACAGCGGGTCAGAGTGTTTCGGTGAGTTTCCGAGAGTCCAAGAGACTGTCAGAGAGTGTTGGAGAGTGTCAGTGAGTGACAGAGAGTGTCAGAGTGTTTTAGACAGTTTCTGAGAGTTTCAGAGAGTGACAGAGAGAGACAGAGAGCGTCAGAGTGTCTCAGTGAGTGTCAGAGTGTGTCAGACAGTGTCAGGAAGTGTCAGAGAGTGACAAAGATCGTCAGAGAGTTTCAGAGAGTCAAAGAGAGTGTCACAGAGTGTCACAGAGTTTTAGAGAGTTTCAGAGAGTGATAGAGAGTGTCACAGAGTGTCTGAGAGTCAAAGAGAGTGTCACAGAGTGTCAGAGTGTTTTGGAGAGTCAATGAGAGAGTCAGACTGTGTCTGTGTATGTCAGAGATTCTCTGAGAGTCAAAGAGAGTGTCAGAAAGTGTCAGAAAGTGTCCGAGTGTGTCAGAGGTTGTCTGAGAGTGTCAGAGATGGTCAGAAACTTTCAAACGACTATGAGAACGGGCTTGAGAGTGTGAGAGTGTGAGTGTTTCAGAGAGTGACAGAGAGCGTCAGAGAGAGTCAGAGAGTGTCTGAGAGTGTCAGAGAGTGTCAGAGAGTTATAGAGAGTGTCTGAGAGTATCAGAGACTGTCAGAGAGTGTCAGAGAGTGTCACAGAGTGGGACAGAGAGTGTCAGAGATGACAGAGAGTGACAGAGAGTGACAGAGCACGTCAGAGAGTGTCAGAAAGTGTGTGAGAGTGTCAGAGATTGTCAGGGAGTGACATGGGGTGACAGACAGTGTCAGAGAGTGTCAGAGAGTGTCAGAGAGGGTCAGAGATTTGCAAACGACTGTGAGAACGTGTTTATGAGTGTGAGAGTGTGAGTGTTTCAGAGAGTGACAGAGAGTGTCAAAGAAATTCAGAGAGTAATAGATAGTTACAGAGAGTGTAAGAGAATTTTAGAGAGTTTCAGAGACTGTCGGAGATTGTCAGAGAGTGACAGAGAGTGTCAGGGAGTGACATAGGGTGACAGAGAGTGTCAGAGAGTGTCAGGGAGTGACATGGGGTGACAGAGAGTGTCTGAGAGTGTCAGAGAGTGACAGAGAGTGACAGAGTGTGTCAGAGAGTGTCAGAGAGTTTCAGTGAGTTTCAGAGAGTGACAGAGAGTGTCATAGTGTGTCAGAGAGTGTCAAGTAGTTTCAGAGATTGACAGAGCGTTTCAGAGACTTTCAGAGAGTCAAGGAGAGTGTCACAGAGTGTCAGAGTGTTTCAGAGAGTCAAAGAGAGTGTCACAGAGTGTCTGAGACCTTCAGAGAGCCAACGAGAGAGTCAGAGAGTGTTTGAGAGTGTCTGAGTGTGTCAGAGAGTGACAGAGACAGTCAGAGAGTGTCAAAGAGATTGTCACAGAGTGACAGAGAGTTGCAAAAAGTGACAGAGAGTGATGGTTTGTGTCAGAGTGTGTGTGAGAGTGTCAGGTTGGGACAGAGTGGATCAGAGTTTGGCAGAGAGTGTCAGAGAGTGTCAGAGAATTTCAGAGAGTGTCAGGAAGTGTCAGAGAGCGACAAAGAGTGTCAGAGAGTTTCAGAGAGTCAAAGAGAGTGTAACAGAGTGTCATAGAGTTTTCGAGAGTTTCAGAGAGTCAAAGAGAGTGTCAGAGAGTGTCCGAGAGTCAAAGAGAGTGTCACAGAGTGTCAGACAGTTTTAGAGAGTCAATGAGAGAGTCAGACAGTGTCTGAGTATGTCAGAGAGTCTCTGAGAGCCAAAGAGAGTGTCAGAAAGTGTCAGAAAGTGTCTGAATGTGTCAGAGGTTGACTGAGAGTGTCAGAGAGGGTCAGAATCATTCAAACGACTATGAGAACGGGGTTCAGAGTGTGAGAGTGTGAGTGTTTCAGAGAGTGACAGAGAGTGTCAGAGAGTTTTAGAGATTTACGGAGAGTGTCAGAGAGTGACAGAGACTGTCAGAGAGTGTCAGAGAGTGTCACAGAGTGACAGAGAGTGACAGAGAGTGACAGAGAGTGACAGAGCGTGTCAGAGAGTGTCAGAAAGTGTGTGAGAGTGTCAGAGAGTGACAGAGTGTGTCAGAGAGTGTCAGAGAGTTTCAGAGAGTTTCAGAGAGTGACAGAGAGTGTCGGAGAGGGTCAGAGATTTGCAAACGACTGTGAGAACGTGTTTATGAGTGTGAGAGTGTGAGTGTTTCAGAGAGTGACAGAGAGTGTCAAAGAAATTCAGAGAGTAATAGATAGTTACAGAGAGTGTAAGAGAATTTTAGAGAGTTTCAGAGACTGTCGGAGATTGTCAGAGAGTGACGGAGAGTGTCAGGGAGTGACATAGGGTGACAGAGAGTGTCCGAGAGAGTCAGAGAGTGTCAGAGAGTGACAGAGTGTGTCAGAGAGTGTCAGAGAGTTTCAGTGAGTTTCAGAGAGTGACAGAGAGTGTCATTGTGTGTCAGAGAGTGTCAGGTAGTTTCAGAGATTGACAGAGCGTTTCAGAGACTTTCAGAGAGTCAAGGAGAGTGTCACAGAGTGTCAGAGTGTTTCAGAGAGTCAAAGAGAGTGTCACAGAGTGTCTGATACCTTCAGAGAGCCAACGAGAGAGTCAGAGAGTGTTTGAGAGTGTCTGAGTGTGTCAGAGAGTGACAGAGACAGTCAGAGAGTGTCAAAGAGATTGTCACAGAGTGACAGAGAGTTGCAAAAAGTGACAGAGAGTGATGGTTTGTGTCAGAGTGTGTGTGAGAGTGTCAGGTTGGGACAGAGTGAATCAGAGTTTGGCAGAGAGTGTCAGAGAGTGTCAGAGAATTTCAGAGAGTGTCAGGAAGTGTCAGAGAGCGACAAAGAGTGTCAGAGAGTTTCAGAGAGTCAAAGAGAGTGTAACAGAGTGTCATAGAGTTTTCGAGAGTTTCAGAGATTCAAAGAGAGTGTCAGAGAGTGTCCGAGAGTCAAAGAGAGTGTCACAGAGTGTCAGACAGTTTTAGAGAGTCAATGAGAGAGTCAGACAGTGTCTGAGTATGTCAGAGAGTCTCTGAGAGCCAAAGAGAGTGTCAGAAAGTGTCAGAAAGTGTCAGAAAGTGTCTGAATGTGTCAGAGGTTGACTGAGAGTGTCAGAGAGGGTCAGAATCATTCAAACGACTATGAGAACGGGGTTCAGAGTGTGAGAGTGTGAGTGTTTCAGAGAGTGACAGAGAGTGTCAGAGAGTTTTAGAGATTTACGGAGAGTGTCAGAGAGTGACAGAGACTGTCAGAGAGTGTCACAGAGTGTCACAGAGTGAGAGAGAGTGACAGAGAGTGACAGAGAGTGACAGAGCGTGTCAGAGAGTGTCAGAAAGTGTGTGAGAGTGTCAGAGAGTGACAGAGTGTGTCAGAGAGTGTCAGAGAGTTTCAGAGAGTTTCAGAGAGTGACAGAGAGTGTCAGAGAGGGTCAGAGATTTGCAAACGACTGTGAGAACGTGTTTATGAGTGTGAGAGTGTGAGTGTTTCAGAGAGTGACAGAGAGTGTAAGAGAGTTTTAGAGAGTTTCAGAGATTGTCTGAGATTGTCAGAGAGTGACAGAGAGTGTCAGGGAGTGACATAGGGTGACAGAGAGTGTCAGAGAGTGTCAGAGAGTGTCAGAGAGTGACAGAGTGTGTCAGAGAGTGTCAGAGAGTTTCAGTGAGTTTCAGAGAGTGACAGAGAGTGTCATATATTGTGTCAGAGAGTGTCAGGTAGTTTCAGAGAGTGACAGAGAGTTTCAGAGACTTTCATTGAGTCAAAGAGAGTGTCACAGAGTGTCAGAGTGTTTCAGAGAGTCAAAGAGAGTGTCACAGAGTGTCTGAGTGCTTCACAGAGCCAAAGAGAGAGTCAGAGAGTGTCTGAAAGATTCTGAGTGTGTCAGAGAGTGACAGAGACTGTCAGAGAGTGTCAAAGAGATTGTCACAGAGTGACAGAGAGTGGCAGAGAGTGACAGAGAGTGACGGAGTGTGTCAGAGTGTGTGTGAGAGTGTCAGACTGGGACAGAGTGGATCAGAGTTTGGCAGAGCGTGTCAGAGAGTGTCAGAGAATTTCAGAGAGTGTCAGAGAATTTCAGAGAGTTTCAGCGACTGTCTGAGAGTTTCAGAGAGTGACAGAGTGTGTCAGACAGTATCAGAGATTGTCTGAGAGTGTCAGAGAATGTCAGAGTGTGCCAGAGCGTGTCAAAGAGTGTCAGAGAGTGACAGAGAGTGAAATAGACTGTCAGAGAGTGTCAGAGAGTGTCACAGAGGGTCAGAGTGTGTCGGTGAGTTTCCGAGAGTCCAAGAGACTGTCAGAGAGTGTCGGAGAGTGTCAGTGAGTGACAGAGAGTGTCAGATAGTTTTAGACAGTTTCTGAGAGTTTCAGAGAGTGACAGAGAGAGACAGAGAGTGTCAGAGTGTCTCAGTGAGTGTCAGAGTGTGTCAGACAGTGTCAGGAAGTGTCAGAGAGTGACAAAGATCGTCAGAGAGTTTCAGAGAGTCAAAGAGAGTGTCACAGAGTGTCACAGAGTTTTAGAGAGTTTCAGAGAGTGATAGAGAGTGTCACAGAGTGTCTGAGAGTGACAGAGAGTGTCATATTGTGTCAGAGAGTGTCAGGTAGTTTCAGAGAGTGACAGAGAGTTTCAGAGGCTTTCATTGAGTCAAAGAGAGTGTCACAGAGTGTCAGAGTGTTTCAGAGAGTCAAAGAGAGTGTCACAGAGTGTCTGAGAGCTTCACAGAGCCAAAGAGAGAGTCAGAGAGTGTCTGAAAGTTTCTGAGTGTGTCAGAGAGTGACAGAGACTGTCAGAGAGTGTCAAAGAGATTGTCACAGAGTGACAGAGAGTGGCAGAGAGTGACAGAGAGTGACGGAGTGTGTCAGAGTGTGTGTGAGAGTGTCAGACTGGGACAGAGTGGATCAGAGTTTGGCAGAGCGTGTCAGAGAGTGTCAGAGAATTTCAGAGAGTGTCAGAGAATTTCAGAGAGTTTCAGCGACTGTCTGAGAGTTTCAGAGAGTGACAGAGTGTGTCAGACAGTATCAGAGATTGTCTGAGAGTGTCAGAGAATGTCAGAGTGTGCCAGAGCGTGTCAAAGAGTGTCAGAGAGTGACAGAGAGTGAAATAGACTGTCAGAGAGTGTCAGAGAGTGTCACAGAGGGTCAGAGTGTGTCGGTGAGTTTCCGAGAGTCCAAGAGACTGTCAGAGAGTGTCGGAGAGTGTCAGTGAGTGACAGAGAGTGTCAGAGTGTTTTAGACAGTTTCTGAGAGTTTCAGAGAGTGACAGAGAGAGACAGAGAGTGTCAGAGTGTCTCAGTGAGTGTCAGAGTGTGTCAGACAGTGTCAGGAAGTGTCAGAGAGTGACAAAGATCGTCAGAGAGTTTCAGAGAGTCAAAGAGAGTGTCACAGAGTGTCACAGAGTTTTAGAGAGTTTCAGAGAGTGATAGAGAGTGTCACAGAGTGTCTGAGAGTCAAAGAGAGTGTCACAGAGTGTCAGAGTGTTTTAGAGAGTCAATGAGAGAGTCAGACAGTGTCTGTGTATGTCAGAGATTCTCTGAGAGTCAAAGAGAGTGTCAGAAAGTGTCAGAAAGTGTCCGAGTGTGTCAGAGGTTGTCTGAGAGTGTCAGAGATGGTCAGAAACTTTCAAACGACTATGAGAACGGGCTTGAGAGTGTGAGAGTGTGAGTGTTTCAGAGAGTGACAGAGAGCGTCAGAGAGAGTCGAGAGTGTCTGAGAGTGTCAGAGAGTGTCAGAGAGTGATAGAGAGTGTCTGAGAGTATCAGAGACTGTCAGAGAGTGTCAGAGAGTATCACAGAGTGACAGAGAGTGTCAGAGATGACAGAGAGTGACAGACAGTGACAGAGCACGTCAGAGAGTGTCAGAAAGTGTGCGAGAGTGTCAGAGATTGTCAGGGAGTGACATGGGGTGACAGAGAGTGTCAGAGAGTGTCAGAGAGTGACAGAGTGTGTCAGAGAGCGTCAGAGAGTTTCAGAGAGTTTCAGAGAGGGTCAGAGATTTGCAAACGACTGTGAGAACGTGTTTATGAGTGTGAGAGTGTGAGTGTTTCAGAGAGTGACAGAGAGTGTCGGAGAAATTCAGAGAGTTACAGGGAGTGTAAGAGAGTTTTAGAGAGTTTCAGAGACTGTCGGAGATTGTCAGAGAGTGACAGAGAGTGTCAGGGAGTGACACAGGGTGACAGAGAGTGTCAGAGAGTGTCAGGGATTGTCAGGGAGTGACATGGGGTGACAGAGAGTGTCAGAGAGTGTCAGAGAGTGTCAGAGAGTGACAGAGTGTGTCAGAGAGTGTCAGAGAGTTCCAGTGAGTTTCAGAGAGTGACAGAGAGTGTCATAGTGTGTCAGAGAGTATCAGGTAGTTTCAGAGAGTGACATAGAGTTTCAGAGACTTTCAGAGAGTCAAAGAGAGTGTCACAGAGTGTCAGTGTGTTTCAGAGAGTCAAAGAGAGTGTCACAGAGTGTCTGAGAGCTTCAGAGAGCCAAAGAGAGAGTCAGAGAGTGTTTGAGAGTGTCTGAGTGTGTCAGAGAGTGACAGAGAGTGACAGAGAGTGACGGAGTGTGTCAGAGAGTGTCAGAGATTGTGTGAGAGTGTCAGATTGGGACAGAGTGTGTCAGAGTTTGGCAGAGCGTGTCAGAGAGTGTCAGAGAATTTCCGAGAGTGTCAGAGAATTTCAGAGAGTTTCAGCGACTGTCTGAGAGTGTCAGAGAGTGACAGAGTGTGTCAGACAGTATCAGAGATTGTCTGAGAGTGTCAGAGAATGTCAGAGTGTGCCAGAGCGTGTCAGAGAGTGTCAGAGAGTGACAGATAGTGACAGAGAGTGTCAGAGAGTGTCACAGAGGGTCAGAGTGTGTCAGAGAGTTTCGGAGAGTCCAAGAGACTGTTAGAGAGTGTTGGAGAGTTTTAGACATATTGTGAGAGTTTCAGAGAGTGATAGAGGGTTTCCGAGAGTGTCAGAGAGTTTCTGAGAGTGTCAGATAGTTATAGAGTGTGTCAGAGATTGTCAGAGACTGATAGAGAGTGTCAGAGAGTGTGTGAGGTTGCCAGTGAGTGTCAGCGAGTGTCAGAGAGTGTCAGGGAGTGATAGTGTGTGTCAGAGAGTGTCAGAGAGTTTCAGAGAGTGTCAGAGAGTGATAGAGAGTGTCAGAGAGTGTCTGCGAGTGTCAGAGACTGATAGAGTGTGTCAGAGAGTGACTGAGATTGTCAGACAGTGTCAGCGAATGTCAGAGAGTGTGCGAAAGTGTCAGAGAGTGATAGGGAGTGTCAGAGAGTGTCAGAGAGTGATAGAGAGTGTCTGAGAGTGACAGAGAGTGTCAGAGAGTGTCAGAGAGTGTTAGAGAGAGTCAGACAGTGTCAGAGAGTGTCAGAGACTGATAGAGAGTGTCAGAGAGTGTCTGAGATTGTCAGAGAGTGTCAGCGAGTGTCAGAGAGTGTCAGAGAGTGTCAAAGACTGATAGAGAGTGTCTGAGAGTGTCCGAGAGTGTCAGAGAGAGAGTCTGAGAGAGACAGAGAGTGTCAGAGACTGATAGAGAGTGTCAGAGATTGTCTGAGATTGTCAGAGAGTGTCTGCAAGTGTCATAGAGTGTCAGAGAGTGACAGAGAGTGTCAGAGAGTGTCAGAAAGTGAAAGAGAATGTCAGAGAGTGTCAGAGACTGATAGAGAGTGTCAGACAGTGTCTGAGAGTGTCAGAGAGTGTCAGACAGTGTCAGAGACTGATAGAGAGTGTCTGAGAGTGTCAGAAAGTGATAGAGAGAGTCAGAGAGTGTCAGAGAGTGTCAGACAGAGTCAGAGAGTGTTTGAGAGTGATAGACAGTTTCCGAGAGTGTCAGAGAGTGTCTGAGAGTGTCAGAGACCGATAGAGAGTGTCACAGAGTGTCAGCGAGTGTCAGAGAGTGTCAGAGTGTGATAGACAGTGTCAGAGAGTGTCAGAGAGTATCTGACAGTGTCTGAGATTGTCTGAGAGTGTCAGAGAGTATCAGAGAGTGTCTGCGAGTGTCTGAGACTGATAGAGAGTGTCAGAGAGTGTCTGAGATTGTCAGAGAGTGTCTGCGAGTGTCAGAGAGTGTCTGAGAATGTCAGAGAGTGTCAGAGAGTGATAGAGAGTGCTAGTGTGTGTCAGAGAGTGTCAGAGAGTGATCGAGAGTGTCAGAGAGTGTCTGAGAATGACAGAGACTGATAGAGAGGGTCAGACAGTGTCTGAGATTGTCAGAGAGTGTCAGCGGGTGTCAGAGAGTGTCAGAGAGTGCCGGAGAGTGTCAGAGAGTGTCAGAGTATGTCAGAGAGGGTCAGAGATTGTCAGATAGTGATGGAGAATGTCAGAGAGTGTCTGAGAGTATCATAGAGTGTCAGAGAGTGACAGAGAGTGTCAGAGAGAGTCAGAGAGTGTCAATGAGTGTCAGAGAGTATCAGAGAGTGTCAGAGAGAGTCAGAGAGTGTCAGAGAGAGATAGAGAGTGTCAGAGAGTGTCTGAGAGTGTCAATGAGTGTCTTAGAGTGTCAGAGAGTGCTGGTGTGTGTCAGAGAGTGATCGAGAGTGTCAGAGAGTGTCATAGAGTATCTGAGAGTGTCTGAGATTGTCTGAGATTGTCTGAGAGTGTCAGAGTGTGTCAGAGAGTGTCAGTGAGTGATAGAGAGTGTCAGAGAGTATCTGAGAGTGTCTGAGATTGTCTGAGAGTGTCAGAGAGTGTCAGAGAGTGTCAGAGAGTGTCAGAGACTGACAGAGAGTGTCTGAGAGTGTCAGAAAGTAATAGAGAGAGTCAGAGAGTGTCAGACAGTGTCAGAGAGTGTTTGAGAGTGTCAGAGAATGTCAGAGTGTGCCAGAGCGTGTCAGAGAGTGTCAGAGAGTGACAGATAGTGACAGAGAGTGTCAGAGAGTGTCACAGAGGGTCAGAGTGTGTCAGAGAGTTTCGGAGAGTCCAAGAGACTGTTAGAGAGTGTTGGAGAGTTTTAGACAGATTCTGAGAGTTTCAGAGACTGATAGAGGGTTTCCGAGAGTGTCAGAGGGTTTCTGAGAGTGTCAGATAGTTATAGAGTGTGTCAGAGATTGTCAGAGACTGATAGAGAGTGTCAGAGAGTGTGTGAGGTTGCCAGTGAGTGTCAGCGAGTGTCAGAGAGTGTCAGGGAGTGATAGTGTGTGTCAGAGAGTGTCAGAGAGTTTCAGAGAGTGTCAGAGAGTGATAGAGAGTGTCAGAGAGTGTCTGCGAGTGTCAGAGACTGATAGAGTGTGTCAGAGAGTGACTGAGATTGTCAGACAGTGTCAGCGAATGTCAGAGAGTGTGCGAAAGTGTCAGAGAGTGATAGGGAGTGTCAGAGAGTGTCAGAGAGTGATAGAGAGTGTCTGAGAGTGACAGAGAGTGTCAGAGAGTGTCAGAGAGTGTTAGAGAGAGTCAGACAGTGTCAGAGAGTGTCAGAGACTGATAGAGAGTGTCAGAGAGTGTCTGAGATTGTCAGAGAGTGTCAGCGAGTGTCAGAGAGTGTCAGAGAGTGTCAAAGACTGATAGAGAGTGTCTGAGAGTGTCCGAGAGTGTCAGAGAGAGAGTCTGAGAGAGACAGAGAGTGTCAGAGAGTGTTAGAGAGAGTCAGACAGTGTCAGAGACTGTCAGAGACTGATAGAGAGTGTCAGAGATTGTCTGAGATTGTCAGAGAGTGTCTGCAAGTGTCATAGAGTGTCAGAGAGTGACAGAGAGTGTCAGAGAGTGTCAGAAAGTGAAAGAGAATGTCAGAGAGTGTCAGAGACTGATAGAGAGTGTCAGACAGTGTCTGAGAGTGTCAGAGAGTGTCAGACAGTGTCAGAGACTGATAGAGAGTGTCTGAGAGTGTCAGAAAGTGATAGAGAGAGTCAGAGAGTGTCAGAGAGTGTCAGACAGAGTCAGAGAGTGTTTGAGAGTGATAGACAGTTTCCGAGAGTGTCAGAGAGTGTCTGAGAGTGTCAGAGACCGATAGAGAGTGTCACAGAGTGTCAGCGAGTGTCAGAGAGTGTCAGAGTGTGATAGACAGTGTCAGAGAGTGTCAGAGAGTATCTGACAGTGTCTGAGATTGTCTGAGAGTGTCAGAGAGTATCAGAGAGTGTCTGCGAGTGTCTGAGACTGATAGAGAGTGTCAGAGAGTGTCTGAGATTGTCAGAGAGTGTCTGCGAGTGTCAGAGAGTGTCTGAGAATGTCAGAGAGTGTCAGAGAGTGATAGAGAGTGCTAGAGTGTGTCAGAGAGTGTCAGAGAGTGATCGAGAGTGTCAGAGAGTGTCTGAGAATGACAGAGACTGATAGAGAGGGTCAGACAGTGTCTGAGATTGTCAGAGAGTGTCAGCGGGTGTCAGAGAGTGTCAGAGAGTGCCGGAGAGTGTCAGAGAGTGTCAGAGTATGTCAGAGAGGGTCAGAGATTGTCAGATAGTGATGGAGAATGTCAGAGAGTGTCTGAGAGTATCATAGAGTGTCAGAGAGTGACAGAGAGTGTCAGAGAGAGTCAGAGAGTGTCAATGAGTGTCAGAGAGTATCAGAGAGTGTCAGAGAGAGTCAGAGAGTGTCAGAGAGAGATAGAGAGTGTCAGAGAGTGTCTGAGAGTGTCAATGAGTGTCTTAGAGTGTCAGAGAGTGCTGGTGTGTGTCAGAGAGTGATCGAGAGTGTCAGAGAGTGTCATAGAGTATCTGCGAGTGTCTGAGATTGTCTGAGATTGTCTGAGAGTGTCAGAGTGTGTCAGAGAGTGTCAGTGAGTGATAGAGAGTGTCAGAGAGTATCTGAGAGTGTCTGAGATTGTCTGAGAGTGTCAGAGAGTGTCAGAGAGTGTCAGAGAGTGTCAGAGACTGACAGAGAGTGTCTGAGAGTGTCAGAAAGTAATAGAGAGTGTCAGAGAGTGTCAGACAGTGTCAGAGAGTGTTTGAGAGTGATAGACAGTTTCCGAGAGTGGCAGAGAGTGTCTGAGAGTGTCAGAGAGTGTCAGAGACCGATAGAGAGTGTAAGAGAGTGTCAGTGAGTGTCAGAGAGTGTCAGAGTGTGATAGACAGTGTCAGATAGTGTCAGAGAGTATCTGACAGTGTCTGAGATTGTCTGAGAGTGTCAGAGAGTTTCAGAGAGTGATAGAGAGTATCAGTGAGTGTCTGCGAGTGCTGAGACAGATGGAGAGTGTCAGAGATTGTCTGAGATTGTCAGAGAGTGTCTGCGAGTGTCAGAGAGTGTCTGAGAATGTCAGGGAGTGTCAGAGAGAGATAGAGAGTGCTAGAGTGTGTCAGAGAGTGTCAGAGAGTGATCGAGAGTGTCAGAGAGTATCTGAGAGTGACAGAGACTGATAGAGAGGGTCAGAGAGTGTCTGAGATTGTCAGAGAGTGTCAGCGGGTGTCAGAGCATGTCAGAGAGTGTCAGAGAGTGTCAGAGAGTGTCAGAGAGGGTCAGAGATTGTCAGATAGTGATGGAGAATGTCAGAGAGTGTCTGAGAGTATAATAGAGTGTCAGAGAGTGACAGAGAGTGTCAGAGAGAGTCAGAGAGTGTCAATGAGTGTCAGAGAGTATCAGAGAGTGTCAGAGAGAGTCAGAGAGTGTCAGAGAGAGATAGAGAGTGTCAGAGAGTGATAGTTAGTGTCAGAGAGTGTCTGAGAGTGTCAATGAGTGTCTTAGAGTGTCAGAGAGTGCTGGAGTGTGTCAGAGAGTGTCAGAGAGTGATCGAGAGTGTCAGAGAGTGTCATAGAGTATCTGAGAGTGTCTGAGATTGTCTGAGATTGTCTGAGATTGTCTGAGAGTGTCAGAGTGTGTCAGAGAGTGTCAGTGAGTGATAGAGAGTGTCAGAGAGTGTCAGAGAGTATCTGAGAGTGTCTGTGATTGTCTGAGAGTGTCAGAGAGTGTCAGAGAGTGTCTGCGAGTGTCAGAGAGTGTCAGAGAGTGTCTGAGAATGTCAGAGAGTGTCATAGAGTGATAGGGAGTGACAGAGAGAGTCAGAGAGTGATAGAGAGTGAAAGAGAGTGTCAGAGAGTGTCTGAGAGTGTCAATTAGTGTCAGAGAGTGTCAGAGAGTGTCAGAGAGAGATAGAGAGTGTCAGAGAGTGTCTGAGAGTGTCAATGAGTGTCTTAGAGTGTCAGAGAGTGCTGGTGTGTGTCAGAGAGTGATCGAGAGTGTCAGAGAGTGTCATAGAGTATCTGAGAGTGTCTGAGATTGTCTGAGATTGTCTGAGAGTGTCAGAGTGTGTCAGAGAGTGTCAGTGAGTGATAGAGAGTGTCAGAGAGTATCTGAGAGTGTCTGAGATTGTCTGAGAGTGTCAGAGAGTGTCAGAGAGTGTCAGAGAGTGTCAGAGACTGACAGAGAGTGTCTGAGAGTGTCAGAAAGTAATAGAGAGAGTCAGAGAGTGTCAGACAGTGTCAGAGAGTGTTTGAGAGTGTCAGAGAATGTCAGAGTGTGCCAGAGCGTGTCAGAGAGTGTCAGAGAGTGACAGATAGTGACAGAGAGTGTCAGAGAGTGTCACAGAGGGTCAGAGTGTGTCAGAGAGTTTCGGAGAGTCCAAGAGACTGTTAGAGAGTGTTGGAGAGTTTTAGACAGATTCTGAGAGTTTCAGAGAGTGATAGAGGGTTTCCGAGAGTGTCAGAGAGTTTCTGAGAGTGTCAGATAGTTATAGAGTGTGTCAGAGATTGTCAGAGACTGATAGAGAGTGTCAGAGAGTGTGTGAGGTTGCCAGTGAGTGTCAGCGAGTGTCAGAGAGTGTCAGGGAGTGATAGTGTGTGTCAGAGAGTGTCAGAGAGTTTCAGAGAGTGTCAGAGAGTGATAGAGAGTGTCAGAGAGTGTCTGCGAGTGTCAGAGACTGATAGAGTGTGTCAGAGAGTGACTGAGATTGTCAGACAGTGTCAGCGAATGTCAGAGAGTGTGCGAAAGTGTCAGAGAGTGATAGGGAGTGTCAGAGAGTGTCAGAGAGTGATAGAGAGTGTCTGAGAGTGACAGAGAGTGTCAGAGAGTGTCAGAGAGTGTTAGAGAGAGTCAGACAGTGTCAGAGAGTGTCAGAGACTGATAGAGAGTGTCAGAGAGTGTCTGAGATTGTCAGAGAGTGTCAGCGAGTGTCAGAGAGTGTCAGAGAGTGTCAAAAACTGATAGAGAGTGTCTGAGAGTGTCCGAGAGTGTCAGAGAGAGAGTCTGAGAGAGACAGAGAGTGTCAGAGAGTGTTAGAGAGAGTCAGACAGTGTCAGAGACTGTCAGAGACTGATAGAGAGTGTCAGAGATTGTCTGAGATTGTCAGAGAGTGTCTGCAAGTGTCATAGAGTGTCAGAGAGTGACAGAGAGTGTCAGAGAGTGTCAGAAAGTGAAAGAGAATGTCAGAGAGTGTCAGAGACTGATAGAGAGTGTCAGACAGTGTCTGAGAGTGTCAGAGAGTGTCAGACAGTGTCAGAGACTGATAGAGAGTGTCTGAGAGTGTCAGAAAGTGATAGAGAGAGTCAGAGAGTGTCAGAGAGTGTCAGACAGAGTCAGAGAGTGTTTGAGAGTGATAGACAGTTTCCGAGAGTGTCAGAGAGTGTCTGAGAGTGTCAGAGACCGATAGAGAGTGTCACAGAGTGTCAGCGAGTGTCAGAGAGTGTCAGAGTGTGATAGACAGTGTCAGAGAGTGTCAGAGAGTATCTGACAGTGTCTGAGATTGTCTGAGAGTGTCAGAGAGTATCAGAGAGTGTCTGCGAGTGTCTGAGACTGATAGAGAGTGTCAGAGAGTGTCTGAGATTGTCAGAGAGTGTCTGCGAGTGTCAGAGAGTGTCTGAGAATGTCAGAGAGTGTCAGAGAGTGATAGAGAGTGCTAGAGTGTGTCAGAGAGTGTCAGAGAGTGATCGAGAGTGTCAGAGAGTGTCTGAGAGTGTCTGAGAATGACAGAGACTGATAGAGAGGGTCAGACAGTGTCTGAGATTGTCAGAGAGTGTCAGCGGGTGTCAGAGAGTGTCAGAGAGTGCCGGAGAGTGTCAGAGAGTGTCAGAGTATGTCAGAGAGGGTCAGAGATTGTCAGATAGTGATGGAGAATGTCAGAGAGTGTCTGAGAGTATCATAGAGTGTCAGAGAGTGACAGAGAGTGTCAGAGAGAGTCAGAGAGTGTCAATGAGTGTCAGAGAGTATCAGAGAGTGTCAGAGAGAGTCAGAGAGTGTCAGAGAGAGATAGAGAGTGTCAGAGAGTGTCTGAGAGTGTCAATGAGTGTCTTAGAGTGTCAGAGAGTGCTGGTGTGTGTCAGAGAGTGATCGAGAGTGTCAGAGAGTGTCATAGAGTATCTGCGAGTGTCTGAGATTGTCTGAGATTGTCTGAGAGTGTCAGAGTGTGTCAGAGAGTGTCAGTGAGTGATAGAGAGTGTCAGAGAGTATCTGAGAGTGTCTGAGATTGTCTGAGAGTGTCAGAGAGTGTCAGAGAGTGTCAGAGAGTGTCAGAGACTGACAGAGAGTGTCTGAGAGTGTCAGAAAGTAATAGAGAGTGTCAGAGAGTGTCAGACAGTGTCAGAGAGTGTTTGAGAGTGATAGACAGTTTCCGAGAGTGGCAGAGAGTGTCTGAGAGTGTCAGAGAGTGTCAGAGACCGATAGAGAGTGTAAGAGAGTGTCAGTGAGTGTCAGAGAGTGTCAGAGTGTGATAGACAGTGTCAGATAGTGTCAGAGAGTATCTGACAGTGTCTGAGATTGTCTGAGAGTGTCAGAGAGTTTCAGAGAGTGATAGAGAGTATCAGTGAGTGTCTGCGAGTGCTGAGACAGATGGAGAGTGTCAGAGATTGTCTGAGATTGTCAGAGAGTGTCTGCGAGTGTCAGAGAGTGTCTGAGAATGTCAGGGAGTGTCAGAGAGAGATAGAGAGTGCTAGAGTGTGTCAGAGAGTGTCAGAGAGTGATCGAGAGTGTCAGAGAGTATCTGAGAGTGACAGAGACTGATAGAGAGGGTCAGAGAGTGTCTGAGATTGTCAGAGAGTGTCAGCGGGTGTCAGAGCATGTCAGAGAGTGTCAGAGAGTGTCAGAGAGTGTCAGAGAGGGTCAGAGATTGTCAGATAGTGATGGAGAATGTCAGAGAGTGTCTGAGAGTATAATAGAGTGTCAGAGAGTGACAGAGAGTGTCAGAGAGAGTCAGAGAGTGTCAATGAGTGTCAGAGAGTATCAGAGAGTGTCAGAGAGAGTCAGAGAGTGTCAGAGAGAGATAGAGAGTGTCAGAGAGTGATAGTTAGTGTCAGAGAGTGTCTGAGAGTGTCAATGAGTGTCTTAGAGTGTCAGAGAGTGCTGGAGTGTGTCAGAGAGTGTCAGAGAGTGATCGAGAGTGTCAGAGAGTGTCATAGAGTATCTGAGAGTGTCTGAGATTGTCTGAGATTGTCTGAGATTGTCTGAGAGTGTCAGAGTGTGTCAGAGAGTGTCAGTGAGTGATAGAGAGTGTCAGAGAGTGTCAGAGAGTATCTGAGAGTGTCTGTGATTGTCTGAGAGTGTCAGAGAGTGTCAGAGAGTGTCTGCGAGTGTCAGAGAGTGTCAGAGAGTGTCTGAGAATGTCAGAGAGTGTCATAGAGTGATAGGGAGTGACAGAGAGAGTCAGAGAGTGATAGAGAGTGAAAGAGAGTGTCAGAGAGTGTCTGAGAGTGTCAATTAGTGTCAGAGAGTGTCAGAGAGTGATAGAGAGTTTCCGAGAGTGTCAGAGAGTGTCTGAGAGTGTCAGAGAGTGTCAGAGACCGATAGAGAGTGTCACAGAGTGTCAGAGAGTGTCAGCGATTGTCAAAGAGTGTCAGAGCGTGATAGAGAGTGTCAGAGAGTATCTGACAGTGTCTGAGATTGTCTGAGAGTGTCAGAGAGTTTCAGAGAGTGATAGAGAATATCAGAGAGTGCCTGCGAGTGTCAGAGACTGATAGAGAGTGTCAGAGAGTGTCTGAGGTTGTCAGAGAGTGTCAGCGAGTGTCAGAGAGTGTCTGAGAATGTCAGAGAGTGTCAGAGAGTGATAGAGAGAGTCCAAGAGTGTCTGCGAGTGTCAGAGAGTGTGTGCGAGTGTCAGAGACTGATAGAGAGTGTCAGCGAGTGTCAGAGAGTGTCAGAGAGTGATAGGGAGTGTCAGAGAGTGATAGGGAGTGTCAGAGAGTGATAGAGAGTGAAATAGATTGTCAGAGAGTGTCTGAGAGTGTCAATGAGTGTCAGAGAGTGACAGAGAGTGTCAGAGAGTGTCAGAAAGTGATAGAGAATGTCAGAGAGTGTCAGCGAATGATCGAGATTGTCAGAGAGTGTCTGAGAGTGTCAGAGAGTGTCAGAGAGTGTCAGAGACTGACAGAGAGTGTCTGAGAGTGTCAGAAAGTGATAGAGAGTGTCAGAGACTGTCAGAAAGTGATAGAGAGAGTCAGAGAGTGTCAGACAGTGTCAGACAGTGTCAGAGAGTGTTTGAGATTGTCAGAGAGTGATAGAGAACGTCTGAGAGTGTCAGAGACAGTCAGAGATTGATAGAGAGTGTCAGAGAGTGTAAGAGATTGTCTGACAGTGTCAGAGAGTGATAGAGAGAGTCAGAGAGTATCAGAGAGGGTCTGAGAGTGTCAGAGAGTGTCAGAGAGTGATAGAGACTGTCAGACAGTGTCTGAGCGTCTCAGAGGGTGTCAGAGAGTTTCAGAGAGTGATAGAGAGAGTCAGAGAGCGTCTGAGAGTGTCAGAGAGTGACAGAGAGTGACAGAGAGTGTCTGAGAATGTCAGAAAGCGTCAGAGAGTGATAGAGAATGTCTGAGAGTGTCAGAGACAGTCAGAGATTGATAGAGAGTGTCAGAGAGTGTCAGAGAGTGTAAGAGAGTGTCTGACAGTCTCAGAGAGTGATAGAGAGTGTCAGAGAGGGTCAGACAGCGTCTGAGAGTGTCAGAGTGTGATAGAGTGTGTCAGAGAGTGTCAGAGACTGACAGAGAGTGTCTGAGAGTGTCAGAAAGTGATAGAGAGTGTCAGAGACTGTCAGAAAGTGATAGAGAGAGTCAGAGAGTGTCAGACAGTGTCAGACAGTGTCAGAGAGTGTTTGAGATTGTCAGAGAGTGATAGAGAACGTCTGAGAGTGTCAGAGACAGTCAGAGATTGATAGAGAGTGTCAGAGAGTGTAAGAGATTGTCTGACAGTGTCAGAGAGTGATAGAGAGAGTCAGAGAGTATCAGAGAGGGTCTGAGAGTGTCAGAGAGTGTCAGAGAGTGATAGAGACTGTCAGACAGTGTCTGAGCGTCTCAGAGGGTGTCAGAGAGTGTCAGAGAGTGATAGAGAGAGTCAGAGAGCGTCTGAGAGTGTCAGAGAGTGACAGAGAGTGACAGAGAGTGTCTGAGAATGTCAGAAAGAGTCAGAGAGTGATAGAGAATGTCTGAGAGTGTCAGAGACAGTCAGAGATTGATAGAGAGTGTCAGAGAGTGTCAGAGAGTGTAAGAGAGTTTCTGACAGTCTCAGAGAGTGATAGAGAGTGTCAGAGAGGGTCAGACAGCGTCTGAGAGTGTCAGAGTGTGATAGAGTGTGTCAGAGAGTGTCAGAGAGTATCTGACAGTGTCTGAGATTGTCTGAGAGTGTCAGAGAGTTTCAGAGAGTGATAGAGAATATCAGAGAGTGTCTGCGAGTGTCAGAGACTGATAGAGAGTGTCAGAGAGTGTCTGAGGTTGTCAGAGAGTGTCAGCGAGTGTCAGAGAGTGTCTGAGAATGTCAGAGAGTGTCAGAGAGTGATAGAGAGTGTCCGAGAGTGTTAGAGAGAGTCAGACAGTGTCAGAGAGTGTCAGAAACTGATAGAGAGTGTCAGAGAGTGTCTGAGATTGTCAGAGAGTGTCAGAGATTGTCAGAGAGTGATAGAGAGTGACGGAGAGTGTCAGAGAGTGTCAGAGAGTATCTGAGAGTGTCTGAGATTGTCTGAGAGTGTCAGAGTGTGTCAGAGAGTGTCAGGGAGTGATAGAGAGTGTCAGAGAGTGTCAGAGAGTATCTGAGAGTGTCAGAGATTGTCTGAGAGTGTCAGAGAGTGTCTGCGAGTGTCAGAGAGTGTCTGCGAGTGTCAGAGACTGATAGAGAGTGTCAGAGAGTGTCTGAGATTGTCAGAGAGTGTCAGCGAGTGTCAGAGAGTGTCAGAGAGTGATAGGGAGTGTCAGAGAGTGATAGGGAATGTCAGAGAGTGTCAGAGAGTGATAGAGTGTGAAAGAGCGTGTCAGAGAGTGTCTGAGAGTGTCAATGAGTGTCAGAGAGTGTCAGAGAGTGTCAGAGACCAATAGACAGTGTCAGAGAGTGTAAGAGAGTGTCAGCGAGTGTCAGAGAGTGTCAGAGTGTGATAGAGATTGTCAGAGAGTGTCAAGAGTGTGTCAAGAGAGTATCTGACAGTGTCTGAGATTGTCTGAGAGTGTCAGAGAGTGTCAGCGAGTGTCAGAGAGTGTCTGAGAATGTCAGAGAGTGATTGAGAGTGTCAAAGAGTGTCAGAGAGTGATAGAGAGTGTCTGAGAGTGTCCGAGAGTATCAGAAAGATTCTGAGAGTGACAGAGAGTGTCAGAGAGTGTCAGAAGTGTGTTAGAGAGAGTCAGACAGTGTCAGAGAGTTTCAGAGACAGATAGAGAGTGTCAGAGAGTGTCTGACATTGTCAGAGAGTGTCAGCGAGTGTCAGAGAGTGTCAGAGAGTGATACAGAGTGTCAGAGAGTGTCAGAGAATGTCAGAGAGTGTCTGAGAGTGTCAGAAATTGACAGATAGTGATGAAGAATGTCAGAGAGTGTCTGAGATTGTCAGAGAGTGTCAGAGAGTGTCAGAGAGTGATAGAGAATGTCAGACAGTGTCTGAGAGTATCACAGAGTGTCAGAGAGTGTCAGAGAGTGTCTGAGAGTGTCTGAGAGTGTCAGAGAGTGACAGAGAGTGTCAGAGAGTGTCAGAAAGTGATAGAGAATGTCAGAGAGTGTCAGAGACTGTTAGAGATTGTCAGAGAGTGTCTGAAAGTGTCAGAGAGAGTCAGAGACTGATAGAGAGTGTCTGAGAGTGTCAGAAAGTGATAGCGAGTATCAGAGAGTGTCAGAAATTGATAGAGAGAGTCAGATAATGTCAGACAGTGTCAGAGAGTGTTTGAGAGTGATAGAGAGTTTCCGAGAGTGTCAGAGTGTGATAGAGATTGTCAGAGAGTGTCAAGAGTGTGTCAAGAGAGTATCTGACAGTGTCTGAGATTGTCTGAGAGTGTCAGAGAGTGTCAGCGAGTGTCAGAGAGTGTCTGAGAATGTCAGAGAGTGATTGAGAGTGTCAAAGAGTGTCAGAGAGTGATAGAGAGTGTCTGAGAGTGTCCGAGAGTATCAGAAAGATTCTGAGAGTGACAGAGAGTGTCAGAGAGTGTCAGAAGTGTGTTAGAGAGAGTCAGACAGTGTCAGAGAGTTTCAGAGACAGATAGAGAGTGTCAGAGAGTGTCTGACATTGTCAGAGAGTGTCAGCGAGTGTCAGAGAGTGTCAGAGAGTGATACAGAGTGTCAGAGAGTGTCAGAGAATGTCAGAGAGTGTCTGAGAGTGTCAGAAATTGACAGATAGTGATGAAGAATGTCAGAGAGTGCCTGAGATTGTCAGAGAGTGTCAGAGAGTGTCAGAGAGTGATAGAGAATGTCAGACAGTGTCTGAGAGTATCACAGAGTGTCAGAGAGTGTCAGAGAGTGTCTGAGAGTGTCTGAGAGTGTCAGAGAGTGACAGAGAGTGTCAGAGAGTGTCAGAAAGTGATAGAGAATGTCAGAGAGTGTCAGAGACTGTTAGAGATTGTCAGAGAGTGTCTGAAAGTGTCAGAGAGAGTCAGAGACTGATAGAGAGTGTCTGAGAGTGTCAGAAAGTGATAGCGAGTATCAGAGAGTGTCAGAAATTGATAGAGAGAGTCAGAGAATGTCAGACAGTGTCAGAGAGTGTTTGAGAGTGATAGAGAGTTTCCGAGAGTGTCAGAGAGTGTTTGAGAGTGTCAGAGAGTGATAGAGAACGTCTGAGAGTGTCAGAGACAGTCAGACATTGATAGAGAGTGTCAGAGAGGGTCTGAGAGTGTCAGAGAGTGTCAGAGAGTGATAGAGACTGTCAGACAGTGTCTGAGCGTCTCAGAGGGTGTCAGAGAGTGTCAGAGTGTGATAGAGACTGTCAGACAGTGTCTGAGAGTCTCAGAGAGTGTCAGAGAGTGTCAGAGAGTGTCAGAGAGCGTCCGAGAGTGTCAGAGAGTGACAGAGAGTGTCTGAGAGTGTCAGAGAAGTCAGACAGTGATAGAGAACGTCTGAGAGTGTCAGAGACAGTCAGAGATTGATAGAGAGTGTCAGAGAGTGTCAGAGAGTGTAAGAGAGTGTCTGACAGTCTCAGAGAGTGATAAAGAGTGTCAGAGAGTGTCAGACAGCGTCTGAGAGTGTCAGAGAGTGATAGAGACTATCAGACAGTGTCAGAGAGTGATAAAGAGTGTCAGAGAGTGTCAGAGAGTGTCAGAGAGTGATAGAGACTGTCAGGCATTGTCTGAGAGTCTCAGAGAGTGTCAGAGAGTATCAGAGCGTGTCAGAGAATGTCTGAGAGTGACAGACATTGTCAGAGAGTGTCAGAGCGTGTCTGAGAGTGTCAGACAGTGTCAGAGAGTGCCTGAGAGGGTTTGGGAGTGTCAGAGAGTGTCTGAGAGTGTGAGAGAGTGATAGAGAGTGTCAGTGAGTGTCTGAGAGTGTCTGAGAATGATAGAGAATGTCAGAGAGTGTCAGAGAGTGTCAGAGAGTGTCAGACAGTGATACAGAGTGTCACAGTGTGTCAGAGAGTCATGGAGTGTGTCTGAGAGTGCCAGAGAATGCCAGAGAGTGTCAGAGAGTGTCTGAGAGCGTCTGAGAGCGTCAGAGAGTGATAGAGGGTGTCAGAGATTGTCTGAGAGTGATAGAGAGTGTCAGAGAGTGTCAGAGAGTGTCAGAGAGTGATAGAGAGTATCAGAGAGTGTCTGCGGGGTCAGCGACTGATAGAGAGTGTCAGAGAGTGTCTGAGATGTCAGAGAGTGTCAGCGAGTGTCAGAGAGTGTCTGAGACTGTCAGAGAGTGTCAGAGAGTGATAGGGAGTGTCAAAGAGTGTCAGAGAGTGATAGAGAGTGCCTGAGAGTGTCCGAGAGTGTCAGAAAGTGTCCGAGAGTGTCAGAAAGAGTCTGAGAGTGTCACAGAGTGTCAGCGAGTGTCAGAGAGTGTCAGAGAGTGTCTGAGAGTGCCAGAGATTGTCAGATAGAGATGGAGAATGTCAGAGAGTGTCTGAGATTGTCAGAGAGTGTCAGAGAGTGTCAGAGAGTCATAGAGAATGTCAGACAGTGTCTGAGAGTATCATAGAGTGTCAGAGATTGACAGAGAGTGTCAGAGAGTGTCAGAGAGTGTCAATGAGTGTCAGAGAGTATCAGAGAGTGTCAGAGAGAGTCAGAGAGTGATAGAGAGTGCCAGAGAGTGATCGAGAGTGTCAGATAGTGTCTGAGAGTGTCAATGAGAGTCTTAGAGTGTCAGAGATTGCTAGAGTGTGTCAGAGATTGTCAAAGAGTGATCGAGAGTGTCAGAGAGTTTCAGAGAGTATCTGAGAGTGTCTGAGATTGTCTGAGAGTGTCAGAGTGTGTCAGAGAGTGTCAGAGAGTGATAGAGAGTGTCAGAGTGTGTCCCGGAGTATCTGAGAGTGTCTGAGATTGTCTGAGAGTGTCAGAGAGTGTCAGAGAGTGTCTGCGACTGTCAGAGAGTGTCTGCGAGTGTCAGAGAGTGTCTGAGAATGTCAGAGAGTGTCAGAGAGTGATAGGGAGTGTCAGAGAGTGATAGAGAGTGAAAGAGAGTGTCAGAGAGTGTCGGAGAGTGTCAATGAGTGTCAGAGAGTGTCAGAGATTGCTAGAGTGTGTCAGAGATTGTCAGAGAGTGATTGAGAGTGTCAGAGAGAGTCAGAGAGTATCAGAGAGGGTCTGAGAGTGTCAGAGAGTGTCAGAGAGTGATAGAGACTGTCAGACAGTGTCTGAGCGTCTCAGAGGGTGTCAGAGGGTGTCAGAGAGTGATAGAGAGAGTCAGAGAGCGTCTGAGAGTGTCAGAGAGTGACAGAGAGTGACAGAGAGTGTCTGAGAATGTCAGAAAGAGTCAGAGAGTGATAGAGAACGTCTGAGAGTGTCAGAGACAGTCAGAGATTGATAGAGAGTGTCAGAGAGTGTCAGAGAGTGTAAGAGAGTGTCTGACAGTCTCAGAGAGTGATAGAGAGTGTCAGAGAGGGTCAGACAGCGTCTGAGAGTGTCAGAGTGTGATAGAGTGTGTCAGAGAGTGTCAGAGAGTATCTGACAGTGTCTGAGATTGTCTGAGAGTGTCAGAGAGTTTCAGAGAGTGATAGAGAATATCAGAGAGTGTCTGCGAGTGTCAGAGACTGATAGAGAGTGTCAGAGAGTGTCTGAGGTTGTCAGAGAGTGTCAGCGAGTGTCAGAGAGTGTCTGAGAATGTCAGAGAGTGACAGAGAGTGATAGAGAGTGTCCGAGAGTGTTAGAGAGAGTCAGACAGTGTCAGAGAGTGTCAGAAACTGATAGAGAGTGTCAGAGAGTGTCTGAGATTGTCAGAGAGTGTTAGAGATTGTCAGAGAGTGATAGAGAGTGTCGGAGAGTGTCAGAGAGTGTCAGAGAGTATCTGAGAGTGTCTGAGATTGTCTGAGAGTGTCAGAGTGTGTCAGAGAGTGTCAGGGAGTGATAGAGAGTGTCAGAGAGTGTCAGAGAGTATCTGAGAGTGTCAGAGATTGTCTGAGAGTGTCAGAGAGTGTCAGAGAGTGTCTGCGAGTGTCAGAGAGTGTCAGAGAGTGTCTGCGAGTGTCAGAGAGTGTCTGCGAGTGTCAGAGACTGATAGAGAGTGTCAGAGAGTGTCTGAGATTGTCAGAGAGTGTCAGCGAGTGTCAGAGAGTGTCAGAGAGTGATAGGGAGTGTCAGAGAGTGATAGGGAATGTCAGAGAGTGTCAGAGAGTGATAGAGTGTGAAAGAGCGTGTCAGAGAGTGTCTGAGAGTGTCAATGAGTGTCAGAGAGTGTCAGAGACCAATAGAGAGTGTCAGAGAGTGTAAGAGAGTGTCAGCGAGTGTCAGAGAGTGTCAGAGTGTGATAGAGATTGTCAGAGAGTGTCAAGAGTGTGTCAAGAGAGTATCTGACAGTGTCTGAGATTGTCTTAGAGTGTCAGAGAGTGTCAGCGAGTGTCAGAGAGTGTCTGAGAATGTCAGAGAGTGATTGAGAGAGTCAAAGAGTGTCAGAGAGTGATAGAGAGTGTCTGAGGGTGTCCGAGAGTATCAGAAAGATTCTGAGAGTGACAGAGAGTGTCAGAGAGTGTCAGAAGTGTGTTAGAGAGAGTCAGACAGTGTCAGAGAGTTTCAGAGTCAGATAGAGAGTGTCAGAGAGTGTCTGACATTGTCAGAGAGTGTCAGCGAGTGTCAGAGAGTGTCAGAGAGTGATACAGAGTGTCGGAGAGTGTCAGATAGTGATGGAGAATGTCAGAGAGTGTCTGAGAGTGTCAGAAATTGACAGATAGTGATGAAGAATGTCAGAGAGTGTCTGAGATTGTCAGAGAGTGTCAGAGAGTGTCAGAGAGTGATAGAGAATGTCAGACAGTGTCTGAGAGTATCACAGAGTGTCAGAGAGTGTCAGAGAGTGTCTGAGAGTGTCTGAGAGTGTCAGAGAGTGATAGAGAATGTCAGACAGTGTCTGAGACTATCATAGAGTGTCAGAGAGTGACAGAGAGTGTCAGAGAGTGTCAGAAAGTGATAGAGAATGTCAGAGAGTGTCAGAGACTGTTAGAGATTGTCAGAGAGTGTCTGAAAGTGTCAGAGAGAGTCAGAGACTGATAGAGAGTGTCTGAGAGTGTCAGAAAGTGATAGCGAGTATCAGAGAGTGTCAGAAATTGATAGAGAGAGTCAGAGAATGTCAGACAGTGTCAGAGAGTGTTTGAGAGTGATAGAGAGTTTCCGAGAGTGTCAGAGAGTGTTTGAGAGTGTCAGAGAGTGATAGAGAACGTCTGAGAGTGTCAGAGACAGTCAGACATTGATAGAGAGTGTCAGAGAGTGTAAGAGATTGTCTGACAGTGTCAGAGAGTGATAGAGAGTGTCAGAGAGTGTCAGAGAGTGTCTGAGAGTGTCAGAGAGTGATAGAGACTGTCAGACAGTGTCTGAGCGTCTCAGAGGGTGTCAGAGAGTGTCAGAGTGTGATAGAGACTGTCAGACAGTGTCTGAGAGTCTCAGAGAGTGTCAGAGAGTGTCAGAGAGTGTCAGAGAGCGTCTGAGAGTGTCAGAGAGTGACAGAGAGTGTCTGAGAGTGTCAGAGAAGTCAGAGAGTGATAGAGAACGTCTGAGAGTGTCAGAGAAAGTCAGAGATTGATAGAGAGTGTCAGAGAGTGTCAGAGAGTGTAAGAGAGTGTCTGACAGTCTCAGAGAGTGATAAAGAGTGTCAGAGAGTGTCAGACAGCGTCTGAGAGTGTCAGAGAGTGATAGAGACTATCAGACAGTGTCAGAGAGTGATAAAGAGTGTCAGAGAGTGTCAGAGAGTGTCAGAGAGTGATAGAGACTGTCAGGCATTGTCTGAGAGTCTCAGAGAGTGTCAGAGAGTATCAGAGCGTGTCAGAGAATGTCTGAGAGTGACAGACATTGTCAGAGAGTGTCAGAGCGTGTCTGAGAGTGTCAGACAGTGTCAGAGAGTGCCTGAGAGGGTTTGGGAGTGTCAGAGAGTGTCTGAGAGTGTGAGAGAGTGATAGAGAGTGTCAGTGAGTGTCTGAGAGTGTCTGAGAATGATAGAGAATGTCAGAGAGTGTCAGAGAGTGTCAGACAGTGATACAGAGTGTCACAGTGTGTCAGAGAGTCATGGAGTGTGTCTGAGAGTGCCAGAGAGTGCCAGAGAGTGTCAGAGAGTGTCTGAGAGCGTCTGAGAGCGTCAGAGAGTGATAGAGGGTGTCAGAGATTGTCTGAGAGTGATAGAGAGTGTCAGAGAGTGTCAGAGAGTGTCAGAGAGTGATAGAGAGTATCAGAGAGTGTCTGCGGGGTCAGCGACTGATAGAGAGTGTCAGAGAGTGTCTGAGATGTCAGAGATTGTCAGCGAGTGTCAGAGAGTGTCTGAGACTGTCAGAGAGTGTCAGAGAGTAATAGGGAGTGTCAAAGAGTGTCAGAGAGTGATAGAGAGTGCCTGAGAGTGTCCGAGAGTGTCAGAAAGTGTCCGAGAGTGTCAGAAAGAGTCTGAGAGTGTCACAGAGTGTCAGCGAGTGTCAGAGAGTGTCAGAGAGTGTCTGAGAGTGCCAGAGATTGTCAGATAGTGATGGAGAATGTCAGAGAGTGTCTGAGATTGTCAGAGAGTGTCAGAGAGTGTCAGAGAGTCATAGAGAATGTCAGACAGTGTCTGAGAGTATCATAGAGTGTCAGAGATTGACAGAGAGTGTCAGAGAGTGTCAGAGAGTGTCAATGAGTGTCAGAGAGTATCAGAGAGTGTCAGAGAGAGTCAGAGAGTGATAGAGAGTGTCAGAGAGTGATTGAGAGTGTCAGATAGTGTCTGAGAGTGTCAATGAGAGTCTTAGAGTGTCAGAGATTGCTAGAGTGTGTCAGAGATTGTCAGAGAGTGATCGAGAGTGTCAGAGAGTTTCAGAGAGTATCTGAGAGTTTCTGAGATTGTCTGAGAGTGTCAGAGTGTGTCAGAGAGTGTCAGAGAGTGATAGAGAGTGTCAGAGTGTGTCCGAGAGTATCTGAGAGTGTCTGAGATTGTCTGAGAGTGTCAGAGAGTGTCAGAGAGTGTCTGCGACTGTCAGAGAGTGTCTGCGAGTGTCAGAGAGTGTCTGAGAATGTCAGAGAGAGTCAGAGAGTGATAGGGAGTGTCAGAGAGTGATAGAGAGTGAAAGAGAGTGTCAGAGAGTGTCTGAGAGTGTCAATGAGTGTCAGAGAGTGTCAGAGATTGCTAGAGTGTGTCAGAGATTGTCAGAGAGTGATCGAGAGTGTCAGAGAGAGTCAGAGAGTATCTGAGAGTGTCTGAGATTGTCTGAGATTGTCAGAGTGTGTCAGAGAGTGTCAGAGAGTGATAGAGAGTGTCAGAGAGTGTCCGAGAATATCTGAGAGTGTCTGAGATTGTCTGAGAGTGTCTGCGACTGTCAGAGAGTGTCTGCGAGTGTCAGAGACTGATAGAGCGTGTTAGAGAGTGTCTGAGATTGTCAGAGAGTGTCAGCGAGTGTCAGAGAGTGTCTGAGAATGTCAGAGAGTGTCAGAGAGTGATAGGGAGTGTCAGAGAGTGTCAGAGAGTGATAGAGAGTGAAAGAGAGTGTCAGCGAGAGTCTGAGAGTGTCAATGAGTGTCAGAGAGTGTCAGAGAGTGATGGAGAGTTTCCCAGAGTGTCAGAGAGTGTCTGAGAATGTTGGAGAGTGTCAGAGAGTGATAGAGAGTGTCAAAGAGTGTCAGAGATCGATAATGAGGGTCAGAGAGTGTCAGCGAGTGTCAGAGAATGTCAGAGTGTGATAGAGAGTGTCAGAGTGTGTCAGAGAGTATCTGACAGTGTCTGAGATTGTCTGATAGTGTCAGAGAGTTTCAGAGAGTGATAGAGAGTATCAGAGAGTGTCTGCGAGTGTCAGAGACCGATAGAGAGTGTCAGAGAGTGTCTGAGATTGTCAGAGAGTGGCAGCGAGTGTCAGAGAGTGTCTGAGAGAATCATAGAGTGTCAGAGAGTGACAGAGAGTGTCAGAGAGTGTCAGAGAGAGTCAATGAGTGTCAGAGAGTATCAGAGAGTGTCAGAGAGAGATAGAGAGTGTCAGAGAGTGTTAAAGAGTATCAGAGAGTGTCTGAGAGTGTCATTGAGTGTCTTAGAGTGTCAGACAGTGCTAGAGTGTGTCAGAGAGTGTCAGAGAGTGATCGAGAGTGTCATAGAGTGTCAGAGAGTATCTGACAGAGTCTGAGATTGTCTGAGAGTGTCAGAGTGTGTCAGAGAGTGTCAGAGAGTGATAGAGAGTGTCAGAGAGTGTGAGAGAGTATCTGAGAGTGTCTGAGATTGTCTGAGAGTGTCAGAGAGTGTCATAGTGTGTCTGCGAGTGTCAGAGAGTGTCTGCGAGTGTCAGAGACTGATAGAGTGTGTCAGAGAATGTCTGAGATTGTCAGAGAGTGTCAGCGAGTGTCAGAGAGTGTCTGAGAATGTCATAGAGTGTCAGAGAGTGATAGGGAGTGTCAATTAGTGTCAGAGAGTGTCAGAGAATGATAGAGAGTTTCCGAGAGTGTCAGAGAGTGTCTGAGAATGTTGGAGAGTGTCAGAGAGTGATAGAGAGTGTCAAAGAATGTCAGAGAGTGATAGAGAGTGCCTGAGAGTGTCCGAGAGTGTCAGAAAGAGTCTGAGAGTGACAGAGAGTGTCAGAGAGTGTCAGGGAGTGTTAGAGAGGGTCAGATAGTGTCAGAGAGTGTCGGAGACTGATAGAGAGTGTCAGAGAGTGTCTGAGATTGTCAGAGAGTGTCAGCGAGTGTCAGAGAGTGTCAGAGAGTGATAGAGAGTGTCGGAGAGTGTCAGAGAGTGTCAGAGAGTGTCTGAGAGTGTCTGAGAGTGTCAGATAGTGATGGAGAATGTCAGAGAGTGTGTGAGATTGTCAGAGAGTGTCGGCGAGTGTCAGAGAGTGTCAGAGTGTGATCGAGAGTGTCAGAGAGTGTCAGAGAGTATCTGACAGTCTCTGAGATTGTCTGAGAGTGTCAGAGAGTTTCAGAGAGAGTCTGAGATTGTCAGAGTGTCAGCGAGTGTCAGAGAGTGTCTGAGAATGTCAGAGAGTGTCAGTGAGTGATAGAGCGTGTCAAAGAGTGATAGAGAGTGTCTAAGAGTGTCCGAGAGTGTCAGAAAGAGTCTGAGAGTGACGGAGAGTGTCAGAGAGTGTCAGAGAGTGTTAGAGAGAGTCATACAGTGTCAGAGATTGTCAGAGACTGATAGAGAGTGTCAGGGAGTGTCTGAGATTGTCAGAGAGTGTCAGAGAGTGATAGAGAATGTCAGACAGTTTCTGAGAGTATCATCGAGTGTCAGAGAGTGACAGAGAGTGTCTGAGAGTGTCAGAGAGTGTCAGAAAGAGTCTGAGAGTGACAGAGAGTGTCAGAGAGTGTCTGAGATTGTCAGAGAGTGTCAGAGAGTGATAGAGAATGTCAGACAGTTTCTGAGAGTATCATCGAGTGTCAGAGAGTGACAGAGAGTGTCTGAGAGTGTCAGAGAGTGTCTGAGAGTGTCAGAGAGTGTCAGAGAGTGATAGAGAATGTCAGACAGTTTCTGAGAGTATCATAGAGTGTCAGAGAGTGACAGAGGGTGTCAGAGAGTGTCAGAAAGTGATAGAGAATGTCAGAGAGTGTCAGAGACTGATAGAGAGTGTCAGAGAGTGTCTGAGAGTGACAGAGAGTGTCAGAGACTGATAGAGAGTGTCAGAAAGTGATAGAGAGTGTCAGAGATTGTCAGAGAGTGTCAGACAGTGTCGGAGAGAGTTTGAGATTGTCAGAGAGTGTCAGTGGGTGTCAGAGGATGTCAGAGATAGTCAGAGAGTGTCAGAGAGTGTCTGAGAATGTCAGAGAGTGTGTGAGAGTGTCAGAGAGTGTGTGAGAGTGTCAGAGCGTGTCAGAGAGTGACAGAGAGTGTCAGACAGTGTCTGAGAGTGTCTGTGAGTGTCAGAGAGTGTCAGAGATTGTCAGAGAGTGTCAGAGAGTGCCTGAGATTGTCTGAGAGTGTCAGAGAGTTTCAGTGAGTGTCAGAGAGTGTCAGAGAGTGTCAGAGAGTGTCAGAGGCTAATAGAGAGTGTCAGAGAGTGTCAGAGAGTGACAGACAGTTTCTGAGAGCGTCAGAGACTGTCAGAGACTAATAGAGAGTGTCAGAGAGTGTCAGAGAGTGATAGAGAACGTCTGAGAGTGTCAGAGACAGGCAGAGATTGATAGAGAGTGTCAGAGAGTGTCAGAGGGTGCAAGAGATTGTCTGACAGTGTCAGAGAGTGATAGAGAGTGTCAGAGAGTGTCAGAGAGTGTCAGAGAGTGATAGAGAACGTCTGAGAGTGTCAGAGACAGTCAGAGATTGATAGAGAGTGTCAGAGAGTGTCAGAGAGTGTAAGAGATTGTCTGACAGTGTCAGAGAGTGATAGAGAGTGTCAGGCAGTGTCTGAGCGTCTCAGAGAGTGTCAGAGAGTGTCAGAGTGTGATAGAGACTGTCTGACAGTGTCTGAGATTCTCAGAGAGTGTCAGAGAGTGTCAGAGAGTGATAGAGAGTGTCAGAGAGCATCTGAGAGTTTCAGAGAGTGACAGAGAGTGTCTGAGAGTGTCAGAGAGTGTCAGAGAGTGATAGAGAACGTCTGAGAGTGTCAGAGACAGTCAGAGATTGATAGAGAGTGTCAGAGATTGTCAGAGAGTGTAAGAGAGTGTCTGACAGTGTCAGAGAGTGATAGAGAGTGTCAGAGAGTGTCAGAGAGCGTCTGAGAGTGTCAGAGAGTTATAGAGACTGTCAGACAGTGTCTGAGCGTCTCAGAGAGTGTCAGAGAGTGATAGAGACTGTCAGACAGTGTCTGAGAGTCTCAGAGACTGTCTGAGAGTGACAGACATTGTCAGAGAGTGTCAGAGCGTGTCTGAGAGTGTCAGACAGTGTCAGAGAGTGCCTGAGAGGGTCTGAGAGTGTCAGAGAGTGTCAGAGTGTGTCTGAGAGTGTCAGAGAGCGATAGAGAGTGTCAGAGAGTGTCTGAGAGTGTCTGAGAGTGATAGAGAATGTCAGAGAGTGTCAGAGAGTGTCTGAGAATGTCAGAGAGTGTCAGAGAGTGATAGAGAGTGTCAGAGAGTGTCAGAGAGTGACAGAGAGTGAAAGAGAGTGTCAGAGAGTGCCTGAGAGTGTCAATGAGTGTCAGAGAGTGTCAGAGAGTGATAGAGAGTTTCCGAGAGTGTCAGCGAGTGTCTGAGAGTGTCCGAGACCGATAAAGGGGGTCAGAGAGTGTCAGAGAGTGTCAGCGAGCGTCAGAGAGTGTCAGAGTGTGATAGAGAGTGTCAGAGAGTGTCAGAGAGCATCTGACAGTGTCTGAGATTGTCTGAGAGTGTCAGAGAGTTTCAGAGAGTGATAGAGAGTATCAGAAAGTGTCAGAGAGTATCTGAGAGTGTCTGAGATTGTCTGAGAGTGTCAGAGAGTGTCAGAGTGTGTCTGCGAGTGTCAAAGAGTGTCTGCGAGTGTCAGAGACTGATAGAGTGTGTCAGAGAATGTCTGAGATTGTCAGAGAGTGTCAGCGAGTGTCAGAGAGTGTCTGAGAATGTCATAGAGTGTCAGAGAGTGATAGGGAGTGTCAATTAGTGTCAGAGAGTGTCAGAGAATGATAGAGAGTTTCCGAGAGTGTCAGAGAGTGTCTGAGAATGTTGGAGAGTGTCAGAGAGTGATAGAGAGTGTCAAAGAATGTCAGAGAGTGATAGAGAGTGCCTGAGAGTGTCCGAGAGTGTCAGAAAGAGTCTGAGAGTGACAGAGAGTGTCAGAGAGTGTTAGAGAGGGTCAGATAGTGTCAGAGAGTGTCGGAGACTGATAGAGAGTGTCAGAGAGTGTCTGAGATTGTCAGAGAGTGTCAGCGAGTGTCAGAGAGTGTCAGAGAGTGATAGAGAGTGTCGGAGAGTGTCAGAGAGTGTCAGAGAGTGTCTGAGAGTGTCTGAGAGCGTCAGATAGTGATGGAGAATGTCAGAGAGTGTGTGAGATTGTCAGAGAGTGTCGGCGAGTGTCAGAGAGTGTCAGAGTGTGATCGAGAGTGTCAGAAAGTGATAGAGAGTGTCAGAGATTGTCAGAGACTGATAGAGAGTGTCAGAGAGTGTCTGAGAGTGACAGAGAGTGTCAGAGACTGATAGAGAGTGTCAGAAAGTGATAGAGAGTGTCAGAGATTGTCAGAGAGTGTCAGACAGTGTCGGAGAGAGTTAGAGATTGTCAGAGAGTGTCAGTGGATGTCAGAGGATGTCAGAGATAGTCAGAGAGTGTCAGAGAGTGTCTGAGAATGTCAGAGAGTGTCAGAGAGTGTGTGAGAGTGTCAGAGAGTGTGTGAGAGTGTCAGAGAGTGTCAGAGAGTGACAGAGAGTGTCAGACAGTGTCTGAGAGTGTCTGTGAGTGTCAGAGAGTGTCAGAGATTGTCAGAGAGTGATAGAGAGTGTCGGAGAGTGTCAGAGAGTGTCAGAGAGTGTCTGAGAGTGTCTGAGACTGTCAGATAGTGATGGAGAATGTCAGAGAGTGTGTGAGATTGTCAGAGAGTGTCGGCGAGTGTCAGAGAGTGTCAGAGTGTGATCGAGAGTGTCAGAGAGTGTCAGAGAGTATCTGACAGTCTCTGAGATTGTCTGAGAGTGTCAGAGAGTTTCAGAGAGTGTCTGAGATTGTCAGAGTGTCAGCGAGTGTCAGAGAGTGTCTGAGAATGTCAGAGAGTGTCAGTGAGTGATAGAGCGTGTCAAAGAGTGATAGAGAGTGTCTAAGAGTGTCCGAGAGTGTCAGAAAGAGTCTGAGAGTGACGGAGAGTGTCAGAGAGTGTCAGAGAGTGTTAGAGAGAGTCATACAGTGTCAGAGATTGTCAGAGACTGATAGAGAGTGTCAGGGAGTGTCTGAGATTGTCAGAGATTGTCTGATCGTGATGGAGAATGTCAGACAGTGTCTGCGATTGTCAGAGAGTGTCAGAGAGTGATAGAGAATGTCAGACAGTGTCTGAGAGTATCATCGAGTGTCAGAGAGTGACAGAGAGTGTCTGAGAGTGTCAGAGAGTGTCTGAGAGTGTCAGAGAGTGTCAGAGAGTGATAGAGAATGTCAGACAGTTTCTGAGAGTATCATAGAGTGTCAGAGAGTGACAGAGGGTGTCAGAGAGTGTCAGAAAGTGATAGAGAATGTCAGAGAGTGTCAGAGACTGATAGAGAGTGTCAGAGAGTGTCTGAGAGTGACAGAGAGTGTCAGAGACTGATAGAGAGTGTCAGAAAGTGATAGAGAGTGTCAGAGATTGTCAGAGAGTGTCAGACAGTGTCGGAGAGAGTTAGAGATTGTCAGAGTGTGTCAGTGGATGTCAGAGGATGTCAGAGATAGTCAGAGAGTGTCAGAGAGTGTCTGAGAATGTCAGAGAGTGTCAGAGAGTGTGTGAGAGTGTCAGAGAGTGTGTGAGAGTGTCAGAGAGTGTCAGAGAGTGACAGAGAGTGTCAGACAGTGTCTGAGAGTGTCTGTGAGTGTCAGAGAGTGTCAGAGATTGTCAGAGAGTGTCAGAGAGTGCCTGAGATTGTCTGAGACTGTCAGAGAGTTTCAGTGAGTGTCAGAGAGTGTCAGAGAGTGTCAGAGGCTTATAGAGAGTGTCAGAGAGTGTCAGAGAGTGACAGACAGTTTCTGAGAGCGTCAGAGACTGTCAGAGACTAATAGAGAGTGTCAGAGAGTGTCAGAGAGTCATAGAGAACGTCTGAGTGTGTCAGAGACAGGCAGAGATTGATAGAGAGTGTCAGAGAGTGTCAGAGGGTGCAAGAGATTGTCTGACAGTGTCAGAGAGTGATAGAGAGTGTCAGAGAGTGTCAGAGAGTGTCAGAGAGTGATAGAGAACGTCTGAGAGTGTCAGAGACAGTCAGAGATTGATAGAGAGTGTCAGAGAGTGTCAGAGAGTGTAAGAGATTGTCTGACAGTGTCAGAGAGTGATAGAGAGTGTCAGGCAGTGTCTGAGCGTCTCAGAGAGTGTCAGAGAGTGTCAGAGTGTGATAGAGACTGTCAGACAGTGTCTGAGATTCTCAGAGAGTGTCAGAGAGTGTCAGAGAGTGATAGAGAGTGTCAGAGAGCATCTGAGAGTTTCAGAGAGTGACAGAGAGTGTCTGAGAGTGTCAGAGAGTGTCAGAGAGTGATAGAGAACGTCTGAGAGTGTCAGAGACAGTCAGAGATTGATAGAGAGTGTCAGAGAGTGTCAGAGAGTGTAAGAGAGTGTCTGACAGTGTCAGAGAGTGATAGAGAGTGTCAGAGAGTGTCAGAGAGCTTCTGAGAGTGTCAGAGAGTTATAGAGACTGTCAGACAGTGTCTGAGCGTCTCAGAGAGTGTCAGAGAGTGATAGAGACTGTCAGACAGTGTCTGAGAGTCTCAGAGACTGTCTGAGAGTGACAGACATTGTCAGAGAGTGTCAGAGCGTGTCTGAGAGTGTCAGACAGTGTCAGAGAGTGCCTGAGAGGGTCTGAGAGTGTCAGAGAGTGTCAGAGTGTGTCTGAGAGTGTCAGAGAGCGATAGAGAGTGTCAGAGAGTGTCTGAGAGTGTCTGAGAGTGATAGAGAATGTCAGAGAGTGTCAGAGAGTGTCTGAGAATGTCAGAGAGTGTCAGAGAGTGATAGGGAGTGTCAGAGAGTGTCAGATAGTGACAGAGAGTGAAAGAGAGTGTCAGAGAGTGCCTGAGAGTGTCAATGAGTGTCAGAGAGTGTCAGAGAGTGATAGAGAGTTTCCGAGAGTGTCAGCGAGTGTCTGAGAGTGTCCGAGACCGATAAAGGGGGTTAGAGAGTGTCAGAGAGTGTCAGCGAGCGTCAGAGAGTGTCAGAGTGTGATAGAGAGTGTCAGAGAGTGTCAGAGAGTATCTGGCAGTGTCTGAGATTGTCTGAGAGTGTCAGAGAGTTTCAGAGAGTGATAGAGAGTATCAGAGAGTGTCTGCGAGTGTCAGAGACCGATAGAGAGTGTCAGAGAGTGTCTGAGATTGTCAGAGAGTGTCTGAGAATGTCAGAGAGTGTCAGAGAGGGTCAGAGAGTGTCAGAGAGTGTCTGAGTCTGTCAGAGAGTGTCTGAGAGTGTCAGAGAGTGTGTGAGAGTGTCAGAGAGTGTCAGAGAGTGGTAGAGACTGTCAGACAGTGTCTGAGATTCACAGAGAGTGTCAGAGAGTATAAGAGCGTTTCAGAGAGTGTCTGAGAGTGTCAGACAGTGTCAGAGAGTGCCAAAGAAGGTCTGAGAGTGTCAGAGAGTGGCAGAGAGTATCTGAGAGTGTCAGAGAGTGTTCGAGAGTGTCAGACAGTGTCTGATAGTGTCAGAGAGTGACAGAGATTGTCAGTGAGTGATAGAGAGTGTCAGAGAGTGTCTGAGATTGTCAGAGAGTGTCAGCGAGTGTCAGAGAGTGTCTGAGAATGTCAGAGAGTGTCAGAGAGTGATAGGGAGTGTCGGTGAGTGTCAGAGAGTGATAGAGAGTGAAAGAGAGTGTCAGAGAAGTTCCGAGAGTGTCAGAGATTGTCTGAGATTGTCAGATAGTGTCAGAGACCGATAGAGAGTGTCAGAGAGTGTCAGAGAGTGTCAGCGATTGTCAGAGAGTGTCAGAGTGTGAAAGAGAGTGTCAGAGAGTATCTGACAGTGTCTGAGATTGTCTGAGAGTGTCATAGAGTTTCAGAGAGTGATAGAGAGTATCAGAGAGTATCTGCGGGGTCAGAGACTGATAGAGAGTGTCAGAGAGTGTCTGAGATTGTCAGAGAGTGTCAGCGAGTGTCAGAGAGTGTCTGAGAATGTCAGAGAGTGTCAGAGAGAGATAGGGAGTGTCAAAGAGTGTCAGAGAGTGATAGAGAGTGTCTGAGAGTGTTCGAGAGTGTCAGAAAGTGTCAGAGAGTGTCAGCGAGTGTCAGAGAGTGTCTGAGAATGTCAGAGAGTGTCAGAGAGTGATAGGGAGTGTCAGAGAGTGTCAGAGAGTGATAGAGAGTGAAATAGAGTGCCAGAGAGTTTCTGAGAGAGTCAATGAGTGTCAGAGAGTGTCAGAAAGTGATAGAGAGTTTCCGAGATTGTCAGAGATTGTCTGAGATTGTCAGAGAGTGTCAGAGACCGATAGAGAGTGTCAGAGAGTGTCAGAGAGTGTCAGCGATTGTCAGAGAGTGTCAGAGTGTGAAATAGAGTGTCAGAGAGTTTCAGAGATTGAGAGAGTATCAGAGAGTGTCTGCGGGGTCAGAGACTGATAGAGAGTGTCAGAGAGTGTCTGAGATTGTCAGAGAGTGTCAGCGAGTGTCAGAGAGTGTCAGAGAGTGATAGAGAGTTTCCGAGAGTGTCAGAGAGTGTCTGAGAGTGTCCGAGACCGATAAAGAGGGTCAGAGAGTGTCAGAGAGTGTCAGCGAGTGTCAGAGAGTGTCAGAGTGTGATAGAGAGTGTCAGAGAGTGTCAGAGAGTATCTGACAGTGTCTGAGATTGTCTGAGAGTGTCAGAGAGTTTCAGAGAGTGTCAGAGAGTGATAGGGGGTGTCAAAGAGTGTCAGAGAGTGATAGAGAGTGTCTGAGAGTGTTCGAGAGTGTCAGAAAGTGTCAGAGAGTGTCAGCGACTGTCAGAGAGTGTCTGAGAATGTCAGAGAGTGTCAGAGAGTGATAGAGAGTGTGAAAGAGTGTCAGAGAGTGATGGAGAGTGTCTGAGAGTGTCCGAGAGTGTCAGAAAGAGTCTGAGAGTGACAGAGAGTGTCAGAGAGTGTCAGAGAGTGTTAGAGAGAGTCAGACAGTGTCAGAGAGTGTCGGAGACTGATAGAGAGTGTCAGAGAGTGTCTGAGATTGTCAGAGAGTGTCAGCGAGTGTCAGAGAGTGTCAGAGAGTGATAGAGAGTGCCGGGGAGTGCCGGAGAGTGTCTGAGAGTGTCTGAGAGTGTCTGAGAGTGTCAGAGATTGTCAGATAGTGATGGAGAATGTCAGAGAGTGTCTGAGATTGTCAGAGAGTGTCAGAGAGTGATAGAGAATGTCAGACAGTGTCTGAGAGTGTCTGAGAGTGTCCGAGACCGATAAAGAGGGTCAGAGAGTGTCAGAGAGTGTCAGCGAGTGTCAGAGAGTGTCAGAGTGTGATAGAGAGTGTCAGAGAGTGTCAGAGAGTATCTGACAGTGTCTGAGATTGTCTGAGAGTGTCAGAGAGTTTCAGAGACTGTCAGAGAGTGATAGGGAGTGTCAAAGAGTGTCAGAGAGTGATAGAGAGTGTCTGAGAGTGTTCGAGAGTATCAGAAAGTGTCAGAGAGTGTCAGCGACTGTCAGAGAGTGTCTGAGAATGTCAGAGAGTGTCAGAGAGTGATAGAGAGTGTGAAAGAGTGTCAGAGAGTGATGGAGAGTGTCTGAGAGTGTCCGAGAGTGTCAGAAAGAGTCTGAGAGTGACAGAGAGTGTCAGAGAGTGTTAGAGAGAGTCAGACAGTGTCAGAGAGTGTCGGAGACTGATAGAGAGTGTCAGAGAGTGTCTGAGATTGTCAGAGAGTGTCAGCGAGTGTCAGAGAGTGTCAGAGAGTGATAGAGAGTGCCGGGGAGTGCCGGAGAGTGTCTGAGAGTGTCTGAGAGTGTCTGAGAGTGTCAGAGATTGTCAGATAGTGATGGAGAATGTCAGAGAGTGTCTGAGATTGTCAGAGAGTGTCAGAGAGTGATAGAGAATGTCAGACAGTGTCTGAGAGTATCGTAGAGTGTCAGAGAGTGACAGAGAGTGTCAGAGAGTGTCAATGAGTGTCAGAGAGTATCAGAGAGTGTCAGAGAGAGTCAGAGATTGTCAGAGAGTGATAGAGAGTATCAGAGAGTGTCTGAGAGTGTCATTGAGTGTCAGAGAGTGATCGAGAGTGCCAGAGTGTGTCAGAGAGCGTCAGAGTGTGATAGAGAGTGTCAGAGAGTGTCAGAGAGTATCTGACAGTGTCTGAGATTGTCTGAGAGTGTCAGAGAGTTTCAGAGAGTGTCAGAGAGTGATAGGGAGTGTCAAAGAGTGTCAGAGAGTGATAGAGAGTGTCTGAGAGTGTTCGAGAGTGTCAGAAAGTGTCAGAGAGTGTCAGCGACTGTCAGAGAGTGTCTGAGAATGTCAGAGAGTGTCAGAGAGTGATAGAGAGTGTGAAAGAGTGTCAGAGAGTGATGGAGAGTGTCTGAGAGTGTCCGAGAGTGTCAGAAAGAGTCTGAGAGTGACAGAGAGTGTCAGAGAGTGTCAGAGAGTGTTAGAGAGAGTCAGACAGTGCCAGAGAGTGTCGGAGACTGATAGAGAGTGTCAGAGAGTGTCTGAGATTGTCAGAGAGTGTCAGCGCGTGTCAGAGAGTGTCAGAGAGGGATAGAGAGTGCCGGAGAGTGCCGGAGAGTGTCTGAGAGTGTCTGAGAGTGTCTGAGAGTGTCAGAGATTGTCAGATAGTGATGGAGAATGTCAGAGAGTGTCTGAGATTGTCAGAGAGTGTCAGAGAGTGATAGAGAATGTCAGACAGTGTCTGAGAGTATCGTAAAGTGTCAGAGAGTGACAGAGAGTGTCAATGAGTGTCAGAGAGCATCAGAGAGTGTCAGAGAGAGTCAGAGATTGTCAGAGAGTGATAGAGAGTATCAGAGAGTGTCTGAGAGTGTCATTGAGTGTCAGAGAGTGATCGAGAGTGCCACAGTGTGTCAGAGAGTGTCAGAGAGTGATCGTGAGTGTCAGAGAGTGTCAGAGAGTATCTGACAGCGTCTGAGATTGTCTGAGAGTGTCAGAGAGTGTCAATGAGTGTCAGAGAGTATCAGAGAGTGTCAGAGAGAGTCAGAGAATGTCAGAGAGAGATACAGAGTGTCAGAGAGTGATAGAGAGTATCAGAGAGTGTCTGAGAGTGCCATTGAGTGTCTTAGAGTGTCAGAGAGTGCTGGAGTGTGTCAGAGAGTGTCAGAGAGTGATAGAGAACGTCTGAGAATGTCAGAGACAGTCAGAGATTGATAGTGAGATTCAGAGAGTGTCAGAGATTGTCAGAGAGTGTCAGACAGTGTCAGAGAGTGATAGAGAGTGTCAGAGAGTGTCAGAGAGCGTCTGAGAGTGTCAGAGAGTGATATAGACTGTCAGACAGTGTCTGAGCGTCTCAGAGAGTGTCAGAGAGAGTCAGAGAGTGATCGAGACTGTCAGACAGTGTCTGAGAGTCTCAGAGAGTGTCAGAGAGTATCAGAGCGTGTCAGAGAGTGTCTGAGAGTGACAGACATTGTCAGAGAGTGTCAGAGCATGTCTGAGAGTGTCAGAGAGTGATAGAGAGTGTCAGAGAGTGTCTGAGAGTGTCTGAGAGTGTCTGAGAGTGATAGAGAATGTCAGAGTGTCAGAGAGTGTCAGAGAGTGTCAGACAGTGATACAGAGTGTCACAGTGTGTCAGAGAGTGATAGAGAGTGTCTGAGAGCGTCAGAGAGTGATAGAGGGTGTCAGAGAGTGTCTGAGAGTGATAGAGAGTGTCAGAGAGGGTCAGAGAGTGTCAGAGAGTGAAAGAGAGTGTCAGAGAGTGTCTGAGAGTGTCAGAGAGTATGTCAGAATGTCAGAGAGTGTCAGAGAGTGGTAGAGACTGTCAGACAGTGTCTGAGATTCTCAGAGAGTGTCAGAGAGTATAAGAGCGTTTCAGAGAGTGTTCGAGAGTGTCAGACAGTGTCTGATAGTGTCAGAGAGTGACAGAGATTGTCAGTGAGTGATAGAGAGTGTCAGAGAGTGTCAGAGAGTGTCTGAGATTGTCAGAGAGTGTCAGCGAGTGTCAGAGAGTGTCTGAGAATGTCAGAGAGTGTCAGAGAGTGATAGGGAGTGTCAGAGAGTGTCAGAGAGTGATAGAGAGTGAAAGAGAGTGTCAGTGAGTTTCCGAGAGTGTCAGAGATTGTCTGAGATTGTCAGATAGTGTCAGAGACCGATAGAGAGTGTCAGAGAGTGTCAGAGAGTGTCAGCGATTGTCAGAGAGTGTCAGAGTGTGAAAGAGAGTGTCAGAGAGTATCTGACAGTGTCTGAGATTGTCTGAGAGTGTCATAGAGTTTCAGAGAGTGATAGAGAGTATCAGAGAGTGTCTGCGGGGTCAGAGACTGATAGAGAGTGTCAGAGAGTGTCTGAGATTGTCAGAGAGTGTCAGCGAGTGTCAGAGAGTGTCTGAGAATGTCAGAGAGTGTCAGAGAGTGATAGGGAGTGTCAAAGAGTGTCAGAGAGTGATAGAGAGTGTCTGAGAGTGTTCGAGAGTGTCAGAAAGTGTCAGAGAGTGTCAGCGAGTGTCAGAGAGTGTCTGAGAATGTCAGAGAGTGTCAGAGAGTGATAGGGAGTGTCAGAGAGTGTCAGAGAGTGATAGAGAGTGAATTAGAGTGTCAGAGAGTTTCTGAGAGAGTCAATGAGTGTCAGAGAGTGTCAGAAAGTGATAGAGAGTTTCCGAGAGTGTCAGAGATTGTCTGAGATTGTCAGAGAGTGTCAGAGACCGATAGAGAGTGTCAGAGAGTGTCAGAGAGTGTCAGCGATTGTCAGAGAGTGTCAGAGTGTGAAAGAGAGTGTCAGAGAGTATCTGACAGTGTCTGAGATTGTCTGAGAGTGTCATAGAGTTTCAGAGAGTGATAGAGAGTATCAGAGAGTATCTGCGGGGTCAGAGACTGATAGAGAGTGTCAGAGAGTGTCTGAGATTGTCAGAGAGTGTCAGCGAGTGTCAGAGAGTGTCTGAGAATGTCAGAGAGTGTCAGAGAGTGATAGGGAGTGTCAAAGAGTGTCAGAGAGTGATAGAGAGTGTCTGAGAGTGTTCGAGAGTGTCAGAAAGTGTCAGAGAGTGTCAGCGAGTGTCAGAGAGTGTCTGAGAATGTCAGAGAGTGTCACAGAGTGATAGGGAGTGTCAGAGAGTGTCAGAGAGTGATAGAGAGTGAAATAGAGTGTCAGAGAGTTTCTGAGAGAGTCAATGAGTGTCAGAGAGTGTCAGAAAGTGGTAGAGAGTTTCCGAGATTGTCAGAGATTGTCTGAGATTGTCAGAGAGTGTCAGAGACCGATAGAGAGTGTCAGAGAGTGTCAGAGAGTGTCAGCGATTGTCAGAGAGTGTCAGAGTGTGAAAGAGAGTGTCAGAGAGTTTCAGAGAGTGAGAGAGTATCAGAGAGTGTCTGCGGGGTCAGAGACTGATAGAGAGTGTCAGAGAGTGTCTGAGATTGTCAGAGAGTGTCAGCGAGTGTCAGAGAGTGTCAGAGAGTGATAGAGAGTTTCCGAGAGTGTCAGAGAGTGTCTGAGAGTGTCCGAGACCGATAAAGAGGGTCAGAGAGTGTCAGAGAGTGTCAGCGAGTGTCAGAGAGTGTCAGAGTGTGATAGAGAGTGTCAGAGAGTGTCAGAGAGTATCTGACAGTGTCTGAGATTGTCTGAGAGTGTCAGAGAGTTTCAGAGAGTGTCAGAGAGTGATAGGGAGTGTCAAAGAGTGTCAGAGAGTGATAGAGAGTGTCTGAGAGTGTTCGAGAGTGTCAGAAAGTGTCAGAGAGTGTCAGCGACTGTCAGAGAGTGTCTGAGAATGTCAGAGAGTGTCAGAGAGTGATAGAGAGTGTGAAAGAGTGTCAGAGAGTGATGGAGAGTGTCTGAGAGTGTCCGAGAGTGTCAGAAAGAGTCTGAGAGTGACAGAGAGTGTCAGAGAGTGTCAGAGAGTGTTAGAGAGAGTCAGACAGTGTCAGAGAGTGTCGGAGACTGATAGAGAGTGTCAGAGAGTGTCTGAGATTGTCAGAGAGTGTCAGCGAGTGTCAGAGAGTGTCAGAGAGTGATAGAGAGTGCCGGGGAGTGCCGGTGAGTGTCTGAGAGTGTCTGAGAGTGTCTGAGAGTGTCAGAGATTGTCAGATAGTGATGGAGAATGTCAGAGAGTGTCTGAGATTGTCAGAGAGTGTCAGAGAGTGATAGAGAATGTCAGACAGTGTCTGAGAGTGTCTGAGAGTGTCCGAGACCGATAAAGAGGGTCAGAGAGTGTCAGAGAGTGTCAGCGAGTGTCAGAGAGTGTCAGAGTGTGATAGAGAGTGTCAGAGAGTGTCAGAGAGTATCTGACAGTGTCTGAGATTGTCTGAGAGTGTCAGAGAGTTTCAGAGAGTGTCAGAGAGTGATAGGGAGTGTCAAAGAGTGTCAGAGAGTAATAGAGAGTGTCTGAGAGTGTTCGAGAGTGTCAGAAAGTGTCAGAGAGTGTCAGCGACTGTCAGAGAGTGTCTGAGAATGTCAGAGAGTGTCAGAGAGTGATAGAGAGTGTGAAAGAGTGTCAGAGAGTGATGGAGAGTGTCTGAGAGTGTCCGAGAGTGTCAGAAAGAGTCTGAGAGTGACAGAGAGTGTCAGAGAGTGTCAGAGAGTGTTAGAGAGAGTCAGACAGTGTCAGAGAGTGTCGGAGACTGATAGAGAGTGTCAGAGAGTGTCTGAGATTGTCAGAGAGTGTCAGCGAGTGTCAGAGAGTGTCAGAGAGTGATAGAGAGTGCCGGGGAGTGCCGGAGAGTGTCTGAGAGTGTCTGAGAGTGTCTGAGAGTGTCAGAGATTGTCAGATAGTGATGGAGAATGTCAGAGAGTGTCTGAGATTGTCAGAGAGTGTCAGAGAGTGATAGAGAATGTCAGACAGTGTCTGAGAGTATCGTAGAGTGTCAGAGAGTGACAGAGAGTGTCAGAGAGTGTCAATGAGTGTCAGAGAGTATCAGAGAGTGTCAGAGAGAGTCAGAGATTGTCAGAGAGTGATAGAGAGTATCAGAGAGTGTCTGAGAGTGTCATTGAGTGTCAGAGAGTGATCGAGAGTGTCAGCGAGTGTCAGAGAGTGTCAGAGTGTGATAGAGAGTGTCAGAGAGTGTCAGAGAGTATCTGACAGTGTCTGAGATTGTCTGAGAGTGTCAGAGAGTTTCAGAGAGTGTCAGAGAGTGATAGGGAGTGTCAAAGAGTGTCAGAGAGTGATAGAGAGTGTCTGAGAGTGTTCGAGAGTGTCAGAAAGTGTCAGAGAGTGTCAGCGACTGTCAGAGAGTGTCTGAGAATGTCAGAGAGTGTCAGAGAGTGATAGAGAGTGTGAAAGAGTGTCAGAGAGTGATGGAGAGTGTCTGAGAGTGTCCGAGAGTGTCAGAAAGAGTCTGAGAGTGACAGAGAGTGTCAGAGAGTGTCAGAGAGTGTTAGAGAGAGTCAGACAGTGTCAGAGAGTGTCGGAGACTGATAGAGAGTGTCAGAGAGTGTCTGAGATTGTCAGAGAGTGTCAGCGAGTGTCAGAGAGTGTCTGAGAATGTCAGAGAGTGTCAGAGAGTGATAGGGAGTGTCAGAGAGTGTCAGAGAGTGATAGAGAGTGAAAGAGAGTGTCAGTGAGTTTCGGAGAGTGTCAGAGATTGTCTGAGATTGTCAGATAGTGTCAGAGACCGATAGAGAGTGTCAGAGAGTGTCAGAGAGTGTCAGCGATTGTCAGAGAGTGTCAGAGTGTGAAAGAGAGTGTCAGAGAGTATCTGACAGTGTCTGAGATTGTCTGAGAGTGTCATAGAGTTTCAGAGAGTGATAGAGAGTATCAGAGAGTGTCTGCGGGGTCAGAGACTGATAGAGAGTGTCAGAGAGTGTCTGAGATTGTCAGAGAGTGTCAGCGAGTGTCAGAGAGTGTCTGAGAATGTCAGAGAGTGTCAGAGAGTGATAGGGAGTGTCAAAGAGTGTCAGAGAGTGATAGAGAGTGTCTGAGAGTGTTCGAGAGTGTCAGAAAGTGTCAGAGAGTGTCAGCGAGTGTCAGAGAGTGTCTGAGAATGTCAGAGAGTGTCAGAGAGTGATAGGGAGTGTCAGAGAGTGTCAGAGAGTGATAGAGAGTGAATTAGAGTGTCAGAGAGTTTCTGAGAGAGTCAATGAGTGTCAGAGAGTGTCAGAAAGTGATAGAGAGTTTCCGAGAGTGTCAGAGATTGTCTGAGATTGTCAGAGAGTGTCAGAGACCGATAGAGAGTGTCAGAGAGTGTCAGAGAGTGTCAGCGATTGTCAGAGAGTGTCAGAGTGTGAAAGAGAGTGTCAGAGAGTATCTGACAGTGTCTGAGATTGTCTGAGAGTGTCATAGAGTTTCAGAGAGTGATAGAGAGTATCAGAGAGTATCTGCGGGGTCAGAGACTGATAGAGAGTGTCAGAGAGTGTCTGAGATTGTCAGAGAGTGTCAGCGAGTGTCAGAGAGTGTCTGAGAATGTCAGAGAGTGTCAGAGAGTGATAGGGAGTGTCAAAGAGTGTCAGAGAGTGATAGAGAGTGTCTGAGAGTGTTCGAGAGTGTCAGAAAGTGTCAGAGAGTGTCAGCGAGTGTCAGAGAGTGTCTGAGAATGTCAGAGAGTGTCACAGAGTGATAGGGAGTGTCAGAGAGTGTCAGAGAGTGATAGAGAGTGAAATAGAGTGTCAGAGAGTTTCTGAGAGAGTCAATGAGTGTCAGAGAGTGTCAGAAAGTGGTAGAGAGTTTCCGAGATTGTCAGAGATTGTCTGAGATTGTCAGAGAGTGTCAGAGACCGATAGAGAGTGTCAGAGAGTGTCAGAGAGTGTCAGCGATTGTCAGAGAGTGTCAGAGTGTGAAAGAGAGTGTCAGAGAGTTTCAGAGAGTGAGAGAGTATCAGAGAGTGTCTGCGGGGTCAGAGACTGATAGAGAGTGTCAGAGAGTGTCTGAGATTGTCAGAGAGTGTCAGCGAGTGTCAGAGAGTGTCAGAGAGTGATAGAGAGTTTCCGAGAGTGTCAGAGAGTGTCTGAGAGTGTCCGAGACCGATAAAGAGGGTCAGAGAGTGTCAGAGAGTGTCAGCGAGTGTCAGAGAGTGTCAGAGTGTGATAGAGAGTGTCAGAGAGTGTCAGAGAGTATCTGACAGTGTCTGAGATTGTCTGAGAGTGTCAGAGAGTTTCAGAGAGTGTCAGAGAGTGATAGGGAGTGTCAAAGAGTGTCAGAGAGTGATAGAGAGTGTCTGAGAGTGTTCGAGAGTGTCAGAAAGTGTCAGAGAGTGTCAGCGACTGTCAGAGAGTGTCTGAGAATGTCAGAGAGTGTCAGAGAGTGATAGAGAGTGTGAAAGAGTGTCAGAGAGTGATGGAGAGTGTCTGAGAGTGTCCGAGAGTGTCAGAAAGAGTCTGAGAGTGACAGAGAGTGTCAGAGAGTGTCAGAGAGTGTTAGAGAGAGTCAGACAGTGTCAGAGAGTGTCGGAGACTGATAGAGAGTGTCAGAGAGTGTCTGAGATTGTCAGAGAGTGTCAGCGAGTGTCAGAGAGTGTCAGAGAGTGATAGAGAGTGCCGGGGAGTGCCGGTGAGTGTCTGAGAGTGTCTGAGAGTGTCTGAGAGTGTCAGAGATTGTCAGATAGTGATGGAGAATGTCAGAGAGTGTCTGAGATTGTCAGAGAGTGTCAGAGAGTGATAGAGAATGTCAGACAGTGTCTGAGAGTGTCTGAGAGTGTCCGAGACCGATAAAGAGGGTCAGAGAGTGTCAGAGAGTGTCAGCGAGTGTCAGAGAGTGTCAGAGTGTGATAGAGAGTGTCAGAGAGTGTCAGAGAGTATCTGACAGTGTCTGAGATTGTCTGAGAGTGTCAGAGAGTTTCAGAGAGTGTCAGAGAGTGATAGGGAGTGTCAAAGAGTGTCAGAGAGTGATAGAGAGTGTCTGAGAGTGTTCGAGAGTGTCAGAAAGTGTCAGAGAGTGTCAGCGACTGTCAGAGAGTGTCTGAGAATGTCAGAGAGTGTCAGAGAGTGATAGAGAGTGTGAAAGAGTGTCAGAGAGTGATGGAGAGTGTCTGAGAGTGTCCGAGAGTGTCAGAAAGAGTCTGAGAGTGACAGAGAGTGTCAGAGAGTGTCAGAGAGTGTTAGAGAGAGTCAGACAGTGTCAGAGAGTGTCGGAGACTGATAGAGAGTGTCAGAGAGTGTCTGAGATTGTCAGAGAGTGTCAGCGAGTGTCAGAGAGTGTCAGAGAGTGATAGAGAGTGCCGGGGAGTGCCGGAGAGTGTCTGAGAGTGTCTGAGAGTGTCTGAGAGTGTCAGAGATTGTCAGATAGTGATGGAGAATGTCAGAGAGTGTCTGAGATTGTCAGAGAGTGTCAGAGAGTGATAGAGAATGTCAGACAGTGTCTGAGAGTATCGTAGAGTGTCAGAGAGTGACAGAGAGTGTCAGAGAGTGTCAATGAGTGTCAGAGAGTATCAGAGAGTGTCAGAGAGAGTCAGAGATTGTCAGAGAGTGATAGAGAGTATCAGAGAGTGTCTGAGAGTGTCATTGAGTGTCAGAGAGTGATCGAGAGTGTCAGCGAGTGTCAGAGAGTGTCAGAGTGTGATAGAGAGTGTCAGAGAGTGTCAGAGAGTATCTGACAGTGTCTGAGATTGTCTGAGAGTGTCAGAGAGTTTCAGAGAGTGTCAGAGAGTGATAGGGAGTGTCAAAGAGTGTCAGAGAGTGATAGAGAGTGTCTGAGAGTGTTCGAGAGTGTCAGAAAGTGTCAGAGAGTGTCAGCGACTGTCAGAGAGTGTCTGAGAATGTCAGAGAGTGTCAGAGAGTGATAGAGAGTGTGAAAGAGTGTCAGAGAGTGATGGAGAGTGTCTGAGAGTGTCCGAGAGTGTCAGAAAGAGTCTGAGAGTGACAGAGAGTGTCAGAGAGTGTCAGAGAGTGTTAGAGAGAGTCAGACAGTGTCAGAGAGTGTCGGAGACTGATAGAGAGTGTCAGAGAGTGTCTGAGATTGTCAGAGAGTGTCAGCGAGTGTCAGAGAGTGTCAGAGAGTGATAGAGAGTGCCGGGGAGTGCCGGAGAGTGTCTGAGAGTGTCTGAGAGTGTCTGAGAGTGTCAGAGATTGTCAGATAGTGATGGAGAATGTCAGAGAGTGTCTGAGATTGTCAGAGAGTGTCAGAGAGTGATAGAGAATGTCAGACAGTGTCTGAGAGTATCGTAGAGTGTCAGAGAGTGACAGAGAGTGTCAGAGAGTGTCAATGAGTGTCAGAGAGTATCAGAGAGTGTCAGAGAGAGTCAGAGATTGTCAGAGAGTGATAGAGAGTATCAGAGAGTGTCTGAGAGTGTCATTGAGTGTCAGAGAGTGATCGAGAGTGCCAGAGTGTGTCAGAGAGCGTCAGAGTGTGATAGAGAGTGTCAGAGAGTGTCAGAGAGTATCTGACAGTGTCTGAGATTGTCTGAGAGTGTCAGAGAGTTTCAGAGAGTGTCAGAGAGTGATAGGGAGTGTCAAAGAGTGTCAGAGAGTGATAGAGAGTGTCTGAGAGTGTTCGAGAGTGTCAGAAAGTGTCAGAGAGTGTCAGCGACTGTCAGAGAGTGTCTGAGAATGTCAGAGAGTGTCAGAGAGTGATAGAGAGTGTGAAAGAGTGTCAGAGAGTGATGGAGAGTGTCTGAGAGTGTCCGAGAGTGTCAGAAAGAGTCTGAGAGTGACAGAGAGTGTCAGAGAGTGTCAGAGAGTGTTAGAGAGAGTCAGACAGTGCCAGAGAGTGTCGGAGACTGATAGAGAGTGTCAGAGAGTGTCTGAGATTGTCAGAGAGTGTCAGCGAGTGTCAGAGAGTGTCAGAGAGTGATAGAGAGTGCCGGAGAGTGCCGGAGAGTGTCTGAGAGTGTCTGAGAGTGTCTGAGAGTGTCAGAGATTGTCAGATAGTGATGGAGAATGTCAGAGAGTGTCTGAGATTGTCAGAGAGTGTCAGAGAGTGATAGAGAATGTCAGACAGTGTCTGAGAGTATCGTAGAGTGTCAGAGAGTGACAGAGAGTGTCAATGAGTGTCAGAGAGCATCAGAGAGTGTCAGAGAGAGTCAGAGATTGTCAGAGAGTGATAGAGAGTATCAGAGAGTGTCTGAGAGTGTCATTGAGTGTCAGAGAGTGATCGAGAGTGCCACAGTGTGTCAGAGAGTGTCAGAGAGTGATCGAGAGTGTCAGAGAGTGTCAGAGAGTATCTGACAGCGTCTGAGATTGTCTGAGAGTGTCAGAGAGTATCAGAGAGTGTCAGAGAGAGTCAGAGAATGTCAGAGAGAGATACAGAGTGTCAGAGAGTGATAGAGAGTATCAGAGAGTGTCTGAGAGTGCCATTGAGTGTCTTAGAGTGTCAGAGAGTGCTGGAGTGTGTCAGAGAGTGTCAGAGAGTGATAGAGAACGTCTGAGAATGTCAGAGACAGTCAGAGATTGATAGTGAGATTCAGAGAGTGTCAGAGATTGTCAGAGAGTGTCAGACAGTGTCAGAGAGTGATAGAGAGTGTCAGAGAGTGTCAGAGAGCGTCTGAGAGTGTCAGAGAGTGATATAGACTGTCAGACAGTGTCTGAGCGTCTCAGAGAGTGTCAGAGAGAGTCAGAGAGTGATCGAGACTGTCAGACAGTGTCTGAGAGTCTCAGAGAGTGTCAGAGAGTATCAGAGCGTGTCAGAGAGTGTCTGAGAGTGACAGACATTGTCAGAGAGTGTCAGAGCATGTCTGAGAGTGTCAGAGAGTGATAGAGAGTGTCAGAGAGTGTCTGAGAGTGTCTGAGAGTGTCTGAGAGTGATAGAGAATGTCAGAGTGTCAGAGAGTGTCAGAGAGTGTCAGACAGTGATACAGAGTGTCACAGTGTGTCAGAGAGTGATAGAGAGTGTCTGAGAGCGTCAGAGAGTGATAGAGGGTGTCAGAGAGTGTCTGAGAGTGATAGAGAGTGTCAGAGAGGGTCAGAGAGTGTCAGAGAGTGAAAGAGAGTGTCAGAGAGTGTCTGAGAGTGTCAGAGAGTATGTCAGAATGTCAGAGAGTGTCAGAGAGTGGTAGAGACTGTCAGACAGTGTCTGAGATTCTCAGAGAGTGTCAGAGAGTATAAGAGCGTTTCAGAGAGTGTGTGAGAGTGTCAGACAGTGTCAGAGAGTGCCAAAGAAGGTCTGAGAGTGTCAGAGAGTGGCAGAGAGTATCTGAGAGTGTCAGAGAGTGTTCGAGAGTGTCAGACAGTGTCTGATAGTGTCAGAGAGTGACAGAGATTGTCAGTGAGTGATAGAGAGTGTCAGAGAGTGTCAGAGAGTGTCTGAGATTGTCAGAGAGTGTCAGCGAGTGTCAGAGAGTTTCTGAGAATGTCAGAGAGTGTCAGAGAGTGATAGGGAGTGTCAGAGAGTGTCAGAGAGTGATAGAGAGTGAAAGAGAGTGTCAGTGAGTTTCCGAGAGTGTCAGAGATTGTCTGAGATTGTCAGATAGTGTCAGAGACCGATAGAGAGTGTCAGAGAGTGTCAGAGAGTGTCAGCGATTGTCAGAGAGTGTCAGAGTGTGAAAGAGAGTGTCAGAGAGTATCTGACAGTGTCTGAGATTGTCTGAGAGTGTCATAGAGTTTCAGAGAGTGATAGAGAGTATCAGAGAGTGTCTGCGGGGTCAGAGACTGATAGAGAGTGTCAGAGAGTGTCTGAGATTGTCAGAGAGTGTCAGCGAGTGTCAGAGAGTGTCTGAGAATGTCAGAGAGTGTCAGAGAGTGATAGGGAGTGTCAAAGAGTGTCAGAGAGTGATAGAGAGTGTCTGAGAGTGTTCGAGAGTGTCAGAAAGTGTCAGAGAGTGTCAGCGAGTGTCAGAGAGTGTCTGAGAATGTCAGAGAGTGTCAGAGAGTGATAGGGAGTGTCAGAGAGTGTCAGAGAGTGATAGAGAGTGAATTAGAGTGTCAGAGAGTTTCTGAGAGAGTCAATGAGTGTCAGAGAGTGTCAGAAAGTGATAGAGAGTTTCCGAGAGTGTCAGAGATTGTCTGAGATTGTCAGAGAGTGTCAGAGACCGATAGAGAGTGTCAGAGAGTGTCAGAGAGTGTCAGCGATTGTCAGAGTGTGTCAGAGTGTGAAAGAGAGTGTCAGAGAGTGTCAGAGAGTATCTGACAGTGTCTGAGATTGTCTGAGAGTGTCAGAGAGATTCAGAGAGTCAGAGAGTATCAGAGAGTGTCTGCGGGGTCAGAGACTGATAGAGAGTGTCAGAGAGTGTCTGAGATTGTCAGAGAGTGTCAGCGAGTGTCAGAGAGTGTCAGAGAGTGATAGAGAGTTTCTGAGAGTGTCAGAGAGTGGCTGAGAGTGTCCGAGACCGATAAAGAGGGTCAGAGAGTGTCAGAGAGTGTCAGCGAGTGTCAGAGAGCGTCAGAGTGTGATAGAGAGTGTCAGAGTGTCAGAGAGTATCTGACAGTGTCTGAGATAGTCTGAGAGTGTCAGAGAGTTTCAGAGAGTGTCAGAGAGTGATAGGGAGTGTCAAAGAGTGTCAGAGAGTGATAGAGAGTGTCTGAGAGTGTTCGAGAGTGTCAGAAAGTGTCAGAGAGTGTCAGCGAGTGTCAGAGAGTGTCTGAGAATGTCAAAGAGTGTCAGAGAGTGATAGAGAGTGTCAAAGAGTGTCAGAGAGTGATAGAGAGTGTCTGAGAGTGTCCGAGAGTGTCAGAAAGCGTCTGAGAGTGTCAGAGAGTGTTAGAGAGAGTCAGACAGTGTCAGAGAGTGTCGGAGACTGATAGAGAGTGTCAGAGAGTGTCTGAGATTGTCAGAGAGTGTCAGCGAGTGTCAGAGAGTGTCAGAGAGTGATAGAGAGTGCCGGAGAGTGCCGGAGATTGTCAGAGAGTGTCTGAGAGTGTCTGAGAGTGTCAGAGATTGTCAGATAGTGATGGAGAATGTCAGAGAGTGTCTGAGATTGTCAGAGAGTGTCAGAGAGTGATAGAGAATGTCAGACAGTGTCTGAGAGTATCGTAGAGTGTCAGAGAGTGACAGAGAGTGTCAGAGAGGGTCAATGAGTGTCAGAGGGTATCAGAGAGTGTCAGAGAGAGTCAGAGAGTGTCAGAGAGAGATAGAGATTGTCAGAGAGTGATAGAGAGTATCAGAGAGTGTCTGAGAGTGTCATTGAGTGTCAGAGAGTGATCGAGAGTGCCAGAGTGTGTCAGAGAGTGTCAGAGAGTGTCAGAGAGTGATCGAGAGTGTCAGAGAGTGTCAGAGAGTATCTGACAGCGTCTGAGATTGTCTGAAAGTGTCAGAGAGTGTCAGAGAGTGTCAACGAGTGTCAGAGAGTATCAGAGAGTGTCAGAGAGAGTCAGAGAATGTCAGAGAGAGATAGAGAGTGTCAGAGAGTGATAGAGAGTATCAGAGAGTGTCTGAGAGTGCCATTGAGTGGCTTAGAGAGTCAGAGAGTGCTAGAGTGTGTCAGAGAGTGTCAGAGAGTGTCAGAGAGTGATAGAGAACGTCTGAGAGTGTCAGAGACAGTCAGAGATTGATAGAGAGATTCAGAGAGTGTCAGAGAGTGTATGAGAGTGTCTGACAGTGTCAGAGAGTGATAGAGAGTGTCAGAGAGTGTCAGAAAGTGATAGAGAGAGTCAGAGAGTGTCAGACAGTGTCAGACAGTGTCAGAGAGTGTTTGAGAGTGATAGAGAGTTTCCGAGAGTGTCAGAGAGTGTCTGAGATTGTCAGAGAGTGATAGAGAACGTCTGAGAGTGTCAGAGACAGTCAGAGATTGATAGAGAGTGTCAGAGAGTGTAAGAGATTGTCTGACAGTGTCAGAGAGTGATAGAGAGAGTCAGAGAGTATCAGAGAGGGTCTGAGAGTGTCAGAGAGTGTCAGAGAGTGATAGAGACTGTCAGACAGTGTCTGAGCGTCTCAGAGGGTGTCAGAGAGTGTCAGAGCGTGATAGAGAGAGTCAGAGAGCGTCTGAGAGTGTCAGAGAGTGACAGAGAGTGTCTGAGAATGTCAGAAAGAGTCAGAGAGTGATAGAGAACGTCTGAGAGTGTCAGAGACAGTCAGAGATTGATAGAGAGTGTCAGAGAGTGTCAGAGAGTGTAAGAGAGTGTCTGACAGTCTCAGAGAGTGATAGAGAGTGTCAGAGAGCGTCAGAAAGCGTCTGAGAGTGTCAGAGAGTGATAGAGTGTGTCAGAGCGTGTCAGAGAGTATCTGACAATGTCTGAGATTGTCTGAGAGTGTCAGAGAGTTTCAGAGAGTGATACAGAATATCAGAGAGTGTCTGCGAGTGTCAGAGACTGATAGAGAGTGTCAGAGAGTGTCTGAGGTTGTCAGAGAGTGTCAGCGAGTGTCAGAGAGTGTCTGAGAATGTCAGAGAGTGTCAGAGAGTGATAGAGAGTGTCAAAGAGTGTCAGAGAGTGATAGAGAGTGTCAGAGAGTGTCAGAAACTGATAGAGAGTGTCAGAGAGTGTCTGAGATTGTCAGAGAGTGTCAGAGAGTGCTAGAGAGTGATAGAGAGTGTCGGAGAGTGTCAGAGAGTGTCAGAGAGTATCTGAGAGTGTCTGAGATTGTCTGAGAGTGTCAGAGTGTGTCAGAGAGTGTCAGGGAGTGATAGAGAGTGTCAGAGAGTGTCAGAGAGTATCTGAGAGTGTCAGAGATTGTCTGAGAGTGTCAGAGAGTGTCAGAGAGTGTCTGCGAGTGTCAGAGAGTGTCTGCGAGTGTCAGAGACTGATAGAGAGTGTCAGAGAGTGTCTGAGATTGTCAGAGAGTGTCAGCGAGTGTCAGAGAGTGTCAGAGAGTGATAGGGAGTGTCAGAGAGTGATAGGGAATGTCAGAGAGTGTCAGAGAGTGATAGAGTGTGAAAGAGCGTGTCAGAGAGTGTCTGAGAGTGTCAATGAGTGTCAGAGAGTGTCAGAGAGTGTCAGAGACCAATAGAGAGTGTCAGAGAGTGTAAGAGAGTGTCAGCGAGTGTCAGAGAGTGTCAGAGTGTGATAGAGATTGTCAGAGAGTGTCAAGAGTGTGTCAAGTGAGTATCTGACAGTGTCTGAGATTGTCTGAGAGTGTCAGAGAGTGTCAGCGAGTGTCAGAGAGTGTCTGAGAATGTCAGAGAGTGATTGAGAGTGTCAAAGAGTGTCAGAGAGTGATAGAGAGTGTCTGAGAGTGTCCGAGAGTATCAGAAAGATTCTGAGAGTGACAGAGAGTGTCAGAGAGTGTCAGAAGTGTGTTAGAGAGAGTCAGACAGTGTCAGAGAGTTTCAGAGTCAGATAGAGAGTGTCAGAGAGTGTCTGACATTGTCAGAGAGTGTCAGCGAGTGTCAGAGCGTGTCAGAGAGTGATACAGAGTGTCGGAGAGTGTCAGAGAATGTCAGAGAGTGTCTGAGAGTGTCAGAAATTGACAGATAGTGATGACGAATGTCAGAGAGTGTCTGAGATTGTCAGAGAGGGTCAGAGAGTGTCAGAGAGTGATAGAGAATGTCAGACAGTGTCTGAGAGTATCACAGAGTGTCAGAGAGTGTCAGAGAGTGTCTGAGAGTGTCTGAGAGTGTCAGAGAGTGACAGAGAATGTCAGACAGTGTCTGAGAGTATCATAGACTGTCAGAGAGTGACAGAGAGTGTCAGAGAGTGTCAGAAAGTGATAGAGAATGTCAGAGAGTGTCAGAGACTGTTAGAGATTGTCAGAGAGTGTCTGAAAGTGTCAGAGAGAGTCAGAGACTGATAGAGAGTGTCAGAGAGTATCTGACAGTGTCTGAGATTGTCTGAGAGTGTCATAGAGTTTCAGAGAGTGATAGAGAGTATCAGAGAGTGTCTGCGGGGTCAGAGACTGATAGAGAATGTCAGAGAGTGTCTGAGATTGTCAGAGAGTGATAGAGAACGTCTGAGAGTGTCAGAGACAGTCAGAGATTGATAGAGAGTGTCAGAGAGTGTAAGAGATTGTCTGACAGTGTCAGAGAGTGATAGAGAGAGTCAGAGAGTATCAGAGAGGGTCTGAGAGTGTCAGAGAGTGTCAGAGAGTGATAGAGACTGTCAGACAGTGTCTGAGCGTCTCAGAGGGTGTCAGAGAGTGTCAGAGAGTGATAGAGAGAATCAGAGAGCGTCTGAGAGTGTCAGAGAGTGACAGAGAGTGACAGAGAGTGTCTGAGAATGTCAGAAAGAGTCAGAGAGTGATAGAGAACGTCTGAGAGTGTCAGAGACAGTCAGAGATTGATAGAGAGTGTCAGAGAGTGTCAGAGAGTGTAAGAGAGTGTCTGACAGTCTCAGAGAGTGATAGAGAGTGTCAGAGAGCGTCAGAAAGCGTCTGAGAGTGTCAGAGAGTGATAGAGTGTGTCAGAGCGTGTCAGAGAGTATCTGACAGTGTCTGAGATTGTCTGAGAGTGTCAGAGAGTTTCAGAGAGTGATAGAGAATATCAGAGAGTGTCTGCGAGTGTCAGAGACTGATAGAGAGTGTCAGAGAGTGTCTGAGGTTGTCAGAGAGTGTCAGCGAGTGTCAGAGAGTGTCTGAGAATGTCAGAGAGTGTCAGAGAGTGATAGAGAGTGTCAAAGAGTGTCAGAGAGTGATAGAGAGTGTCAGAGAGTGTCAGAAACTGATAGAGAGTGTCAGAGAGTGTCTGAGATTGTCAGAGAGTGTCAGAGATTGGAAGAGAGTGATAGAGAGTGTCGGAGAGTGTCAGAGAGTGTCAGAGAGTATCTGAGAGTGTCTGAGATTGTCTGAGAGTGTCAGAGTGTGTCAGAGAGTGTCAGGGAGTGATAGAGAGTGTCAGAGAGTGTCAGAGAGTATCTGAGAGTGTCAGAGATTGTCTGAGAGTGTCAGAGAGTGTCAGAGAGTGTCTGCGAGTGTCAGAGAGTGTCTGCGAGTGTCAGAGACTGATAGAGAGTGTCAGAGAGTGTCTGAGATTGTCAGAGAGTGTCAGCGAGTGTCAGAGAGTGTCAGAGAGTGATAGGGAGTGTCAGAGAGTGATAGGGAATGTCAGAGAGTGTCAGAGAGTGATAGAGTGTGAAAGAGCGTGTCAGAGAGTGTCTGAGAGTGTCAATGAGTGTCAGAGAGTGTCAGAGAGTGTCAGAGACCAATAGAGAGTGTCAGAGAGTGTAAGAGAGTGTCAGCGAGTGTCAGAGAGTGTCAGAGTGTGATAGAGATTGTCAGAGAGTGTCAAGAGTGTGTCAAGTGAGTATCTGACAGTGTCTGAGATTGTCTGAGAGTGTCAGAGAGTGTCAGCGAGTGTCAGAGAGTGTCTGAGAATGTCAGAGAGTGAATGAGAGTGTCAAAGAGTGTCAGAGAGTGATAGAGAGTGTCTGAGAGTGTCCGAGAGTATCAGAAAGATTCTGAGAGTGACAGAGAGTGTCAGAGAGTGTCAGAAGTGTGTTAGAGAGAGTCAGACAGTGTCAGAGAGTTTCAGAGTCAGATAGAGAGTGTCAGAGAGTGTCTGACATTGTCAGAGAGTGTCAGCGATTGTCAGAGCGTGTCAGAGAGTGATACAGAGTGTCGGAGAGTGTCAGAGAATGTCAGAGAGTGTCTGAGAGTGTCAGAAATTGACAGATAGTGATGAAGAATGTCAGAGAGTGTCTGAGATTGTCAGAGAGGGTCAGAGAGTGTCAGAGAGTGATAGAGAATGTCAGACAGTGTCTGAGAGTATCACAGAGTGTCAGAGAGTGTCAGAGAGTGTCTGAGAGTGTCTGAGAGTGTCAGAGAGTGACAGAGAATGTCAGACAGTGTCTGAGAGTATCATAGAGTGTCAGAGAGTGACAGAGAGTGTCAGAGAGTGTCAGAAAGTGATAGAGAATGTCAGAGAGTGTCAGAGACTGTTAGAGATTGTCAGAGAGTGTCTGAAAGTGTCAGAGAGAGTCAGAGACTGATAGAGAGTGTCAGAGAGTATCTGACAGTGTCTGAGATTGTCTGAGAGTGTCATAGAGTTTCAGAGAGTGATAGAGAGTATCAGAGAGTGTCTGCGGGGTCAGAGACTGATAGAGAGTGTCAGAGAGTGTCTGAGATTGTCAGAGAGTGTCAGCGAGTGTCAGAGAGTGTCTGAGAATGTCAGAGAGTGTCAGAGAGTGATAGGGAGTGTCAAAGAGTGTCAGAGAGTGATAGAGAGTGTCTGAGAGTGTTCGAGAGTGTCAGAAAGTGTCAGAGAGTGTCCGCGAGTGTCAGAGAGTGTCTGAGAATGTCAGAGAGTGTCAGAGAGTGATAGGGAGTGTCAGAGAGTGTCAGAGAGTGATAGAGAGTGAAATAGAGTGTCAGAGAGTTTCTGAGAGAGTCAATGAGTGTCAGAGAGTGTCAGAAAGTGATAGAGAGTTTCCGAGAGTGTCAGAGATTGTCTGAGATTGTCAGAGAGTGTCAGAGACCGATAGAGAGTGTCAGAGAGTGTCAGAGAGTGTCAGCGATTGTCAGAGAGTGTCAGAGTGTGAAAGAGAGTGTCAGAGAGTGTCAGAGAGTATCTGACAGTGTCTGAGATTGTCTGAGAGTGTCAGAGAGTTTCAGAGAGTGAGAGAGTATCAGAGAGTGTCTGCGGGGTCAGAGACTGATAGAGAGTGTCAGAGAGTGTCTGAGATTGTCAGAGAGTGTCAGCGAGTGTCAGAGAGTGTCAGAGAGTGATAGAGAGTTTCCGAGAGTGTCAGAGAGTGTCTGAGAGTGTCCGAGACCGATAAAGAGGGTCAGAGAGTGTCAGAGAGTGTCAGCGAGTGTCAGAGAGCGTCAGAGTGTGATAGAGAGTGTCAGAGTGTCAGAGAGTATCTGACAGTGTCTGAGATAGTCTGAGAGTGTCAGAGAGTTTCAGAGAGTGTCAGAGAGTGATAGGGAGTGTCAAAGAGTGTCAGAGAGTGATAGAGAGTGTCTGAGAGTGTTCGAGAGTGTCAGAAAGTGTCAGATAGTGTCAGCGAGTGTCAGAGAGTGTCTGAGAATGTCAAAGAGTGTCAGAGAGTGATAGAGAGTGTCAAAGAGTGTCAGAGAGTGATAGAGAGTGTCTGAGAGTGTCCGAGAGTGTCAGAAAGAGTCTGAGAGTGTCAGAGAGTGTTAGAGAGAGTCAGACAGTGTCAGAGAGTGTCGGAGACTGATAGAGAGTGTCAGAGAGTGTCTGAGATTGTCAGAGAGTGTCAGCGAGTGTCAGAGAGTGTCAGAGAGTGATAGAGAGTCGCGGAGAGTGCCGGAGATTGTCAGAGAGTGTCTGAGAGTGTCTGAGAGTGTCAGAGATTGTCAGATAGTGATGGAGAATGTCAGAGAGTGTCTGAGATTGTCAGAGAGTGTCAGAGAGTGATAGAGAATGTCAGACAGTGTCTGAGAGTATCGTAGAGTGTCAGAGAGTGACAGAGAGTGTCAGAGAGTGTCAATGAGTGTCAGAGGGTATCAGAGAGTGTCAGAGAGAGTCAGAGAGTGTCAGAGAGAGATAGAGATTGTCAGAGAGTGATAGAGAGTATCAGAGAGTGTCTGAGAGTGTCATTGAGTGTCAGAGAGTGATCGAGAGTGCCAGAGTGTGTCAGAGAGTGATCGAGAGTGTCAGAGAGTGTCAGAGAGTATCTGACAGCGTCTGAGATTGTCTGAAAGTGTCAGAGAGTGTCAGAGAGTGTCAACGAGTGTCAGAGATTATCAGAGAGTGTCAGAGAGAGTCAGAGAATGTCAGAGAGAGATAGAGAGTGTCAGAGAGTGATAGAGAGTATCAGAGAGTGTCTGAGAGTGCCATTGAGTGGCTTAGAGTGTCAGAGAGTGCTAGAGTGTGTCAGAGAGTGTCAGAGAGTGTCAGAGAGTGATAGAGAACGTCTGAGAGTGTCAGAGACAGTCAGAGATTGATAGAGAGATTCAGAGAGTGTCAGAGAGTGTATGAGAGTGTCTGACAGTGTCAGAGAGTGATAGAGAGTGTCAGAGAGTGTCAGAAAGTGATAGAGAGAGTCAGAGAGTGTCAGACAGTGTCAGACAGTGTCAGAGAGTGTTTGAGAGTGATAGAGAGTTTCCGAGAGTGTCAGAGAGTGTCTGAGATTGTCAGAGAGTGATAGAGAACGTCTGAGAGTGTCAGAGACAGTCAGAGATTGATAGAGAGTGTCAGAGAGTGTAAGAGATTGTCTGACAGTGTCAGAGAGTGATAGAGAGAGTCAGAGAGTATCAGAGAGGGTCTGAGAGTGTCAGAGAGTGTCAGAGAGTGATAGAGACTGTCAGACAGTGTCTGAGCGTCTCAGAGGGTGTCAGAGAGTGATAGAGAGAGTCAGAGAGCGTCTGAGAGTGTCAGAGAGTGACAGAGAGTGACAGAGAGTGTCTGAGAATGTCAGAAAGAGTCAGAGAGTGATAGAGAACGTCTGAGAGTGTCAGAGACAGTCAGAGATTGATAGAGAGTGTCAGAGAGTGTCAGAGAGTGTAAGAGAGTGTCTGACAGTCTCAGAGAGTGATAGAGAGTGTCAGAGAGCGTCAGAAAGCGTCTGAGAGTGTCAGAGAGTGATAGAGTGTGTCAGAGCGTGTCAGAGAGTATCTGACAGTGTCTGAGATTGTCTGAGAGTGTCAGAGAGTTTCAGAGAGTGATAGAGAATATCAGAGAGTGTCTGCGAGTGTCAGAGACTGATAGAGAGTGTCAGAGAGTGTCTGAGGTTGTCAGAGAGTGTCAGCGAGTGTCAGAGAGTGTCTGAGAATGTCAGAGAGTGTCAGAGAGTGATAGAGAGTGTCAAATAGTGTCAGAGAGTGATAGAGAGTGTCAGAGAGTGTCAGAAACTGATAGAGAGTGTCAGAGAGTGTCTGAGATTGACAGAGAGTGTCAGAGATTGGAAGAGAGTGATAGAGAGTGTCGGAGAGTGTCAGAGAGTGTCAGAGAGTATCTGAGAGTGTCTGAGATTGTCTGAGAGTGTCAGAGTGTGTCAGAGAGTGTCAGGGAGTGATAGAGAGTGTCAGAGAGTGTCAGAGAGTATCTGAGAGTGTCAGAGATTGTCTGAGAGTGTCAGAGAGTGTCAGAGAGTGTCTGCGAGTGTCAGAGAGTGTCTGCGAGTGTCAGAGACTGATAGAGAGTGTCAGAGAGTGTCTGAGATTGTCAGAGAGTGTCAGCGAGTGTCAGAGAGTGTCAGAGAGTGATAGGGAGTGTCAGAGAGTGATAGGGAATGTCAGAGAGTGTCAGAGAGTGATAGAGTGTGAAAGAGCGTGTCAGAGAGTGTCTGAGAGTGTCAATGAGTGTCAGAGAGTGTCAGAGAGTGTCAGAGACCAATAGAGAGTGTCAGAGAGTGTAAGAGAGTGTCAGCGAGTGTCAGAGAGTGTCAGAGTGTGATAGAGATTGTCAGAGAGTGTCAAGAGTGTGTCAAGTGAGTATCTGACAGTGTCTGAGATTGTCTGAGAGTGTCAGAGAGTGTCAGCGAGTGTCAGAGAGTGTCTGAGAATGTCAGAGAGTGAATGAGAGTGTCAAAGAGTGTCAGAGAGTGATAGAGAGTGTCTGAGAGTGTCCGAGAGTATCAGAAAGATTCTGAGAGTGACAGAGAGTGTCAGAGAGTGTCAGAAGTGTGTTAGAGAGAGTCAGACAGTGTCAGAGAGTTTCAGAGTCAGATAGAGAGTGTCAGAGAGTGTCTGACATTGTCAGAGAGTGTCAGCGATTGTCAGAGCGTGTCAGAGAGTGATACAGAGTGTCGGAGAGTGTCAGAGAATGTCAGAGAGTGTCTGAGAGTGTCAGAAATTGACAGATAGTGATGAAGAATGTCAGAGAGTGTCTGAGATTGTCAGAGAGGGTCAGAGAGTGTCAGAGAGTGATAGAGAATGTCAGACAGTGTCTGAGAGTATCACAGAGTGTCAGAGAGTGTCAGAGAGTGTCTGAGAGTGTCTGAGAGTGTCAGAGAGTGACAGAGAATGTCAGACAGTGTCTGAGAGTATCATAGAGTGTCAGAGAGTGACAGAGAGTGTCAGAGAGTGTCAGAAAGTGATAGAGAATGTCAGAGAGTGTCAGAGACTGTTAGAGATTGTCAGAGAGTGTCTGAAAGTGTCAGAGAGAGTCAGAGACTGATAGAGAGTGTCAGAGAGTATCTGACAGTGTCTGAGATTGTCTGAGAGTGTCATAGAGTTTCAGAGAGTGATAGAGAGTATCAGAGAGTGTCTGCGGGGTCAGAGACTGATAGAGAGTGTCAGAGAGTGTCTGAGATTGTCAGAGAGTGTCAGCGAGTGTCAGAGAGTGTCTGAGAATGTCAGAGAGTGTCAGAGAGTGATAGGGAGTGTCAAAGAGTGTCAGAGAGTGATAGAGAGTGTCTGAGAGTGTTCGAGAGTGTCAGAAAGTGTCAGAGAGTGTCCGCGAGTGTCAGAGAGTGTCTGAGAATGTCAGAGAGTGTCAGAGAGTGATAGGGAGTGTCAGAGAGTGTCAGAGAGTGATAGAGAGTGAAATAGAGTGTCAGAGAGTTTCTGAGAGAGTCAATGAGTGTCAGAGAGTGTCAGAAAGTGATAGAGAGTTTCCGAGAGTGTCAGAGATTGTCTGAGATTGTCAGAGAGTGTCAGAGACCGATAGAGAGTGTCAGAGAGTGTCAGAGAGTGTCAGCGATTGTCAGAGAGTGTCAGAGTGTGAAAGAGAGTGTCAGAGAGTGTCAGAGAGTATCTGACAGTGTCTGAGATTGTCTGAGAGTGTCAGAGAGTTTCAGAGAGTGAGAGAGTATCAGAGAGTGTCTGCGGGGTCAGAGACTGATAGAGAGTGTCAGAGAGTGTCTGAGATTGTCAGAGAGTGTCAGAGAGTGTCAGAGAGTGTCAGAGAGTGATAGAGAGTTTCCGAGAGTGTCAGAGAGTGTCTGAGAGTGTCCGAGACCGATAAAGAGGGTCAGAGAGTGTCAGAGAGTGTCAGCGAGTGTCAGAGAGCGTCAGAGTGTGATAGAGAGTGTCAGAGTGTCAGAGAGTATCTGACAGTGTCTGAGATAGTCTGAGAGTGTCAGAGAGTTTCAGAGAGTGTCAGAGAGTGATAGGGAGTGTCAAAGAGTGTCAGAGAGTGATAGAGAGTGTCTGAGAGTGTTCGAGAGTGTCAGAAAGTGTCAGATAGTGTCAGCGAGTGTCAGAGAGTGTCTGAGAATGTCAAAGAGTGTCAGAGAGTGATAGAGAGTGTCAAAGAGTGTCAGAGAGTGATAGAGAGTGTCTGAGAGTGTCCGAGAGTGTCAGAAAGAGTCTGAGAGTGTCAGAGAGTGTTAGAGAGAGTCAGACAGTGTCAGAGAGTGTCGGAGACTGATAGAGAGTGTCAGAGAGTGTCTGAGATTGTCAGAGAGTGTCAGCGAGTGTCAGAGAGTGTCAGAGAGTGATAGAGAGTGCCGGAGAGTGCCGGAGATTGTCAGAGAGTGTCTGAGAGTGTCTGAGAGTGTCAGAGATTGTCAGATAGTGATGGAGAATGTCAGAGAGTGTCTGAGATTGTCAGAGAGTGTCAGAGAGTGATAGAGAATGTCAGACAGTGTCTGAGAGTATCGTAGAGTGTCAGAGAGTGACAGAGAGTGTCAGAGAGTGTCAATGAGTGTCAGAGGGTATCAGAGAGTGTCAGAGAGAGTCAGAGAGTGTCAGAGAGAGATAGAGATTGTCAGAGAGTGATAGAGAGTATCAGAGAGTGTCTGAGAGTGTCATTGAGTGTCAGAGAGTGATCGAGAGTGCCAGAGTGTGTCAGAGAGTGATCGAGAGTGTCAGAGAGTGTCAGAGAGTATCTGACAGCGTCTGAGATTGTCTGAAAGTGTCAGAGAGTGTCAGAGAGTGTCAACGAGTGTCAGAGATTATCAGAGAGTGTCAGAGAGAGTCAGAGAATGTCAGAGAGAGATAGAGAGTGTCAGAGAGTGATAGAGAGTATCAGAGAGTGTCTGAGAGTGCCATTGAGTGGCTTAGAGTGTCAGAGAGTGCTAGAGTGTGTCAGAGAGTGTCAGAGAGTGTCAGAGAGTGATAGAGAACGTCTGAGAGTGTCAGAGACAGTCAGAGATTGATAGAGAGATTCAGAGAGTGTCAGAGAGTGTATGAGAGTGTCTGACAGTGTCAGAGAGTGATAGAGAGTGTCAGAGAGTGTCAGAAAGTGATAGAGAGAGTCAGAGAGTGTCAGACAGTGTCAGACAGTGTCAGAGAGTGTTTGAGAGTGATAGAGAGTTTCCGAGAGTGTCAGAGAGTGTCTGAGATTGTCAGAGAGTGATAGAGAACGTCTGAGAGTGTCAGAGACAGTCAGAGATTGATAGAGAGTGTCAGAGAGTGTAAGAGATTGTCTGACAGTGTCAGAGAGTGATAGAGAGAGTCAGAGAGTATCAGAGAGGGTCTGAGAGTGTCAGAGAGTGTCAGAGAGTGATAGAGACTGTCAGACAGTGTCTGAGCGTCTCAGAGGGTGTCAGAGAGTGATAGAGAGAGTCAGAGAGCGTCTGAGAGTGTCAGAGAGTGACAGAGAGTGACAGAGAGTGTCTGAGAATGTCAGAAAGAGTCAGAGAGTGATAGAGAACGTCTGAGAGTGTCAGAGACAGTCAGAGATTGATAGAGAGTGTCAGAGAGTGTCAGAGAGTGTAAGAGAGTGTCTGACAGTCTCAGAGAGTGATAGAGAGTGTCAGAGAGCGTCAGAAAGCGTCTGAGAGTGTCAGAGAGTGATAGAGTGTGTCAGAGCGTGTCAGAGAGTATCTGACAGTGTCTGAGATTGTCTGAGAGTGTCAGAGAGTTTCAGAGAGTGATAGAGAATATCAGAGAGTGTCTGCGAGTGTCAGAGACTGATAGAGAGTGTCAGAGAGTGTCTGAGGTTGTCAGAGAGTGTCAGCGAGTGTCAGAGAGTGTCTGAGAATGTCAGAGAGTGTCAGAGAGTGATAGAGAGTGTCAAATAGTGTCAGAGAGTGATAGAGAGTGTCAGAGAGTGTCAGAAACTGATAGAGAGTGTCAGAGAGTGTCTGAGATTGTCAGAGAGTGTCAGAGATTGGAAGAGAGTGATAGAGAGTGTCGGAGAGTGTCAGAGAGTGTCAGAGAGTATCTGAGAGTGTCTGAGATTGTCTGAGAGTGTCAGAGTGTGTCAGAGAGTGTCAGGGAGTGATAGAGAGTGTCAGAGAGTGTCAGAGAGTATCTGAGAGTGTCAGAGATTGTCTGAGAGTGTCAGAGAGTGTCAGAGAGTGTCTGCGAGTGTCAGAGAGTGTCTGCGAGTGTCAGAGACTGATAGAGAGTGTCAGAGAGTGTCTGAGATTGTCAGAGAGTGTCAGCGAGTGTCAGAGAGTGTCAGAGAGTGATAGGGAGTGTCAGAGAGTGATAGGGAATGTCAGAGAGTGTCAGAGAGTGATAGAGTGTGAAAGAGCGTGTCAGAGAGTGTCTGAGAGTGTCAATGAGTGTCAGAGAGTGTCAGAGAGTGTATGAGACCAATAGAGAGTGTCAGAGAGTGTAAGAGAGTGTCAGCGAGTGTCAGAGAGTGTCAGAGTGTGATAGAGATTGTCAGAGAGTGTCAAGAGTGTGTCAAGAGAGTATCTGACAGTGTCTGAGATTGTCTGAGAGTGTCAGAGAGTGTCAGCGAGTGTCAGAGAGTGTCTGAGAATGTCAGAGAGTGATTGAGAGTGTCAAAGAGTGTCAGAGAGTGATAGAGAGTGTCTGAGAGTGTCCGAGAGTATCAGAAAGATTCTGAGAGTGACAGAGAGTGTCAGAGAGTGTCAGAAGTGTGTTAGAGAGAGTCAGACAGCGTCTGAGAGTGTCAGAGAGTGATAGAGACGATCAGACAGTGTCAGAGAGTGATAAAGAGTGTCAGAGAGTGTCAGAGAGTGTCAGAGAGTGATAGAGACTGTCAGGCATTGTCTGTGCGTCTCAGAGAGTGTCAGAGAGTATCAGAGCGTGTCAGAGAATGTCTGAGAGTGACAGACATTGTCAGAGAGTGTCAGAGCGTGTCTGAGAGTGTCAGACAGTGTCAGAGAGTGCCTGAGAGGGTTTGAGAGTGTCAGAGAGTGTCTGAGAGTGTGAGAGAGTGATAGAGAGTGTCAGTGAGTGTCTGAGAGTGTCTGAGAATGATAGAGAATGTCAGAGAGTGTCAGAGAGTGTCAGAGAGGGTCAGACAGTGATACAGAGTGTCACAGTGTGTCAGAGAGTCATGGAGTGTGTCTGAGAGTGCCAGAGAGTGCCAGAGAGTGTCAGAGAGTGTCTGAGAGCGTCTGAGAGCGTCAGAGAGTGATAGAGGGTGTCAGAGATTGTCTGAGAGTGATAGAGACTGTCAGAGAGTGTCAGAGAGTGATAGAGAGTATCAGAGAGTGTCTGCGGGGTCAGCGACTGATAGAGAGTGTCAGAGAGTGTCTGAGATGTCAGAGAGTGTCAGCGAGTGTCAGAGAGTGTCTGAGACTGTCAGAGAGTGTCAGAGAGTGATAGGGAGTGTCAAAGAGTGTCAGAGAGTGATAGAGAGTGCCTGAGAGTGTCCGAGAGTGTCAGAAAGTGTCCGAGAGTGTCAGAAAGAGTCTGAGAGTGTCACAGAGTGTCAGCGAGTGTCAGAGAGTGTGTGAGAGTGCCAGAGATTGTCAGATAGTGATGGAGAATGTCAGAGAGTGTCTGAGATTGTCAGAGAGTGTCAGAGAGTCATAGAGAATGTCAGACAGTGTCTGAGAGTATCATAGAGTGTCAGAGATTGACAGAGAGTGTCAGAGAGTGTCAGAGAGTGTCAATGAGTGTCAGAGAGTATCAGAGAGTGTCAGAGAGAGTCAGAGAGTGATAGAGAGTGTCAGAGAGTGATTGAGAGTGTCAGATAGTGTCTGAGAGTGTCAATGAGAGTCTTAGAGTGTCAGAGATTGCTAGAGTGTGTCAGAGATTGTCAGAGAGTGATCGAGAGTGTCAGAGAGTTTCAGAGAGTATCTGAGAGTGTCTGAGATTGTCTGAGAGTGTCAGAGTGTGTCAGAGAGTGTCAGAGAGTGATAGAGAGTGTCAGAGTGTGTCCGAGAGTATCTGAGAGTGTCTGAGATTGTCTGAGAGTGTCAGAGAGTGTCTGAGAATGTCAGAGAGTGTCAGAGAGTGATAGGGAGTGTCAGAGAGTGTCAGAGAGTGATAGAGAGTGAAAGAGAGTGTCAGCGAGAGTCTGAGAGTGTCAATGAGTGTCAGAGAGTGTCAGAGAGTGATGGAGAGTTTCCCAGAGTGTCAGAGAGTGTCTGAGATTGTCAGAGAGTGTCAGAGAGTGTCAGAGAGTCATAGAGAATGTCAGACAGTGTCTGAGAGTATCATAGAGTGTCAGAGATTGACAGAGAGTGTCAGAGAGTGTCAGAGAGTGTCAATGAGTGTCAGAGAGTATCAGAGAGTGTCAGAGAGAGTCAGAGAGTGATAGAGAGTGTCAGAGAGTGATTGAGAGTGTCAGATAGTGTCTGAGAGTGTCAATGAGAGTCTTAGAGTGTCAGAGATTGCTAGATTGTGTCAGAGATTGTCAGAGAGTGATCGAGAGTGTCAGAGAGTTTCAGAGAGTATCTGAGAGTGTCTGAGATTGTCTGAGAGTGTCAGAGTGTGTCAGAGAGTGTCAGAGAGTGATAGAGAGTGTCAGAGTGTGTCCGAGAGTATCTGAGAGTGTCTGAGATTGTCTGAGAGTGTCAGAGAGTGTCAGAGAGTGTCTGCGACTGTCAGAGAGTGTCTGCGAGTGTCAGAGAGTGTCTGAGAATGTCAGAGAGTGTCAGAGAGTGATAGGGAGTGTCAGAGAGTGATAGAGAGTGAAAGAGAGTGTCAGAGAGTGTCTGAGAGTGTCAATGAGTGTCAGAGAGTGTCAGAGATTGCTAGAGTGTGTCAGAGATTGTCAGAGAGTGATCGAGAGTGTCAGAGAGAGTCAGAGAGTATCTGAGAGAGTCTGAGATTGTCTGAGATTGTCAGAGTGTGTCAGAGAGTGTCAGAGAGTGATAGAGAGTGTCAGAGAGTGTCCGAGAGTATCTGAGAGTGTCTGAGATTGTCTGAGAATGTCTGCGACTGTCAGAGAGTGTCTGCGAGTGTCAGAGACTGACAGAGCGTGTTAGAGAGTGTCTGAGATTGTCAGAGAGTGTCAGCGAGTGTCAGAGAGTGTCTGAGAATGTCAGAGAGTGTCAGAGAGTGATAGAGAGTGAAAGAGAGTGTCAGCGAGAGTCTGAGAGTGTCAATGAGTGTCAGAGAGTGTCAGAGAGTGATGGAGAGTTTCCCAGAGTGTCAGAGAGTGTCTGAGAATGTTGGAGAGTGTCAGAGAGTGATAGAGAGTGTCAAAGAGTGTCAGAGATCGATAATGAGGGTCAGAGAGTGTCAGAGAGTGTCAGCGAGTGTCAGAGACCGATAGAGAGTGTCAGAGAGTGTCTGAGATTGTCAAAGAGTGGCAGCGAGTGTCAGAGAGTGTCTGAGAATGTCAGAGAGAGTCAGAGAGTGATAGAGAGTGTCAAAGAGTGTCAGAGAGTGATAGAGAGTGTCTGAGAGTGTCCGAATGTGTCAAAAAGTGTCTGAGAGTGACAGAGAGTGTCAGAGAGTGTCTGAGAGTGTTAGAGGGAGTCAGACAGTGTCAGAGAGTATCGGAGACTGATAGAGACTGTCAGAGAGTGTCAGCGAGTGTCAGAGAGTGTCAGAGAGTGATAGAGAGTGTCGGAGAGTGTCAGAGAGTGTCAGAGAGTGTCTGAGAGTTTCTGAGAGTGTCAGAGATTGTCAGATAGTGATGGAGAATGTCAGAGAGTGTCTGAGAGAATCATAGAGTGTCAGAGAGTGACAGAGAGTGTCAGAGAGTGTCAGAGAGTGACAATGAGTGTCAGAGAGTATCAGAGAGTGTAAGAGAGAGTCAGAGAGTGTCAGAGAGAGATAGAGAGTGTCAGAGAGTGTTAGAGAGTATCAGAGAGTGTCTGAGAGTGTCATTGAGTGTCTTAGAGTGTCAGACAGTGCTAGAGTGTGTCAGAGAGTGTCAGAGAGTGATCGAGAGTGTCAGAGAGTGTCAGAGAGTATCTGACAGAGTCTGAGATTGTCTGAGAGTGTCAGAGTGTGTCAGAGAGTGTCAGAGAGTGATAGAGAGTGTCAGAGAGTGTCAGAGTGTGTCTGCGAGTGTCAGAGAGTGTCTGCAAGTGTCAGAGACTGATAGAGTGTGTCCGAGAATGTCTGAGATTGTCTGAGAGTGTCAGCGAGTGTCAGAGAGTGTATGAGAATGTCATAGAGTGTCAGAGAGTGATAGGGAGTGTCAATTAGTGTCAGAGAGTGTCAGAGAATGATAGAGAGTTTCCGAGAGTGTCAGAGAGTGTCTGAGAATGTTGGAGAGTGTCAGAGAGTGATAGAGAGTGTCAAAGAATGTCAGAGAGTGATAGAGAGTGCCTGAGAGTGTCCGAGAGTGTCAGAAAGAGTCTGAGAGTGACAGAGAGTGTCAGAGAGTGTCAGAGAGTGTTAGAGAGGGTCAGATAGTGTCAGAGAGTGTCGGAGACTGATAGAGAGTGTCAGAGAGTGTCTGAGATTGTCAGAGAGTGTCAGCGAGTGTCAGAGAGTGTCAGAGAGTGATAGAGAGTGTCGGAGAGTGTCAGAGAGTGTCAGAGAGTGTCTGAGAGTGTCTGAGAGTGTCAGATAGTGTGGGAGAATGTCAGAGAGTGTGTGAGATTGTCAGAGAGTGTCGGCGAGTGTCAGAGAGTGTCAGAGTGTGATCGAGAGTGTCAGAGAGTGTCAGAGAGTATCTGACAGTCTCTGAGATTGTCTGAGAGTGTCAGAGAGTTTCAGAGAGTGTCTGAGATTGTCAGAGTGTCAGCGAGTGTCAGAGAGTGTCTGAGAATGTCAGAGAGTGTCAGTGAGTGATAGAGCGTGTCAAAGAGTGATAAAGAGTGTCTAAGAGTGTCCGAGAGTGTCAGAAAGAGTCTGAGAGTGACAGAGAGTGTCAGAGAGTGTCAGAGAGTGTTAGAGAGAGTCAGACAGTGTCAGAGATTGTCAGAGACTGATAGCGAGTGTCAGAGAGTGTCTGAGATTGTCAGAGATTGTCTGATCGTGATAGAGAATGTCAGACAGTGTCTGAGAGTATCATCGAGTGTCAGAGAGTGACAGAGAGTGTCTGAGAGTGTCAGAGAGTGTCTGAGAGTGTCAGAGAGTGTCAGAGAGTGATAGAGAATGTCAGACAGTTTCTGAGAGTATCATAGAGTGTCAGAGAGTGACAGAGGGTGTCAGAGAGTGTCAGAAAGTGATAGAGAATGTCAGAGAGTGTCAGAGACTGATAGAGAGTGTCAGAGAGTGTCAGAGACTGATAGAGAGTGTCAGAAAGTGATAGAGAGTGTCAGAGATTGTCAGAGAGTGTCAGACAGTGTCGGAGAGAGTTTGAGATTGTCAGAGAGTGTCAGTGGGTGTCAGAGGATGTCAGAGATAGTCAGAGAGTGTCAGAGAGTGTCAGAGAGTGTCTGAGAATGTCAGATAGTGTCAGAGAGTGTGTGAGAGTGTCAGAGAGTGTGTGAGAGTGTCAGAGAGTGTCAGAGAGTGACAGAGAGTGTCAGACAGTGTCTGAGAGTGTCTGTGAGTGTCAGAGAGTGTCAGAGATTGTCAGAGAGTGTCAGAGAGTGCCTGAGATTGTCTGAGAGTGTCAGAAAGTTTCAGTGAGTGTCAGAGAGTGTCAGAGAGTGTCAGAGGCTAATAGAGAGTGTCAGAGAGTGTCAGAGAGTGACAGACAGTTTCTGAGAGCGTCAGAGACTGTCAGAGACTAATAGAGAGTGTCAGAGAGTGATAGAGAACGTCTGAGAGTGTCAGAGACAGGCAGAGATTGATAGAGAGTGTCAGAGAGTGTCAGAGGGTGCAAGAGATTGTCTGACAGTGTCAGAGAGTGTCAGAGAGAGTCAGAGAGTGATAGAGAACGTCTGAGAGTGTCAGAGACAGTCAGAGATTGATAGAGAGTGTCAGAGAGTGTCAGAGAGTGTAAGAGATTGTCTGACAGTGTCAGAGAGTGATAGAGAGTGTCAGGCAGTGTCTGAGCGTCTCAGAGAGTGTCAGAGGGTGTCAGAGTGTGATAGAGACTGTCAGACAGTGTCTGAGATTCTCGGAGAGTGTCAGAGAGTGTCAGAGAGTGATAGAGAGTGTCAGAGAGCATCTGAGAGTTTCAGAGAGTGACAGAGAGTGTCTGAGAGTGTCAGAGAGTGTCAGAGAGTGATAGAGAACGTCTGAGAGTGTCAGAGACAGTCAGAGATTGATAGAGAGTGTCAGAGAGTGTCAGAGAGTGTAAGAGAGTGTCTGACAGTGTCAGAGAGTGATAGAGAGTGTCAGAGAGTGTCAGAGAGCGTCTGAGAGTGTCAGAGAGTTATAGAGACTGTCAGACAGTGTCTGAGCGTCTCAGAGAGTGTCAGAGAGTGATAGAGACTGTCAGACAGTGTCTGAGAGTCTCAGAGACTGTCTGAGAGTGACAGACATTGTCAGAGAGTGTCAGAGCGTGTCTGAGAGTGTCAGACAGTGTCAGAGAGTGCCTGAGAGGGTCTGAGAGTGTCAGAGAGTGTCAGAGTGTGTCTGAGAGTGTCAGAGAGCGATAGGGAGTGTCAGAGAGTGTCTGAGAGTGTCTGAGAGTGATAGAGAATGTCAGAGAGTGTCAGAGAGTGTCTGAGAATGTCAGAGAGTGTCAGAGCGTGATAGGGAGTGTCAGAGAGTGTCAGAGAGTGACAGAGAGTGAAAGAGAGTGTCAGAGAGTGCCTGAGAGTGTCAATGAGTGTCAGAAAGTGTCAGAGAGTGATAGAGAGTTTCCGAGAGTGTCAGCGAGTGTCTGAGAGTGTCCGAGACCGATAAAGGGGGTCAGAGAGTGTCATAGAGTGTCAGCGAGCGTCAGCGAGTGTCAGAGTGTGATAGAGAGTGTCAGAGAGTGTCAGAGAGTATCTGACAGTGTCTGAGATTGTCTGAGAGTGTCAGAGAGTTTCAGAGAGTGATAGAGAGTATCAGAGAGTGTCTGCGAGTGTCAGAGACCGATAGAGAGTGTCAGAGAGTGTCTGAGATTGTCAGAGAGTGTCTGAGAATGTCAGAGAGTGTCAGAGAGTGATAGAGAGTGTCAAAGAGTGTCAGAGAGTGATAGAGAGTGTCTGAGAGTGTCCGAGAGTGTCAGAAAGAGTCTGAGAGTGACAGAGTGTGTCAGAGAGTGTCAGAGAGTGTTAGAGAGAGTCAGACAGAGTCAGAGAGTGTCGGAGACTGATAGAGAGTGCCGGAGAGTGTCAGAGAGTGTCAGAGAGTGTCTGAGAGTGTCTGAGAGTGACAGAGATTGTCAGATAGTGATGGAGAATGTCAGAGAGTGTCTGAGATTGTCAGAGAGTGTCAGAGAGTGATAGAGAATGTCAGACAGTGTCGAGAGTATCGTAGAGTGTCAGACAGTGACAGAGAGTGTCAGAGAGTGTCAGAGAGTGTCAATGAGTGTCAGAGAGTATCAGAGAGTGTCAGAGAGAGTCAGAGAGTGTCAGAGAGAGATAGAGATTGTCAGAGAGTGATAGAGAGTATCAGAGAGTGACTGAAAGTGTCATTGAGTGTCTTAGAGTGTCAGAGAGTGCTAGAGTGTGTCAGAGAGTGTCAGAGAGTGATCGAGAGTGTCAGAGCGTGTCAGAGAGTATCTGACAGTGTCTGAGATTGTCTGAGAGTGTCAGAGAGTGTTAGAGAGTGTCAATGAGTGTCAGTGAGTATCAGAGAGTGTCAGAGAGAGTCAGAGAGTGTCAGAGAGAGATAGAGAATGTCAGAGAGTGATAGAGAGTATCAGAGAGTGTCTGAGATTGTCATTGAGTGTCTTAGAGTGTCAGAGAGTGCTGGAGTGTGTCAGAGAGTGTCAGAGATTGATAGAGAGATTCAGAGAGTGTCAAAGAGTGTAAGAGAGTGTCTGACAGTGTCAGAGAGTGATAGACAGTGTCAGAGAGTGTCAGAGAGCGTCTGAGAGTGTCAGAGAGTGATAGAGACTGTCAGACAGTGTCTGAGCGTCTCAGAGAGTGTCTGAGAGTCTCAGAGAGTGTCAGAGAGTATCAGAGCGTGTCAGAGAGTGTCCGAGAGTGACATACATTGTCAGAGAGTGTCAGAGCATGTCTGAGAGTGTCAGACAGTGTCAGAGAGTGCCTGAGCGGGTCTGAGAGTGTCAGAGAGTGTCTGAGAGTGTCAGAGAGTGATAGAGAGTGTCAGAGAGTGTCTGAGAGTGTCTGAGAGTGATAGAGAATGTCAGAGAGTGTCAGAGAGTGTCAGACAGTGATACAGAGTGTCACAGTGTGTCAGAGAGTGATAGAGTGTGTCTGAGAGTGCCAGAGTGTGTCAGAGTGTGTCTGAGAGCGTCAGAGAGTGATACAGGGTGTCAGAGAGTGTCTGAGAGTGATAGAGAGTGTCAGAGAGGGTCAGAGAGTGATAGAGAGTGTCTGAGAGTGTCCGAGAGTGTCAGAAAGAGTCTGAGAGTGACAGAGTTTGTCAGAGAGTGTCAGAGAGTGTTAGAGAGAGTCAGACAGTGTCAGAGAGTGTCGGAGACTGATAGAGAGTGACAGAGAGTGTCAGAGAGTGTCAATGAGTGTCAGAGAGTATCAGAGAGTGTCAGAGAGAGTCAGAGAGTGTCTGAGAATGTCAGAGATTGTCAGAGAGTGATAGAGAGTGTCAAAGAGAGTCAGAGAGTGATAGAGAGTGTCTGAGAGTGTCCGAGAGTGTCAGAAAGAGTCTGAGAGTGACAGAGTTTGTCAGAGAGTGTCAGAGAGTGTTAGAGAGAGTCAGACAGTGTCAGAGAGTGTCAGAGACTGATAGAGAGTGCCGGAGAGTGTCAGAGAGTGTCAGAGAGTGTCTGAAAGTGTCTGACAGTGTCAGAGATTGTCAGATAGTGATGGAGAATGTCAGAGAGTGTCTGAGAGTATCGTAGAGTGTCAGAGAGTGACAGAGAGTGTCAATGAGTGTCAGAGAGTATCAGAGAGTGTCAGAGAGAGTCAGAGAGTGTCAGAGAGAGATAGAGATTGTCAGAGAGTGGTAGAGAGTATCAGAGAGTGACTGAAAGTGTCATTGAGTGTCTTAGAGTGTCAGAGAGTGCTAGAGTGTGTCAGAGAGTGTCAGAGAGTGAACGAGAGTGTCAGAGAGTGTCAGAGAGTATCTGACAGTGTCTGAGATTGTCTGAGAGTGTCAGAGAGTGTCAATGAGTGTCAGTGAGTATCAGAGAGTGTCAGAGAGAGTCAGAGAGTGTCAGAGAGAGATAGAGAATGTCAGAGAGTGATAGAGAGTATCAGAGAGTGTCTGAGAGTGTCATTGAGTGTCTTAGAGTGTCAGAGAGTGCTGGAGTGTGTCAGAGAGTGTCAGAGATTGATAGAGAGATTCAGAGAGTGTCAAAGAGTGTAAGAGAGTGTCTGACAGTGTCAGAGAGTGATAGAGAGTGTCAGAGAGTGTCAGAGAGCGTCTGAGAGTGTCAGAGAGTGATAGAGACTGTCAGACAGTGTCTGAGCGTCTCAGAGAGTGTCTGAGAGTCTCAGAGAGTGTCAGAGAGTATCAGAGCGTGTCAGAGAGTGTCTGAGAGTGACAGACATTGTCAGAGAGTGTCAGAGCATGTCTGAGAGTGTCAGACAGTGTCAGAGAGTGCCTGAGCGGGTCTGAGAGTGTCAGAGAGTGTCTGAGAGTGTCAGAGAGTGATAGAGAGTGTCAGAGAGTGTCTGAGAGTGTCTGAGAGTGATAGAGAATGTCAGAGAGTGTCAGAGAGTGTCAGACAGTGATACAGAGTGTCACAGTGTGTCAGAGAGTGATAGAGTGTGTCTGAGAGTGCCAGAGTGTGTCAGAGAGTGTCTGAGAGCGTCAGAGAGTGATACAGGGTGTCGGAGAGTGTCTGAGAGTGATAGAGAGTGTCAGAGAGGGTCAGAGAGTGTCAGAGAGTGTCAGAGAGTGAAAGAGAGTGTCAGAGAGTGTCTGAGTCTGTCTGAGAGTGTCTGAGATTGTCAGAGAGTGTCTGAGAATGTCAGAGATTGTCAGAGAGTGATAGAGAGTGTCAAAGAGTGTCAGAGAGTGATAGAGAGTGTCTGAGAGTGTCCGAGAGTGTCAGAAAGAGTCTGAGAGTGACAGAGTTTGTCAGAGAGTGTCAGAGAGTGTTAGAGAGAGTCAGACAGTGTCAGAGAGTGTCGGAGACTGATAGAGAGTGCCGGAGAGTGTCAGAGAGTGTCAGAGAGTGTCTGACAGTGTCTGACAGTGTCAGAGATTGTCAGATAGTGATGGAGAATGTCAGAGAGTGTCTGAGATTGTCAGAGAGTGTCAGAGAGTGATGGAGAATGTCAGACAGTGTCGAGAGTATCGTAGAGTATCAGAGAGTGTCTGAGAGTGTCTTAGAGTGTCAGAGAGTGCTGGAGTGTGTCAGAGAGTGTCAGAGATTGATGGAGAGATTCAGAGAGTGTCAAAGAGTATAAGAGAGTGTCTGATAGTGTCAGAGAGTGATAGAGAGTGTCAGAGAGTGTCAGAGAGCGTCTGACAGTGTCAGAGAGTGATAGAGACTGTCAGACAGTGTCTGAGCGTCTCAGAGAGTGTCTGAGAGTCTCAGAGAGTGTCAGAGAGTATCAGAGCGTGTCAGAGAGTGTCTGAGAGTGAGAGACATTGTCAGAGAGTGTCAGAGCATGTCTGAGAGTGTCAGACAGTGTCAGAGGGTGCCTGAGCGGGTCTGAGAGTGTCAGAGAGTGTCTGAGAGTGTCAGAGAGTGATAGAAAGTGTCAGAGAGTGTCTGAGAGTGTCTGAGAGTGATAGAGAATGTCAGAGAGTGTCAGAGAGTGTCAGACAGTGATACAGAGTGTCACAGTGTGTCAGAGAGTGATAGAGTGTGTCTGAGAGGGTCAGAGAGTGTCAGAGAGTGTCAGAGAGTGAAAGAGAGTGTCAGAGAGTGTCTGAGTCTGTCAGAGAGTGTCTGAGAGTGTCAGAGAGTGTGTGAGAGTGTCAGAGAGTGTCAGAGAGTGGTAGAGACTGTCAGACAGTGTCTGAGATTCACAGAGAGTGTCAGAGAGTATAAGAGCGTTTCAGAGAGTGTCTGAGAGTGTCAGACAGTGTCAGAGAGTGCCAAAGAAGGTCTGAGAGTGTCAGAGAGTGGCAGAGAGTATCTGAGAGTGTCAGAGAGTGTTCGAGAGTGTCAGACAGTGTCTGATAGTGTCAGAGAGTGACAGAGATTGTCAGTGAGTGATAGAGAGTGTCAGAGAGTGTCAGAGAGTGTCTGAGATTGTCAGAGAGTGTCATAGAGTTTCAGAGAGTGATAGAGAGTAACAGAGAGTGTCTGCGGGGTCAGAGACTGATAGAGAGTGTCAGAGAGTGTCTGAGATTGTCAGAGAGTGTCAGCGAGTGTCAGAGAGTGTCTGAGAATGTCAGAGAGTGTCAGAGAGTGATAGGGAGTGTCAAAGAGTGTCAGAGAGTGATAGAGAGTGTCTGAGAGTGTTCGAGAGTGTCAGAAAGTGTCAGAGAGTGTCAGCGAGTGTCAGAGAGTGTCTGAGAATGTCAGAGACTGTCAGAGAGTGATAGGGAGTGTCAGAGAGTGTCAGAGAGTGATAGAGAGTGAAATAGAGTGTCAGAGAGTTTCTGAGAGAGTCAATGAGTGTCAGAGAGTGTCAGAAAGTGATAGAGAGTTTCCGAGAGTGTCAGAGATTGTCTGAGATTGTCAGAGAGTGTCAGAGACCGATAGAGAGTGTCAGAGAGTGTCAGAGAGTGTCAGCGATTGTCAGAGAGTGTCAGAGTGTGAACGAGAGTGTCAGAGAGTGTCAGAGAGTATCTGACAGTGTCTGAGATTGTCTGAGAGTGTCAGAGAGTTTCAGAGAGTGAGAGAGTATCCGAGAGTGTCTGCGGGGTCAGAGACTGATAGAGAGTGTCAGAGAGTGTCTGAGATTGTCAGAGAGTGTCAGCGAGTGTCAGAGAGTGTCAGAGAGTGATAGAGAGTTTCCGAGAGTGTCAGAGAGTGTCTGAGAGTGTCCGAGACCGATAAAGAGGGTCAGAGAGTGTCAGAGAGTGTCAGCGAGTGTCAGAGAGCGTCAGAGTGTGATAGAGAGTATCTGAGAGTGTCAGAGAGTGTTCGAGAGTGTCAGACAGTGTCTGATAGTGTCAGAGAGTGACAGAGATTGTCAGTGAGTGATAGAGAGTGTCAGAGAGTGTCAGAGAGTGTCTGAGATTGTCAGAGAGTGTCAGCGAGAGTCAGAGAGAGTCTGAGAATGTCAGAGAGTGTCAGAGAGTGATTGGGAGTGTCAGAGAGTGTCAGAGAGTGATAGAGAGTGAAAGAGAGTGTCAGAGAAGTTCCGAGAGTGTCAGAGATTGTCTGAGATTGTCAGAGAGTGTCAGAGACCGATAGCGAGTGTCAGAGAGTGTCAGAGAGTGTCAGCGATTGTCAGAGAGTGTCAGAGTGTGAAAGAGTGTGTCAGAGAGTATCTGACAGTGTCTGAGATTGTCTGAGAGTGTCATAGAGTTTCAGAGAGTGATAAAGAGTATCAGAGAGTGTCTGCGGGGTCAGAGACTGATAGAGAGTGTCAGAGAGTGTCTGAGATTGTCAGAGAGTGTCAGCGAGTGTCAGAGAGTGTCTGAGAATGTCAGAGAGTGTCAGAGAGTGATAGGGAGTGTCAAAGAGTGTCAGAGAGTGATAGAGAGTGTCTGAGAGTGTTCGAGAGTGTCAGAAAGTGTCAGAGAGTGTCAGCGAGTGTCAGAGAGTGTCTGAGAATGTCAGAGAGTGTCAGAGAGTGATAGGGAGTGTCAGAGAGTGTCAGAGAGTGATAGAGAGTGAAATAGAGTGTCAGAGAGTTTCTGAGAGAGTCAATGAGTGTCAGAGAGTGTCAGAAAGTGATAGAGAGTTTCCGAGAGTGTCAGAGATTGCCTGAGATTGTCAGAGAGTGTCAGAGACCGATAGAGAGTGTCAGAGAGTGTCAGAGAGTGTCAGCGATTGTCAGAGAGTGTCAGAGTGTGAAAGAGAGTGTCAGAGAGTGTCAGAGAGTATCTGACAGTGTCTGAGATTGTCTGAGAGTGTCAGAGAGTTTCAGAGAGTGAGAGAGTATCCGAGAGTGTCTGCGGGGTCAGAGACTGATAGAGAGTGTCAGAGAGTGTCTGAGATTGTCAGAGAGTGTCAGCGAGTGTCAGAGAGTGTCAGAGAGTGATAGAGAGTTTCCGAGAGTGTCAGAGAGTGTCTGAGAGTGTCCGAGACCGATAAAGAGGGTCAGAGAGTGTCAGAGAGTGTCAGCGAGTGTCAGAGAGCGTCAGAGTGTGATAGAGAGTGTCAGAGAGTGTCAGAGAGTGTCTGAGAGCGTCAGAGAGTGATAGAGGGTGTCAGAAAGTGTCTGAGAGTGATAGAGAGTGTCAGAGAGGGTCAGAGAGTGTCAGAGAGTGTCAGAGAGTGTCAGAGAGTGAAAGAGAGTGTCAGAGAGTGTCTGAGTCTGTCAGAGAGTGTCTGAGAGTGTCAGAGAGTGTGTGAGAGAGTCAGATAGTGTCAGAGAGTGGTAGAGACTGTCAGACAGTGTCTGAGATTCACAGAGAGTGTCAGAGAGTATAAGAGCGTTTCAGAGAGTGTCTGAGAGTGTCAGACAGTGTCAGAGAGTGCCTGAGAAGGTCTGAGAGTGTCAGAGAGTGGCAGAGAGTATCTGAGAATGTCAGAGAGTGTTCGAGAGTATCAGAGAGTGTCTGATAGTGTCAGAGATTGTCAGTGAGTGATAGAGAGTGTCAGAGAGTGTCAGAGAGTGTCTGAGATTGTCAGAGAGTGTCAGCGAGTGTCAGAGAGTGTCTGAGAATGTCAGAGAGTGTCAGAGAGTGATAGGGAGTGTCAGAGAGTGTCAGAGAGTGATAGAGAGTGAAAGAGAGTGTCAGAGAGTTTCCGAGAGTGTCAGAGATTGTCTGAGATTGTCAGAGAGTGTCAGAGACCGATAGAGAGTGTCAGAGAGTGTCAGCGATTGTCAGAGAGTGTCAGAGTGTGAAAGAGAGTGTCAGAGAGTATCTGACAGTGTCTGAGATTGTCTGAGAGTGTCATAGAGTTTCAGAGAGTGTCTGCGGGGTCAGAGACTGATAGAGAGTGTCAGAGAGTGTCAGAGAGTGTCTGAGAATGTCAGAGAGTGTCAGAGAGTGATAGGGAGTGTCAAAGAGTGTCAGAGAGTGATAGAGAGTGTCTGAGAGTGTTCGAGAGTGTCAGAAAGTGTCAGAGAGTGTCAGCGAGTGTCAGAGAGTGTCTGAGAATGTCAGAGAGTGTCAGAGAGTGATAGGGAGTGTCAGAGAGTGTCAGAGAGTGATAGAGAGTGAAATAGAGTGTCAGAGAGTTTCTGAGAGAGTCAATGAGTGTCAGAGAGTGTCAGAGAGTGATCGAGAGTTTCCGAGAGTGTCAGAGATTGTCTGAGATTGTCAGAGAGTGTCAGAGACCGATAGAGAGTGTCAGAGAGTGTCAGCGATTGTCAGAGAGTGTCAGAGTGTGAAAGAGAGTGTCAGAGAGTGTCAGAGAGTATCTGACAGTGTCTGAGATTGTCTGAGAGTGTCAGAGAGTTTCAGAGAGTGAGAGAGTATCCGAGAGTGTCTGCGGGGTCAGAGACTGATAGAGAGTGTCAGAGAGTGTCTGAGATTGTCAGAGAGTGTCAGCGAGTGTCAGAGAGTGTCAGAGAGTGATAGAGAGTTTCCGAGAGTGTCAGAGAGTGTCTGAGAGTGTCCGAGACCGATAAAGAGGGTCAGAGAGTGTCAGAGAGTGTCAGAGTGTGATAGAGATTGTCAGAGAGTGTCAGAGAGTATCTGACAGTGTCTGAGATTGTCTGAGAGTGTCAGAGAGTTTCAGAGAGTGATAGAGAGTATCAGAGAGTGTCTGCGAGTGTCAGAGACCGATAGAGAGTGTCAGAGAGTGTCTGAGATTGTCAGAGAGTGTCAGCGAGTGTCAGAGAGTGTCTGAGAATGTCAGAGAATGTCAGAGAGTGTCAGAGAGTGATAGAGAGTGTCAAAGAGTGTCAGAGAGTGATAGAGAGTGTCTGAGAGTGTCCGAGAGTGTCAGAAAGAGTCTGAGAGTGACAGAGAGTGTCAGAGAGTGTCAGAGAGTGTTAGAGAGAGTCAGACAGTGTCAGAGAGTGTCGGAGACTGATAGAGAGTACCGGAGAGTGTCAGAGAGTGTCTGAGAGTGTCTGAGAGTGTCAGAGATTGTCAGATAGTGATGGAGAATGTCAGAGAGTGTCTGAGATTGTCAGAGAGTGTCAGAGAGTGATAGAGAATGTCAGACAGTGTCTGAGAGTATCGTAGAGTGTCAGAGAGTGACAGATAGTGTCAGAGAGTGTCAATGAGTGTCAGAGAGTATCAGAGAGTGTCAGAGAGAGTCAGAGAGTGTCAGAGAGAGATAGAGATTGTCAGAGAGTGATAGAGAGTATCAGGGAGTGTCTGAGAGTGTCATTGAGTGTCAGAGAGTGATCGAGAGTGCCAGAGTGTGTCAGAGAGTGTCAGAGAGTGATCGAGAGTGTCAGAGAGTGTCAGAGAGTATCTGACAGAGTCTGAGATTGTCTGAGAGTGTCAGAGAGTGTCAGAGAGAGTCAGAGAGTGTCAGAGAGAGATAGAGAGTGTCAGAGAGTGATAGAGAGTATCAGAGAGTGTCTGAGAGTGCCATTGAGTGTCTTAGAGTGTCAGAGAGTGCGAGAGTGTGTCAGAGAGTGTCAGAGAGTGTCAGAGAGTGATAGAGAACGACTGAGAGTGTCAGAGACAGTCAGAGATAGATAGAGAGATTCAGAGAGTGTCAGAGAGTGTAAGAGAGTGTCTGACAGTGTCAGAGAGTGATAGAGAGTGTCAGAGAGTGTCAGAGAGCGTCTGAGAGTGTCAGAGAGTGATATAGATTGTCAGGCAGTGTCTGAGCGTCTCAGAGAGTGTCAGAGAGAGTCAGAGAGTGATCGAGACTGTCAGACAGTGTCTGAGAGTCTCAGAGAGTGTCAGAGAGTATCACAGCGTGTCAGAGAGTGTCTGAGAGTGACAGACATTGTCAGAGAGTGTCAGAGCATGTCTGAGAGTGTCAGACAGTGTCAGAGAGTACCTGAGAGGGTCTGAGAGTGTCAGAGAGTGTCTGACAGTGTTAGAGTGTGATAGAGAGTGTCAGAGAGTGTCAGAGAGTATCTGACAGTGTCTGAGATTGTCTGAGAGTGTCAGAGAGTTTAAGAGAGTGATAGAGAGTATCAGAGACTGTCTGCGAGTGTCAGAGACCGATAGAGAGTGTCAGAGAGTGTCTGAGATTGTCACAGAGTGTCAGCGAGTGTCAGAGAGTGTCTGAGAATGTCAGAGAATGTCAGAGAGTGTCAGAGAGTGATAGAGAGTGTCAAAGAGTGTCAGAGAGTGATAGAGAGTGTCTGAGAGTGTCCGAGAGTGTCAGAAAGAGTCTGAGAGTGACAGAGAGTGTCAGAGAGTGTCAGAGAGTGTTAGAGAGAGTCAGACAGTGTCAGAGAGTGTCGGAGACTGATAGAGAGTGTCAGAGAGTGTCTGAGATTGTCAGAGAATGTCAGCGAGTGTCAGAGAGTGTCAGAGAGTGATAGAGAGTGCCGGAGAGTGCCGGAGAGTGTCAGAGAGTGTCTGAGAGTGTCTGAGAGTGTCAGAGATTGTCAGATAGTGATGGAGAATGTCAGAGAGTGTCTGAGATTGTCAGAGAGTGTCAGAGAGTGATAGAGAATGTCAGACAGTGTCTGAGAGTATCGTAGAGTGTCAGAGAGTGACAGATAGTGTCAGAGAGTGTCAATGAGTGTCAGAGAGTATCAGAGAGTGTCAGAGAGAGTCAGAGAGTGTCAGAGAGAGATAGAGATTGTCAGAGAGTGATAGAGAGTATCAGGGAGTGTCTGAGAGTGTCATTGAGTGTCAGAGAGTGATCGAGAGTGCCAGAGTGTGTCAGAGAGTGTCAGAGAGTGATCGAGAGTGTCAGAGAGTGTCAGAGAGTATCTGACAGAGTCTGAGATTGTCTGAGAGTGTCAGAGAGTGTCAGAGAGAGTCAGAGAGTGTCAGAGAGAGATAGAGAGTGTCAGAGAGTGATAGAGAGTATCAGAGAGTGTCTGAGAGTGCCATTGAGTGTCTTAGAGTGTCAGAGAGTGCGAGAGAGTGTCAGAGAGTGTCAGAGATTGAGAGAGAGTGTCAGAGAGTGTCAGAGTGTGTCAGAGTGTGTCAGAGAGTGTCAGAGAGTGTCAGAGAGTGATAGAGAGCGTCACAGAGTGTCATTGAGTGATAGAGAGTGTCAGAGAGTGTCAGAGAGTGATAGAGAGTGATAGAGAGTGTCAGAGAGAGTCAGAGAGTGATAGAGAGTGATAGAGAGTGTCACAGAGTGTCAGAGAGTGATGGAGAGTGATAGAGAGTGTCACAGAGTGTCATTGAGTGATGGAGAGTGTCAGAGAGTGATAGAGAGTGATGGAGAGTGTCAGAGAGTGATAGAGAGTGTCGGAGTGAGTCACAGAGTGTCTGAGTGTGTTAGAGAGTGTCAGAAAGTGATAGAGAATGATAGAGAATGTCAGAGAGTGTCAGAGAGTGATGGAGAGTGATATTGTCAGAGGGTGTCAGAGAGTGATAGAGAGTGATAGAGAGTGTCAGAGAGTGATAGAGAGTGTCAGAGTGTGTCATTGAGTGATAGAGTGTGTCAGAGAGTGTCTGAGAATGTCAGAGAGTGTCAGAGAGTGATAGGGAGTGTCAGAGAGTGTCAGAGAGTGATAGAGAGTGAAATAGAGTGTCAGAGAGTTTCTGAGAGAGTCAATGAGTGTCAGAGAGTGTCAGAAAGTGATAGAGAGTTTCCGAGAGTGTCAGAGATTGCCTGAGATTGTCAGAGAGTGTCAGAGACCGATAGAGAGTGTCAGAGAGTGTCAGAGAGTGTCAGCGATTGTCAGAGAGTGTCAGAGTGTGAAAGAGAGTGTCAGAGAGTGTCAGAGAGTATCTGACAGTGTCTGAGATTGTCTGAGAGTGTCAGAGAGTTTCAGAGAGTGAGAGAGTATCCGAGAGTGTCTGCGGGGTCAGAGACTGATAGAGAGTGTCAGAGAGTGTCTGAGATTGTCAGAGAGTGTCAGCGAGTGTCAGAGAGTGTCAGAGAGTGATAGAGAGTTTCCGAGAGTGTCAGAGAGTGTCTGAGAGTGTCCGAGACCGATAAAGAGGGTCAGAGAGTGTCAGAGAGTGTCAGAGATTGTCTGAGATTGTCAGAGAGTGTCAGAGACCGATAGAGAGTGTCAGAGAGTGTCAGCGATTGTCAGAGAGTGTCAGAGTGTGAAAGAGAGTGTCAGAGAGTATCTGACAGTGTCTGAGATTGTCTGAGAGTGTCATAGAGTTTCAGAGAGTGTCTGCGGGGTCAGAGACTGATAGAGAGTGTCAGAGAGTGTCAGAGAGTGTCTGAGAATGTCAGAGAGTGTCAGAGAGTGATAGGGAGTGTCAAAGAGTGTCAGAGAGTGATAGAGAGTGTCTGAGAGTGTTCGAGAGTGTCAGAAAGTGTCAGAGAGTGTCAGCGAGTGTCAGAGAGTGTCTGAGAATGTCAGAGAGTGTCAGAGAGTGATAGGGAGTGTCAGAGAGTGTCAGAGAGTGATAGAGAGTGAAATAGAGTGTCAGAGAGTTTCTGAGAGAGTCAATGAGTGTCAGAGAGTGTCAGAGAGTGATCGAGAGTTTCCGAGAGTGTCAGAGATTGTCTGAGATTGTCAGAGAGTGTCAGAGACCGATAGAGAGTGTCAGAGAGTGTCAGCGATTGTCAGAGAGTGTCAGAGTGTGAAAGAGAGTGTCAGAGAGTGTCAGAGAGTATCTGACAGTGTCTGAGATTGTCTGAGAGTGTCAGAGAGTTTCAGAGAGTGAGAGAGTATCCGAGAGTGTCTGCGGGGTCAGAGACTGATAGAGAGTGTCAGAGAGTGTCTGAGATTGTCAGAGAGTGTCAGCGAGTGTCAGAGAGTGTCAGAGAGTGATAGAGAGTTTCCGAGAGTGTCAGAGAGTGTCTGAGAGTGTCCGAGACCGATAAAGAGGGTCAGAGAGTGTCAGAGAGTGTCAGAGTGTGATAGAGATTGTCAGAGAGTGTCAGAGAGTATCTGACAGTGTCTGAGATTGTCTGAGAGTGTCAGAGAGTTTCAGAGAGTGATAGAGAGTATCAGAGAGTGTCTGCGAGTGTCAGAGACCGATAGAGAGTGTCAGAGAGTGTCTGAGATTGTCAGAGAGTGTCAGCGAGTGTCAGAGAGTGTCTGAGAATGTCAGAGAATGTCAGAGAGTGTCAGAGAGTGATAGAGAGTGTCAAAGAGTGTCAGAGAGTGATAGAGAGTGTCTGAGAGTGTCCGAGAGTGTCAGAAAGAGTCTGAGAGTGACAGAGAGTGTCAGAGAGTGTCAGAGAGTGTTAGAGAGAGTCAGACAGTGTCAGAGAGTGTCGGAGACTGATAGAGAGTACCGGAGAGTGTCAGAGAGTGTCTGAGAGTGTCTGAGAGTGTCAGAGATTGTCAGATAGTGATGGAGAATGTCAGAGAGTGTCTGAGATTGTCAGAGAGTGTCAGAGAGTGATAGAGAATGTCAGACAGTGTCTGAGAGTATCGTAGAGTGTCAGAGAGTGACAGATAGTGTCAGAGAGTGTCAATGAGTGTCAGAGAGTATCAGAGAGTGTCAGAGAGAGTCAGAGAGTGTCAGAGAGAGATAGAGATTGTCAGAGAGTGATAGAGAGTATCAGGGAGTGTCTGAGAGTGTCATTGAGTGTCAGAGAGTGATCGAGAGTGCCAGAGTGTGTCAGAGAGTGTCAGAGAGTGATCGAGAGTGTCAGAGAGTGTCAGAGAGTATCTGACAGAGTCTGAGATTGTCTGAGAGTGTCAGAGAGTGTCAGAGAGAGTCAGAGAGTGTCAGAGAGAGATAGAGAGTGTCAGAGAGTGATAGAGAGTATCAGAGAGTGTCTGAGAGTGCCATTGAGTGTCTTAGAGTGTCAGAGAGTGCGAGAGTGTGTCAGAGAGTGTCAGAGAGTGATAGAGAACGACTGAGAGTGTCAGAGACAGTCAGAGATAGATAGAGAGATTCAGAGAGTGTCAGAGAGTGTAAGAGAGTGTCTGACAGTGTCAGAGAGTGATAGAGAGTGTCAGAGAGTGTCAGAGAGCGTCTGAGAGTGTCAGAGAGTGATATAGATTGTCAGACAGTGTCTGAGCGTCTCAGAGAGTGTCAGAGAGAGTCAGAGAGTGATCGAGACTGTCAGACAGTGTCTGAGAGTCTCAGAGAGTGTCAGAGAGTATCACAGCGTGTCAGAGAGTGTCTGAGAGTGACAGACATTGTCAGAGAGTGTCAGAGCATGTCTGAGAGTGTCAGACAGTGTCAGAGAGTACCTGAGAGGGTCTGAGAGTGTCAGAGAGTGTCTGACAGTGTTAGAGTGTGATAGAGAGTGTCAGAGAGTGTCAGAGAGTATCTGACAGTGTCTGAGATTGTCTGAGAGTGTCAGAGAGTTTAAGAGAGTGATAGAGAGTATCAGAGACTGTCTGCGAGTGTCAGAGACCGATAGAGAGTGTCAGAGAGTGTCTGAGATTGTCACAGAGTGTCAGCGAGTGTCAGAGAGTGTCTGAGAATGTCAGAGAATGTCAGAGAGTGTCAGAGAGTGATAGAGAGTGTCAAAGAGTGTCAGAGAGTGATAGAGAGTGTCTGAGAGTGTCCGAGAGTGTCAGAAAGAGTCTGAGAGTGACAGAGAGTGTCAGAGAGTGTCAGAGAGTGTTAGAGAGAGTCAGACAGTGTCAGAGAGTGTCGGAGACTGATAGAGAGTGTCAGAGAGTGTCTGAGATTGTCAGAGAATGTCAGCGAGTGTCAGAGAGTGTCAGAGAGTGATAGAGAGTGCCGGAGAGTGCCGGAGAGTGTCAGAGAGTGTCTGAGAGTGTCTGAGAGTGTCAGAGATTGTCAGATAGTGATGGAGAATGTCAGAGAGTGTCTGAGATTGTCAGAGAGTGTCAGAGAGTGATAGAGAATGTCAGACAGTGTCTGAGAGTATCGTAGAGTGTCAGAGAGTGACAGAGAGTGTCAGAGAGTGTCAATGAGTGTCAGAGAGTATCAGAGAGTGTCAGAGAGAGTCAGAGAGTGTCAGAGAGAGATAGAGATTGTCAGAGAGTGATAGAGAGTATCAGAGAGTGTCTGAGAGTGTCATTGAGTGTCAGAGAGTGATCGAGAGTGCCAGAGTGTGTCAGAGAGTGTCAGAGAGTGATCGAGAGTGTCAGAGAGTGTCAGAGAGTATCTGACAGAGTCTGAGATTGTCTGAGAGTGTCAGAGAGTGTCAGAGAGAGTCAGAGAGTGTCAGAGAGAGATAGAGAGTGTCAGAGAGTGATAGAGAGTATCAGAGAGTGTCTGAGAGTGCCATTGAGTGTCTTAGAGTGTCAGAGAGTGCGAGAGTGTGTCAGAGAGTGTCAGAGAGTGTCAGAGAGTGATAGAGAACGACTGAGAGTGTCAGAGACAGTCAGAGATAGATAGAGAGATTCAGAGAGTGTCAGAGAGTGTAAGAGAGTGTCTGACAGTGTCAGAGAGTGATAGAGAGTGTCAGAGAGTGTCAGAGAGCGTCTGAGAGTGTCAGAGAGTGATATAGATTGTCAGACAGTGTCTGAGCGTCTCAGAGAGTGTCAGAGAGAGTCAGAGAGTGATCGAGACTGTCAGACAGTGTCTGAGAGTCTCAGAGAGTGTCAGAGAGTATCAGAGCGTGTCAGAGAGTGTCTGAGAGTGACAGACATTGTCAGAGAGTGTCAGAGCATGTCTGAGAGTGTCAGACAGTGTCAGAGAGTACCTGAGAGGGTCTGAGAGTGTCAGAGAGTGTCTGAGAGAGTCAGAGTGTGATAGAGAGTGTCAGAGAGTGTCAGAGAGTATCTGACAGTATCTGAGATTGTCTGAGAGTGTCAGAGAGTTTCAGAGAGTGATAGAGAGTATCAGAGAGTGTCTGCGAGTGTCAGAGACCGATAGAGAGTGTCAGAGAGTGTCTGAGATTGTCACAGAGTGTCAGCGAGTGTCAGAGAGTGTCTGAGAATGTCAGAGAATGTCAGAGAGTGTCAGAGAGTGATAGAGAGTGTCAAAGAGTGTCAGAGAGTGATAGAGAGTGTCTGAGAGTGTCCGAGAGTGTCAGAAAGAGTCTGAGAGTGACAGAGAGTGTCAGAGAGTGTCATAGAGTGTTAGAGAGAGTCAGACAGTGTCAGAGAGTGTCGGAGACTGATAGAGAGTGTCAGAGAGTGTCTGAGATTGTCAGAGAGTGTCAGCGAGTGTCAGAGAGTGTCAGAGAGTGATAGAGAGTGCCGGAGAGTGCCGGAGAGTGTCAGAGAGTGTCAGAGAGTGTCTGAGAGTGTCTGAGAGTGTCTGAGAGTGTCAGAGATTGTCAGATAGTGATGGAGAATGTCAGAGAGTGTCTGAGATTGTCAGAGAGTGTCAGAGAGTGATAGAGAATGTCAGACAGTGTCTGAGAGTATCGTAGAGTGTCAGAGAGTGACAGAGAGTGTCAGAGAGTGTCAATGAGTGTCAGAGAGTATCAGAGAGTGTCAGAGAGAGTCAGAGAGTGTCAGAGAGAGATAGAGATTGTCAGAGAGTGATAGAGAGTATCAGAGAGTGTCTGAGAGTGTCATTGAGTGTCAGAGAGTGATCGAGAGTGCCAGAGTGTGTCAGAGAGTGTCAGAGAGTGATCGAGAGTGTCAGAGAGTGTCAGAGAGTATCTGACAGAGTCTGAGATTGTCTGAGAGTGTCAGAGAGTGTCAGAGAGAGTCAGAGAGTGTCAGAGAGAGATAGAGAGTGTCAGAGAGTGATAGAGAGTATCAGAGAGTGTCTGAGAGTGCCATTGAGTGTCTTAGAGTGTCAGAGAGTGCGAGAGTGTGTCAGAGAGTGTCAGAGAGTGTCAGAGAGTGATAGAGAACGACTGAGAGTGTCAGAGACAGTCAGAGATAGATAGAGAGATTCAGAGAGTGTCAGAGAGTGTAAGAGAGTGTCTGACAGTGTCAGAGAGCGTCTGAGAGTGTCAGAGAGTGATATAGATTGTCAGACAGTGTCTGAGCGTCTCAGAGAGTGTCAGAGAGAGTCAGAGAGTGATCGAGACTGTCAGACAGTGTCTGAGAGTCTCAGAGAGTGTCAGAGAGTATCAGAGCGTGTCAGAGAGTGTCTGAGAGTGACAGACATTGTCAGAGAGTGTCAGAGCATGTCTGAGAGTGTCAGACAGTGTCAGAGAGTACCTGAGAGGGTCTGAGAGTGTCAGAGAGTGTCTGAGAGTGTCAGAGTGTGATAGAGAGTGTCAGAGAGTGTCAGAGAGTATCTGACAGTGTCTGAGATTGTCTGAGAGTGTCAGAGAGTTTCAGAGAGTGATAGAGAGTATCAGAGAGTGTCTGCGAGTGTCAGAGACCGATAGAGAGTGTCAGAGAGTGTCTGAGATTGTCAGAGAGTGTCAGCGAGTGTCAGAGAGTGTCTGAGAATGTCAGAGAATGTCAGAGAGTGTCAGAGAGTGATAGAGAGTGTCAAAGAGTGTCAGAGAGTGATAGAGAGTGTCTGAGAGTGTCCGAGAGTGTCAGAAAGAGTCTGAGAGTGACAGAGAGTGTCAGAGAGTGTCAGAGAGTGTTAGAGAGAGTCAGACAGTGTCAGAGAGTGTCGGAGACTGATAGAGAGTGTCAGAGAGTGTCTGAGATTGTCAGAGAGTGTCAGCGAGTGTCAGAGAGTGTCAGAGAGTGATAGAGAGTGCCGGAGAGTGCCGGAGAGTGTCAGAGAGTGTCTGAGAGTGTCTGAGAGTGTCAGAGATTGTCAGATAGTGATGGAGAATGTCAGAGAGTGTCTGAGATTGTCAGAGAGTGTCAGAGAGTGATAGAGAATGTCAGACAGTGTCTGAGAGTATCGTAGAGTGTCAGAGAGTGACAGAGAGTGTCAGAGAGTGTCAATGAGTGTCAGAGAGTATCAGAGAGTGTCAGAGAGAGTCAGAGAGTGTCAGAGAGAGATAGAGATTGTCAGAGAGTGAGAGAGAGTATCAGAGAGTGTCTGAGAGTGTCATTGAGTGTCAGGCAGTGATCGAGAGTGCCAGAGTGTGTCAGAGAGTGTCAGAGACTGATCGAGAGTGTCAGAGAGTGTCAGAGAGTATCTGACAGAGTCTGAGATTGTCTGAGAGTGTCAGAGAGTGTCAGAGAGAGTCAGAGAGTGTCAGAGAGAGATAGAGAGTGTCAGAGAGTGATAGAGAGTATCAGAGAGTGTCTGAGAGTGCCATTGAGTGTCTTAGAGTGTCAGAGAGTGCGAGAGTGTGTCAGAGAGTGTCAGAGAGTGTCAGAGAGTGATAGAGAACGACTGAGAGTGTCAGAGACAGTCAGAGATAGATAGAGAGATTCAGAGAGTGTCAGAGAGTGTAAGAGAGTGTCTGACAGTGTCAGAGAGTGATAGAGAGTGTCAGAGAGTGTCAGAGAGCGTCTGAGAGTGTCAGAGAGTGATATAGATTGTCAGACAGTGTCTGAGCGTCTCAGAGAGTGTCAGAGAGAGTCAGAGAGTGATCGAGACTGTCAGACAGTGTCTGAGAGTCTCAGAGAGTGTCAGAGAGTATCAGAGCGTGTCAGAGAGTGTCTGAGAGTGACAGACATTGTCAGAGAGTGTCAGAGCATGTCTGAGAGTGTCAGACAGTGTCAGAGAGTACCTGAGAGGGTCTGAGAGTGTCAGAGAGTGTCTGAGAGTGTCAGAGTGTGATAGAGAGTGTCAGAGAGTGTCAGAGAGTATCTGACAGTGTCTGAGATTGTCTGAGAGTGTCAGAGAGTTTCAGAGAGTGATAGAGAGTATCAGAGAGTGTCTGCGAGTGTCAGAGACCGATAGAGAGTGTCAGAGAGTGTCTGAGATTGTCAGAGAGTGTCAGCGAGTGTCAGAGAGTGTCTGAGAATGTCAGAGAATGTCAGAGAGTGTCAGAGAGTGATAGAGAGTGTCAAAGAGTGTCAGAGAGTGATAGAGAGTGTCTGAGAGTGTCCGAGAGTGTCAGAAAGAGTCTGAGAGTGACAGAGAGTGTCAGAGAGTGTCAGAGAGTGTTAGAGAGAGTCAGACAGTGTCAGAGAGTGTCGGAGACTGATGGAGAGTGTCAGAGAGTGTCTGAGATTGTCAGAGAGTGTCAGCGAGTGTCAGAGAGTGTCAGAGAGTGATAGAGAGTGCCGGAGAGTGCCGGAGAGTGTCAGAGAGTGTCTGAGAGTGTCTGAGAGTGTCAGAGATTGTCAGATAGTAATGGAGAATGTCAGAGAGTTTCTGAGATTGTCAGAGAGTGTCAGAGAGTGATAGAGAATGTCAGACAGTGTCTGAGAGTATCGTAGAGTGTCAGAGAGTGACAGAGAGTGTCAGAGAGTGTCAATGAGTGTCAGAGAGTATCAGAGAGTGTCAGAGAGAGTCAGAGAGTGTCAGAGAGAGATAGAGATTGTCAGAGAGTGATAGAGAGTATCAGATAGTGTCTGAGAGTGTCATTGAGTGTCAGAGAGTGATCGAGAGTGCCAGAGTGTGTCAGAGAGTGTCAGAGAGTGATCGAGAGTGTCAGAGAGTGTCAGAGAGTATGTGACAGAGTCTGAGATTGTCTGAGAGTGTCAGAGAGTGTCAGAGAGAGTCAGAGAGTGTCAGAGAGTGATAGAGAGTATCAGAGAGTGTCTGAGAGTGCCATTGAGTGTCTTAGAGTGTCAGAGAGTGCGAGAGTGTGTCAGAGAGTGTCAGAGAGTGTCAGAGAGTGATAGAGAACGACTGAGAGTGTCAGAGACAGTCAGAGATAGATAGAGAGATTCAGAGAGTGTCAGAGAGTGTAAGAGAGTGTCTGACAGTGTCAGAGAGTGATAGAGAGTGTCAGAGAGTGTCAGAGAGCGTCTGAGAGTGTCAGAGAGTGATATAGATTGTCAGACAGTGTCTGAGCGTCTCAGAGAGTGTCAGAGAGAGTCAGAGAGTGATCGAGACTGTCAGACAGTGTCTGAGAGTCTCAGAGAGTGTCAGAGAGTATCAGAGCGTGTCAGAGAGTGACAGACATTGTCAGAGAGTGTCAGAGCATGTCTGAGAGTGTCAGACAGTGTCAGAGAGTACCTGAGAGGGTCTGAGAGTGTCAGAGAGTGTCTGAGAGTGTCAGAGAGTGATAGAGAGTGTCAGAGAGTGTCTGAGAGTGTCTGAGAGTGTCTGAGAGTGATAGAGAATGTCAGAGAGTGTCAGAGAGTGTCAGAGACTGTCAGACAGTGATACAGAGTGTCACAGTGTGTCAGAGAGTGATAGAGTGTGTCTGAGAGTGCCAGAGTGTGTCAGAGAGTGTCAGAGAGTGTCAGAGAGTGTTAGAGAGAGTCAGACAGTGTCAGAGAGTGTCGGAGACTGATAGAGAGTGTCAGAGAGTGTCTGAGATTGTCAGAGAGTGTCAGCGAGTGTCAGAGAGTGTCAGAGAGTGATAGAGAGTGCCGGAGAGTGCCGGAGAGTGTCAGAGAGTGTCTGAGAGTGTCTGAGAGTGTCAGAGATTGTCAGATAGTGATGGAGAATGTCAGAGAGTGTCTGAGATTGTCAGAGAGTGTCAGAGAGTGATAGAGAATGTCAGACAGTGTCTGAGAGTATCGTAGAGTGTCAGAGAGTGACAGAGAGTGTCAGAGAGTGTCAATGAGTGTCAGAGAGTATCAGAGAGTGTCAGAGAGAGTCAGAGAGTGTCAGAGAGAGATAGAGATTGTCAGAGAGTGATAGAGAGTATCAGAGAGTGTCTGAGAGTGTCATTGAGTGTCAGAGAGTGATCGAGAGTGCCAGAGTGTGTCAGAGAGTGTCAGAGAGTGATCGAGAGTGTCAGAGAGTGTCAGAGAGTATCTGACAGAGTCTGAGATTGTCTGAGAGTGTCAGAGAGTGTCAGAGAGAGTCAGAGAGTGTCAGAGAGAGATAGAGAGTGTCAGAGAGTGATAGAGAGTATCAGAGAGTGTCTGAGAGTTCCATTGAGTGTCTTAGAGTGTCAGAGAGTGCGAGAGTGTGTCAGAGAGTGTCAGAGAGTGTCAGAGAGTGATAGAGAACGACTGAGAGTGTCAGAGACAGTCAGAGATAGATAGAGAGATTCAGAGAGTGTCAGAGAGTGTAAGAGAGTGTCTGACAGTGTCAGAGAGTGATAGAGAGTGTCAGAGAGTGTCAGAGAGCGTCTGAGAGTGTCAGAGAGTGATATAGATTGTCAGACAGTGTCTGAGCTTCTCAGAGAGTGTCAGAGAGAGTCAGAGAGTGATCGAGACTGTCAGACAGTGTCTGAGAGTCTCAGAGAGTGTCAGAGAGTATCAGAGCGTGTCAGAGAGTGTCTGAGAGTGACAGACATTGTCAGAGAGTGTCAGAGCATGTCTGAGAGTGTCAGACAGTGTCAGAGAGTACCTGAGAGGGTCTGAGAGTGTCAGAGAGTGTCTGAGAGTGTCAGAGAGTGATAGAGAGTGTCAGAGAGTGTCTGAGAGTGTCTGAGAGTGTCTGAGAGTGATAGAGAATGTCAGAGAGTGTCAGAGAGTGTCAGACAGTGATACAGAGTGTCACAGTGTGTCAGAGAGAGATAGAGTGTGTCTGAGAGTGCCAGAGTGTGTCAGAGAGTGTCAGAGAGTGTCTGAGAGCGTCAGAGAGTGATAGAGGGTGTCAGAGAGTGTCTGAGAGTGTCTGAGAATGTCAGAGAGTGTCAGAGAGTGTCAGCGAGTGTCAGAGAGTGTCTGAGAATGTCAGAGAGTGTCAGAGAGTGATAGAGAGTGTCAAAGAGTGTCAGAGAGTGATAGAGAGTGTCTGAGAGTGTCCGAGAGTGTCAGAAAGAGTCTGAGAGTGTCAGAGAGTGTTAGAGAGAGTCAGACAGTGTCAGAGAGTGTCGGAGACTGATAGAGAGTGTCAGAGAGTGTCTGAGATTGTCAGAGAGTGTCAGCGAGTGTCAGAGAGTGTCAGAGAGTGATAGAGAGTGCCGGAGAGTGCCGGCGAGTGTCAGAGAGTGTCTGAGAGTGTCTGAGAGTGTCAGAGATTGTCAGATAGTGATGGAGAATGTCAGAGAGTGTCTGAGATTGTCAGAGAGTGTCAGAGAGTGATAGAGAATGTCAGACAGTGTCTGAGAGTATCGTAGAGTGTCAGAGAGTGACAGAGAGTGTCAGAGAGTGTCAATGAGTGTCAGAGAGTATCAGAGAGTGTCAGAGAGAGTCAGAGAGTGTCAGAGAGAGATAGAGATTGTCAGAGAGTGATAGAGAGTATCAGAGAGTGTCTGAGAGTGTCATTGAGTGTCAGAGAGTGATCGAGAGTGCCAGAGTGTGTCAGAGAGTGTCAGAGAGTGATCGAGAGTGTCAGAGAGTGTCAGAGAGTATCTGACAGAGTCTGAGATTGTCTGAGAGTGTCAGAGAGTGTCAGAGAGAGTCAGAGAGTGTCAGAGAGAGATAGAGAGTGTCAGAGAGTGATAGAGAGTATCAGAGAGTGTCTGAGAGTGCCATTGAGTGTCTTAGAGTGTCAGAGAGTGCGAGAGTGTGTCAGAGAGTGTCAGAGAGTGTCAGAGAGTGATAGAGAACGACTGAGAGTGTCAGAGACAGTCAGAGATAGATAGAGAGATTCAGAGAGTGTCAGAGAGTGTAAGAGAGTGTCTGACAGTGTCAGAGAGTGATAGAGAGTGTCAGAGAGTGTCAGAGAGCGTCTGAGAGTGTCAGAGAGTGATATAGATTGTCAGACAGTGTCTGAGCTTCTCAGAGAGTGTCAGAGAGAGTCAGAGAGTGATCGAGACTGTCAGACAGTGTCTGAGAGTCTCAGAGAGTGTCAGAGAGTATCAGAGCGTGTCAGAGAGTGTCTGAGAGTGACAGACATTGTCAGAGAGTGTCAGAGCATGTCTGAGAGTGTCAGACAGTGTCAGAGAGTACCTGAGAGGGTCTGAGAGTGTCAGAGAGTGTCTGAGAGTGTCAGAGAGTGATAGAGAGTGTCAGAGAGTGTCTGAGAGTGTCTGAGAGTGTCTGAGAGTGATAGAGAATGTCAGAGAGTGTCAGAGAGTGTCAGAGAGTGTCAGACAGTGATACAGAGTGTCACAGTGTGTCAGAGAGAGATAGAGTGTGTCTGAGAGTGCCAGAGTGTGTCAGAGAGTGTCAGAGAGTGTCTGAGAGCGTCAGAGAGTGATAGAGGGTGTCAGAGAGTGTCTGAGAGTGTCTGAGAATGTCAGAGAGTGTCAGAGAGTGTCAGCGAGTGTCAGAGAGTGTCTGAGAATGTCAGAGAGTGTCAGAGAGTGATAGAGAGTGTCAAAGAGTGTCAGAGAGTGATAGAGAGTGTCTGAGAGTGTCCGAGAGTGTCAGAAAGAGTCTGAGAGTGTCAGAGAGTGTTAGAGAGAGTCAGACAGTGTCAGAGAGTGTCGGAGACTGATAGAGAGTGTCAGAGAGTGTCTGAGATTGTCAGAGAGTGTCAGCGAGTGTCAGAGAGTGTCAGAGAGTGATAGAGAGTGCCGGAGAGTGCCGGCGAGTGTCAGAGAGTGTCTGAGAGTGTCTGAGAGTGTCAGAGATTGTCAGATAGTGATGGAGAATGTCAGAGAGTGTCTGAGATTGTCAGAGAGTGTCAGAGAGTGATAGAGAATGTCAGACAGTGTCTGAGAGTATCGTAGAGTGTCAGAGAGTGACAGAGAGTGTCAGAGAGTGTCAATGAGTGTCAGAGAGTATCAGAGAGTGTCAGAGAGAGTCAGAGAGTGTCAGAGAGAGATAGAGATTGTCAGAGAGTGATAGAGAGTATCAGAGAGTGTCTGAGAGTGTCATTGAGTGTCAGAGAGTGATCGAGAGTGCCAGAGTGTGTCAGAGAGTGTCAGAGAGTGATCGAGAGTGTCAGAGAGTGTCAGAGAGTATCTGACAGCGTCTGAGATTGTCTGAGAGTGTCAGAGAGTGTCAGAGAGTGTCAACGAGTGTCAGAGAGTATCAGAGAGTGTCAGAGAGAGTCAGAGAATGTCAGAGAGAGATAGAGAGTGTCAGAGAGTGATAGAGAGTATCAGAGAGTGTCTGAGAGTGCCATTGAGTGGCTTAGAGTGTCAGAGAGTGCTAGAGTGTGTCAGAGAGTGTCAGAGAGTGTCAGAGAGTGATAGAGAACGTCTGAGAGTGTCAGAGACAGTCAGAGATTGATAGAGAGATTCAGAGAGTGTCAGAGAGTGTATGAGAGTGTCTGACAGTGTCTGAGAGTGACAGAGAGTGTCAGAGAGTGTCAGAGAGACTCTGAGAGTGTCAGAGAGTGATATAGACTGTCAGACAGTGTCTGAACGTCTCAGAGAGTGTCAGAGAGAGTCAGAGAGTGATCGAGACTGTCAGACAGTGTCTGAGAGTCTCAGAGAGTGTCAGAGAGTATCAGAGCGTGTCAGAGAGTGTCTGAGTGTGACAGACATTGTCAGAGAGTGTCAGAGCATGTCTGAGAGTATCAGACAGTGTCAGAGAGTACCTGAGAGGGTCTGAGAGTGTCAGAGAGTGTCTGAGAGTGTCTGAGAGTGTCTGAGAGTGATAGAGAATGTCAGAGAGTATCAGAGAGTGTCAGAGAGTGTCAGACAGTGATATAGAGTGTCACAGTGTGTCAGAGAGTGATAGAGTGTGTCTGAGAGTGCCAGAGTGTGTCAGAGAGTGTCCGAGAGTGTCTGAGAGCGTCAGAGAGTGATAGAGGGTGTCAGAGAGTGTCTGAGAGTGATAGAGAGTGTCAGAGAGGGTCAGAGAGTGCCAGAGAGTGAAAGAGAGTGTCAGAGAGTGTCTGAGTCTGTCAGAGAGTGTCTGAGAGTGTCAGAGAGTATGTGAGAATGTCAGAGAGTGTCAGAGAGTGGTAGAGACTGTCAGACAGTGTCTGAGATTCTCAGAGAGTGTCAGAGAGTATAAGAGCGTTTCAGAGAGTGTCTGAGAGTGTCAGACGGTGTCAGAGAGTGCCTGAGAAGGTCTGAGAGTGTCAGAGAGTGGCAGAGAGTATCTGAGAGTGTCAGAGAGTGTCAGAGAGTTTCAGACAGTGATACAGAGTGTCACATTGTGTCAGAGAGTGATAGAGTGTGTCTGAGAGTGCCAGAGTGTGTCAGAGAGTGTCTGAGAGCGTCAGAGAGTGATACAGGGTGTCAGAGAGTGTCTGAGAGTGATAGAGAGTGTCAGAGAGGGTCAGAGAGTGTCAGAGAGTGTCAGAGAGTGAAAGAGAGTGTCAGAGAGTGTCTGAGTCTGTCAGAGAGTGTCTGAGAGTGTCAGAGAGTGTGTGAGAGTGTCAGAGAGTGTCAGAGAGTGGTAGAGACTGTCAGACAGTGTCTGAGATTCACAGAGAGTGTCAGAGAGTATAAGTGCGTTTCAGAGAGTGTCTGAGAGTGTCAGACAGTGTCAGAGAGTGCCTGAGAAGGTCTGAGAGTGTCAGAGAGTGGCAGAGAGTATCTGAGAATGTCAGAGAGTGTTCGAGAGTATCAGACAGTGTCTGATAGTGTCAGAGAGAGACAGAGATTGTCAGTGAGTGATAGAGAGTGTCAGAGAGTGTCAGAGAGTGTCTGAGAATGTCAGAGAGTGTCAGAGAGTGATAGGGAGTGTCAGAGAGTGTCAGAGAGTGATAGAGAGTGAAAGAGAGTGTCAGAGAGTTTCCGAGAGTGTCAGAGATTGTCTGAGATTGTCAGAGAGTGTCAGAGACCGATAGAGAGTGTCAGAGAGTGTCAGCGATTGTCAGAGAGTGTCAGAGTGTGAAAGAGAGTGTCAGAGAGTATCTGACATGTCTGAGATTGTCTGAGAGTGTCATAGAGTTTCAGAGAGTGTCAGCGAGTGTCAGAGAGTGTCTGAGAATGTCAGAGAGTGTCAGAGAGTGATAGGGAGTGTCAAAGAGTGTCAGAGACCGATAGAGAGTGTCAGAGAGTGTCAGCGATTGTCAGAGAGTGTCAGAGTGTGAAAGAGAGTGTCAGAGAGTATCTGACAGTGTCTGAGATTGTCTGAGAGTGTCATAGAGTTTCAGAGAGTGTCTGCGGGGTCAGAGACTGATAGAGAGTGTCAGAGAGTGTCTGAGATTGTCAGAGAGTGTCAGCGAGTGTCAGAGAGTGTCTGAGAATGTCAGAGAGTGTCAGAGAGTGATAGGGAGTGTCAAAGAGTGTCAGAGAGTGATAGAGAGTGTCTGAGAGTGTTCGAGAGTGTCAGAAAGTGTCAGAGAGTGTCAGCGAGTGTCAGAGAGTGTCTGAGAATGTCAGAGAGTGTCAGAGAGTGATAGGGAGTGTCAGAGAGTGTCAGAGAGTGATAGAGAGTGAAATAGAGTGTCAGAGAGTTTCTGAGAGAGTCAATGAGTGTCAGAGAGTGTCAGAGAGTGATAGAGAGTGTCACATTGTGTCAGAGAGTGATAGAGTGTGTCTGAGAGTGCCAGAGTGTGTCAGAGAGTGTCTGAGAGCGTCAGAGAGTGATACAGGGTGTCAGAGAGTGTCTGAGAGTGATAGAGAGTGTCAGAGAGGGTCAGAGAGTGTCAGAGAGTGTCAGAGAGTGAAAGAGAGTGTCAGAGAGTGTCTGAGTCTGTCAGAGAGTGTCTGAGAGTGTCAGAGAGTGTGTGAGAGTGTCAGAGAGTGTCAGAGAGTGGTAGAGACTGTCAGACAGTGTTGAGATTCACAGAGAGTGTCAGAGAGTATAAGTGCGTTTCAGAGAGTGTCTGAGAGTGTCAGACAGTGTCAGAGAGTGCCTGAGAAGGTCTGAGAGTGTCAGAGAGTGGCAGAGAGTATCTGAGAATGTCAGAGAGTGTTCGAGAGTATCAGACAGTGTCTGATAGTGTCAGAGAGAGACAGAGATTGTCAGTGAGTGATAGAGAGTGTCAGAGAGTGTCAGAGAGTGTCTGAGAATGTCAGAGAGTGTCAGAGAGTGATAGGGAGTGTCAGAGATTGTCAGAGAGTGATAGAGAGTGAAAGAGAGTGTCAGAGAGTTTCCGAGAGTGTCAGAGATTGTCTGAGATTGTCAGAGAGTGTCAGAGACCGATAGAGAGTGTCAGAGAGTGTCAGCGATTGTCAGAGGGTGTCAGAGTGTGAAAGAGAGTGTCAGAGAGTATCTGACATGTCTGAGATTGTCTGAGAGTGTCATAGAGTTTCAGAGAGTGTCAGCGAGTGTCAGAGAGTGTCTGAGAATGTCAGAGAGTGTCAGAGAGTGATAGGGAGTGTCAAAGAGTGTCAGAGACCGATAGAGAGTGTCAGAGAGTGTCAGCGATTGTCAGAGAGTGTCAGAGTGTGAAAGAGAGTGTCAGAGAGTATCTGACAGTGTCTGAGATTGTCTGAGAGTGTCATAGAGTTTCAGAGAGTGTCTGCGGGGTCAGAGACTGATAGAGAGTGTCAGAGAGTGTCTGAGATTGTCAGAGAGTGTCAGCGAGTGTCAGAGAGTGTCTGAGAATGTCAGAGAGTGTCAGAGAGTGATAGGGAGTGTCAAAGAGTGTCAGAGAGTGATAGAGAGTGTCTGAGAGTGTTCGAGAGTGTCAGAAAGTGTCAGAGAGTGTCAGCGAGTGTCAGAGAGTGTCTGAGAATGTCAGAGAGTGTCAGAGAGTGATAGGGAGTGTCAGAGAGTGTCAGAGAGTGATAGAGAGTGAAATAGAGTGTCAGAGAGTTTCTGAGAGAGTCAATGAGTGTCAGAGAGTGTCAGAGAGTGATAGAGAGTTTCCGAGAGTGTCAGAGATTGTCTGAGATTGTCAGAGAGTGTCAGAGACCGATAGAGAGTGTCAGAGAGTGTCAGCGATTGTCAGAGAGTGTCAGAGTGTGAAAGAGAGTGTCAGAGAGTGTCAGAGAGTATCTGACAGTGTCTGAGATTGTCTGAGAGTGTCAGAGAGTTTCAGAGAGTGAGAGAGTATCAGAGAGTGTCTGCGGGGTCAGAGACTGATAGAGAGTGTCAGAGAGTGACTGAGATTGTCAGAGAGTGTCAGCGAGTGTCAGAGAGTGTCAGAGAGAGATAGAGAGTTTCCGAGAGTGTCAGAGAGTGTCTGAGAGTGTCCGAGACCGATAAAGAGGGTCAGAGAGGGTCAGAGAGTGTCAGAGAGTGTCAGCGAGTGTCAGAGAGCGTCAGAGTGTGATAGAGAGTGTCAGAGAGTGTCAGAGAGTATCTGACAGTGTCTGAGATTGTCTGAGAGTGTCAGAGAGTTTCAGAGAGTGATAGAGAGTATCAGAGAGTGTCTGCGAGTGTCAGAGACCGATAGAGAGTGTCAGAGAGTGTCTGAGATTGTCAGAGAGTGTCAGCGAGTGTCAGAGAGTGTCTGAGAATGTCAGAGAATGTCAGAGAGTGTCAGAGAGTGATAGAGAGTGTCAAAGAGTGTCAGAGAGTGATAGAGAGTGTCTGAGAGTGTCCGAGAGTGTCAGAAAGAGTCTGAGAGTGACAGAGAGTGTCAGAGAGTGTCAGAGAGTGTTAGAGAGAGTCAGACAGTGTCAGAGAGTGTCGGAGACTGATAGAGAGTGTCAGAGAGTGTCTGAGATTGTCAGAGAGTGTCAGCGAGTGTCAGAGAGTGTCAGAGAGTGATAGAGAGTGCCGGAGAGTGCCGGAGAGTGTCAGAGAGTGTCTGAGAGTGTCTGAGAGTGTCAGAGATTGTCAGATAGTGATGGAGAATGTCAGAGAGTGTCTGAGATTGTCAGAGAGTGTCAGAGAGTGATAGAGAATGTCAGACAGTGTCTGAGAGTATCGTAGAGTGTCAGAGAGTGACAGAGAGTGTCAGAGAGTGTCAATGAGTGTCAGAGAGTATCAGAGAGTGTCAGAGAGAGTCAGAGAGTGTCAGAGAGAGATAGAGATTGTCAGAGAGTGATAGAGAGTATCAGAGAGTGTCTGAGAGTGTCATTGAGTGTCAGAGAGTGATCGAGAGTGCCAGAGTGTGTCAGAGAGTGTCAGAGAGTGATCGAGAGTGTCAGAGAGTGTCAGAGTGTGTCAGAGAGTATCTGACAGAGTCTGAGATTGTCTGAGAGTGTCAGAGAGTGTCAACGAGTGTCAGAGAGTATCAGAGAGTATCAGAGAGTGTCAGAGAGAGTCAGAGAGTGTCAGAGAGAGATAGAGAGTGTCAGAGAGTGATAGAGAGTATCAGAGAGTGTCTGAGAGTGCCATTGAGTGTCTTAGCGTGTCAGAGAGTGCTAGAGTGTGTCAGAGAGTGTCAGAGAGTGTCAGAGAGTGATAGAGAACGACTGAGAGTGTCAGAGACAGTCAGAGATTGATAGAGAGATTCAGAGAGTGTCAGAGAGTGTAAGAGAGTGTCTGACAGTGTCAGAGAGTGATAGAGAGTGTCAGAGAGTGTCAGAGAGCGTCTGAGAGTGTCAGAGAGTGATATAGACTGTCAGACAGTGTCTGAGCGTCTCAGAGAGTGTCAGAGAGAGTCAGAGACCGATAGAGAGTGTCAGAGAGTGTCAGCGATTGTCAGAGAGTGTCAGAGTGTGAAAGAGAGTGTCAGAGAGTATCTGACAGTGTCTGAAATTGTCTGAGAGTGTCATAGAGTTTCAGAGAGTGTCTGCGGGGTCAGAGACTGATAGAGAGTGTCAGAGAGTGTCTGAGATTGTCAGAGAGTGTCAGCGAGTGTCAGAGAGTGTCTGAGAATGTCAGAGAGTGTCAGAGAGTGATAGGGAGTGTCAGAGAGTGTCAGAGAGTGATAGAGAGTGAAATAGAGTGTCAGAGAGTTTCTGAGAGAGTCAATGAGTGTCAGAGAGTGTCAGAGAGTGATCGAGAGTTTCCGAGAGTGTCAGAGATTGTCTGAGATTGTCAGAGAGTGTCAGAGACCGATAGAGAGTGTCAGAGAGTGTCAGCGATTGTCAGAGAGTGTCAGAGTGTGAAAGAGAGTGTCAGAGAGTGTCAGAGAGTATCTGACAGTGTCTGAGATTGTCTGAGAGTGTCAGAGAGTTTCAGAGAGTGAGAGAGTATCCGAGAGTGTCTGCGGGGTCAGAGACTGATAGAGAGTGTCAGAGAGTGTCTGAGATTGTCAGAGAGTGTCAGCGAGTGTCAGAGAGTGTCAGAGAGTGATAGAGAGTTTCCGAGAGTGTCAGAGAGTGTCTGAGAGTGTCCGAGACCGATAAAGAGGGTCAGAGAGTGTCAGAGAGTGTCAGAGTGTGATAGAGAGTGTCAGAGAGTGTCAGAGAGTATCTGACAGTGTCTGAGATTGTCTGAGAGTGTCAGAGAGTTTCAGAGAGTGATAGAGAGTATCAGAGAGTGTCTGCGAGTGTCAGAGACCGATAGAGAGTGTCAGAGAGTGTCTGAGATTGTCAGAGAGTGTCAGCGAGTGTCAGAGAGTGTCTGAGAATGTCAGAGAATGTCAGAGAGTGTCAGAGAGTGATAGAGAGTGTCAAAGAGTGTCAGAGAGTGATAGAGAGTGTCTGAGAGTGTCCGAGAGTGTCAGAAAGAGTCTGAGAGTGACAGAGAGTGTCAGAGAGTGTCAGAGAGTGTTAGAGAGAGTCAGAGAGTGTCAGAGAGTGTCGGAGACTGATAGAGAGTACCGGAGAGTGTCAGAGAGTGTCTGAGAGTGTCTGAGAGTGTCAGAGATTGTCAGATAGTGATGGAGAATGTCAGAGAGTGTCTGAGATTGTCAGAGAGTGTCAGAGAGTGATAGAGAATGTCAGACAGTGTCTGAGAGTATCGTAGAGTGTCAGAGAGTGACAGATAGTGTCAGAGAGTGTCAATGAGTGTCAGAGAGTATCAGAGAGTGTCAGAGAGAGTCAGAGAGTGTCAGAGAGAGATAGAGATTGTCAGAGAGTGATAGAGAGTATCAGAGAGTGTCTGAGAGTGTCATTGAGTGTCAGAGAGTGATCGAGAGTGCCAGAGTGTGTCAGAGAGTGTCAGAGAGTGATCGAGAGTGTCAGAGAGTGTCAGAGAGTATCTGACAGAGTCTGAGATTGTCTGAGAGTGTCAGAGAGTGTCAGAGAGAGTCAGAGAGTGTCAGAGAGAGATAGAGAGTGTCAGAGAGTGATAGAGAGTATCAGAGAGTGTCTGAGAGTGCCATTGAGTGTCTTAGAGTGTCAGAGAGTGCGAGAGTGTGTCAGAGAGTGTCAGAGAGTGTCAGAGAGTGATAGAGAACGACTGAGAGTGTCAGAGACAGTCAGAGATAGATAGAGAGATTCAGAGAGTGTCAGAGAGTGTAAGAGAGTGTCTGACAGTGTCAGAGAGTGATAGAGAGTGTCAGAGAGTGTCAGAGAGCGTCTGAGAGTGTCAGAGAGTGATATAGATTGTCAGACAGTGTCTGAGCGTCTCAGAGAGTGTCAGAGAGAGTCAGAGAGTGATCGAGACTGTCAGACAGTGTCTGAGAGTCTCAGAGAGTGTCAGAGAGTATCAGAGCGTGTCAGAGAGTGTCTGAGAGTGACAGACATTGTCAGAGAGTGTCAGAGCATGTCTGAGAGTGTCAGACAGTGTCAGAGAGTACCTGAGAGGGTCTGAGAGTGTCAGAGAGTGTCTGAGAGTGTTAGAGTGTGATAGAGAGTGTCAGAGAGTGTCAGAGAGTATCTGACAGTGTCTGAGATTGTCTGAGAGTGTCAGAGAGTTTAAGAGAGTGATAGAGAGTATCAGAGACTGTCTGCGAGTGTCAGAGACCGATAGAGAGTGTCAGAGAGTGTCTGAGATTGTCACAGAGTGTCAGCGAGTGTCAGAGAGTGTCTGAGAATGTCAGAGAATGTCAGAGAGTGTCAGAGAGTGATAGAGAGTGTCAAAGAGTGTCAGAGAGTGATAGAGAGTGTCTGAGAGTGTCCGAGAGTGTCAGAAAGAGTCTGAGAGTGACAGAGAGTGTCAGAGAGTGTCAGAGAGTGTTAGAGAGAGTCAGACAGTGTCAGAGAGTGTCGGAGACTGATAGAGAGTGTCAGAGAGTGTCTGAGATTGTCAGAGAGTGTCAGCGAGTGTCAGAGAGTGATAGAGAGTGCCGGAGAGTGCCGGAGAGTGTCAGAGAGTGTCTGAGAGTGTCTGAGAGTGTCAGAGATTGTCAGATAGTGATGGAGAATGTCAGAGAGTGTCTGAGATTGTCAGAGAGTGTCAGAGAGTGATAGAGAATGTCAGACAGTGTCTGAGAGTATCGTAGAGTGTCAGAGAGTGACAGAGAGTGTCAGAGAGTGTCAATGAGTGTCAGAGAGTATCAGAGAGTGTCAGAGAGAGTCAGAGAGTGTCAGAGAGAGATAGAGATTGTCAGAGAGTGATAGAGAGTATCAGAGAGTGTCTGAGAGTGTCATTGAGTGTCAGAGAGTGATCGAGAGTGCCAGAGTGTGTCAGAGAGTGTCAGAGAGTGATCGAGAGTGTCAGAGAGTGTCAGAGAGTATCTGACAGAGTCTGAGATTGTCTGAGAGTGTCAGAGAGTGTCAGAGAGAGTCAGAGAGTGTCAGAGAGAGATAGAGAGTGTCAGAGAGTGATAGAGAGTATCAGAGAGTGTCTGAGAGTGCCATTGAGTGTCTTAGAGTGTCAGAGAGTGCGAGAGTGTGTCAGAGAGTGTCAGAGAGTGTCAGAGAGTGATAGAGAACGACTGAGAGTGTCAGAGACAGTCAGAGATAGATAGAGAGATTCAGAGAGTGTCAGAGAGTGTAAGAGAGTGTCTGACAGTGTCAGAGAGTGATAGAGAGTGTCAGAGAGTGTCAGAGAGCGTCTGAGAGTGTCAGAGAGTGATATAGATTGTCAGACAGTGTCTGAGCGTCTCAGAGAGTGTCAGAGAGAGTCAGAGAGTGATCGAGACTGTCAGACAGTGTCTGAGAGTCTCAGAGAGTGTCAGAGAGTATCAGAGCGTGTCAGAGAGTGTCTGAGAGTGACAGACATTGTCAGAGAGTGTCAGAGCATGTCTGAGAGTGTCAGACAGTGTCAGAGAGTACCTGAGAGGGTCTGAGAGTGTCAGAGAGTGTCTGAGAGTGTCAGAGTGTGATAGAGAGTGTCAGAGAGTGTCAGAGAGTATCTGACAGTATCTGAGATTGTCTGAGAGTGTCAGAGAGTTTCAGAGAGTGATAGAGAGTATCAGAGAGTGTCTGCGAGTGTCAGAGACCGATAGAGAGTGTCAGAGAGTGTCTGAGATTGTCACAGAGTGTCAGCGAGTGTCAGAGAGTGTCTGAGAATGTCAGAGAATGTCAGAGAGTGTCAGAGAGTGATAGAGAGTGTCAAAGAGTGTCAGAGAGTGATAGAGAGTGTCTGAGAGTGTCCGAGAGTGTCAGAAAGAGTCTGAGAGTGACAGAGAGTGTCAGAGAGTGTCAGAGAGTGTTAGAGAGAGTCAGACAGTGTCAGAGAGTGTCGGAGACTGATAGAGAGTGTCAGAGAGTGTCTGAGATTGTCAGAGAGTGTCAGCGAGTGTCAGAGAGTGTCAGAGAGTGATAGAGAGTGCCGGAGAGTGCCGGAGAGTGTCAGAGAGTGTCAGAGAGTGTCTGAGAGTGTCTGAGAGTGTCAGAGATTGTCAGATAGTGATGGAGAATGTCAGAGAGTGTCTGAGATTGTCAGAGAGTGTCAGAGAGTGATAGAGAATGTCAGACAGTGTCTGAGAGTATCGTAGAGTGTCAGAGAGTGACAGAGAGTGTCAGAGTGTGTCAATGAGTGTCAGAGAGTATCAGAGAGTGTCAGAGAGAGTCAGAGAGTGTCAGAGAGAGATAGAGATTGTCAGAGAGTGATAGAGAGTATCAGAGAGTGTCTGAGAGTGCCATTGAGTGTCTTAGAGTGTCAGAGAGTGCGAGAGTGTGTCAGAGAGTGTCAGAGAGTGTCAGAGAGTGATAGAGAACGACTGAGAGTGTCAGAGACAGTCAGAGATAGATAGAGAGATTCAGAGAGTGTCAGAGAGTGTAAGAGAGTGTCTGACAGTGTCAGAGAGTGATAGAGAGTGTCAGAGAGTGTCAGAGAGCGTCTGAGAGTGTCAGAGAGTGATATAGAATGTCAGACAGTGTCTGAGCGTCTCAGAGAGTGTCAGAGAGAGTCAGAGAGTGATCGAGACTGTCAGACAGTGTCTGAGAGTCTCAGAGAGTGTCAGAGAGTATCAGAGCGTGTCAGAGAGTGTCTGAGAGTGACAGACATTGTCAGAGAGTGTCAGAGCATGTCTGAGAGTGTCAGACAGTGTCAGAGAGTACCTGAGAGGGTCTGAGAGTGTCAGAGAGTGTCTGAGAGTGTCAGAGTGTGATAGAGAGTGTCAGAGAGTGTCAGAGAGTATCTGACAGTGTCTGAGATTGTCTGAGAGTGTCAGAGAGTTTCAGAGAGTGATAGAGAGTATCAGAGAGTGTCTGCGAGTGTCAGAGACCGATAGAGAGTGTCAGAGAGTGTCTGAGATTGTCAGAGAGTGTCAGCGAGTGTCAGAGAGTGTCTGAGAATGTCAGAGAATGTCAGAGAGTGTCAGAGAGTGATAGAGAGTGTCAAAGAGTGTCAGAGAGTGATAGAGAGTGTCTGAGAGTGTCCGAGAGTGTCAGAAAGAGTCTGAGAGTGACAGAGAGTGTCAGAGAGTGTCAGAGAGTGTTAGAGAGAGTCAGACAGTGTCAGAGAGTGTCGGAGACTGATAGAGAGTGTCAGAGAGTGTCTGAGATTGTCAGAGAGTGTCAGCGAGTGTCAGAGAGTGTCAGAGAGTGATAGAGAGTGTCGGAGAGTGCCGGAGAGTGTCAGAGAGTGTCTGAGAGTGTCTGAGAGTGTCAGAGATTGTCAGATAGTGATGGAGAATGTCAGAGAGTGTCTGAGATTGTCAGAGAGTGTCAGAGAGTGATAGAGAATGTCAGACAGTGTCTGAGAGTATCGTAGAGTGTCAGAGAGTGACAGAGAGTGTCAGAGAGTGTCAATGAGTGTCAGAGAGTATCAGAGAGTGTCAGAGAGAGTCAGAGAGTGTCAGAGAGAGATAGAGATTGTCAGAGAGTGAGAGAGAGTATCAGAGAGTGTCTGAGAGTGTCATTGAGTGTCAGGCAGTGATCGAGAGTGCCAGAGTGTGTCAGAGAGTGTCAGAGAGTGATCGAGAGTGTCAGAGAGTGTCAGAGAGTATCTGACAGAGTCTGAGATTGTCTGAGAGTGTCAGAGAGTGTCAGAGAGAGTCAGAGAGTGTCAGAGAGAGATAGAGAGTGTCAGAGAGTGATAGAGAGTATCAGAGAGTGTCTGAGAGTGCCATTGAGTGTCTTAGAGTGTCAGAGAGTGCGAGAGTGTGTCAGAGAGTGTCAGAGAGTGTCAGAGAGTGATAGAGAACGACTGAGAGTGTCAGAGACAGTCAGAGATAGATAGAGAGATTCAGAGAGTGTCAGAGAGTGTAAGAGAGTGTCTGACAGTGTCAGAGAGTGATAGAGAGTGTCAGAGAGTGTCAGAGAGCGTCTGAGAGTGTCAGAGAGTGATATAGATTGTCAGACAGTGTCTGAGCGTCTCAGAGAGTGTCAGAGAGAGTCAGAGAGTGATCGAGACTGTCAGACAGTGTCTGAGAGTCTCAGAGAGTGTCAGAGAGTATCAGAGCGTGTCAGAGAGTGTCTGAGAGTGACAGACATTGTCAGAGAGTGTCAGAGCATGTCTGAGAGTGTCAGACAGTGTCAGAGAGTACCTGAGAGGGTCTGAGAGTGTCAGAGTGTGATAGAGAGTGTCAGAGAGTGTCAGAGAGTATCTGACAGTGTCTGAGATTGTCTGAGAGTGTCAGAGAGTTTCAGAGAGTGATAGAGAGTATCAGAGAGTGTCTGCGAGTGTCAGAGACCGATAGAGAGTGTCAGAGAGTGTCTGAGATTGTCAGAGAGTGTCAGCGAGTGTCAGAGAGTGTCTGAGAATGTCAGAGAATGTCAGAGAGTGTCAGAGAGTGATAGAGAGTGTCAAAGAGTGTCAGAGAGTGATAGAGAGTGTCTGAGAGTGTCCGAGAGTGTCAGAAAGAGTCTGAGAGTGACAGAGAGTGTCAGAGAGTGTCAGAGAGTGTTAGAGAGAGTCAGACAGTGTCAGAGAGTGTCGGAGACTGATGGAGAGTGTCAGAGAGTGTCTGAGATTGTCAGAGAGTGTCAGCGAGTGTCAGAGAGTGTCAGAGAGTGATAGAGAGTGCCGGAGAGTGCCGGAGAGTGTCAGAGAGTGTCTGAGAGTGTCTGAGAGTGTCAGAGATTGTCAGATAGTAATGGAGAATGTCAGAGAGTTTCTGAGATTGTCAGAGAGTGTCAGAGAGTGATAGAGAATGTCAGACAGTGTCTGAGAGTATCGTAGAGTGTCAGAGAGTGACAGAGAGTGTCAGAGAGTGTCAATGAGTGTCAGAGAGTATCAGAGAGTGTCAGAGATAGTCAGAGAGTGTCAGAGAGAGATAGAGATTGTCAGAGAGTGATAGAGAGTATCAGAGAGTGTCTGAGAGTGTCATTGAGTGTCAGAGAGTGATCGAGAGTGCCAGAGTGTGTCAGAGAGTGTCAGAGAGTGATCGAGAGTGTCAGAGAGTGTCAGAGAGTATGTGACAGAGTCTGAGATTGTCTGAGAGTGTCAGAGAGTGTCAGAGAGAGTCAGAGAGTGTCAGAGAGAGATAGAGAGTGTCAGAGAGTGATAGAGAGTATCAGAGAGTGTCTGAGAGTGCCATTGAGTGTCTTAGAGTGTCAGAGAGTGCGAGAGTGTGTCAGAGAGTGTCAGAGAGTGTCAGAGAGTGATAGAGAACGACTGAGAGTGTCAGAGACAGTCAGAGATAGATAGAGAGATTCAGAGAGTGTCAGAGAGTGTAAGAGAGTGTCTGACAGTGTCAGAGAGTGATAGAGAGTGTCAGCGAGTGTCAGAGAGCGTCTGAGAGTGTCAGAGAGTGATATAGATTGTCAGACAGTGTCTGAGCGTCTCGGAGAGTGTCAGAGAGAGTCAGAGAGTGATCGAGACTGTCAGACAGTGTCTGAGAGTCTCAGAGAGTGTCAGAGAGTATCAGAGCGTGTCAGAGAGTGACAGACATTGTCAGAGAGTGTCAGAGCATGTCTGAGAGTGTCAGACAGTGTCAGAGAGTACCTGAGAGGGTCTGAGAGTGTCAGAGAGTGTCTGAGAGTGTCAGAGAGTGATAGAGAGTGTCAGAGAGTGTCTGAGAGTGTCTGAGAGTGTCTGAGAGTGATAGAGAATGTCAGAGAGTGTCAGAGAGTGTCAGAGAGTGTCAGACAGTGATACAGAGTGTCACAGTGTGTCAGAGAGTGATAGAGTGTGTCTGAGAGTGCCAGAGTGTGTCAGAGAGTGTCAGAGAGTGTCAGAGAGTGTTAGAGAGAGTCAGACAGTGTCAGAGAGTGTCGGAGACTGATAGAGATTGTCAGAGAGTGTCTGAGATTGTCAGAGAGTGTCAGCGAGTGTCAGAGAGTGTCAGAGAGTGATAGAGAGTGCCGGAGAGTGCCGGAGAGTGTCAGAGAGTGTCTGAGAGTGTCTGAGAGTGTCAGAGATTGTCAGATAGTGATGGAGAATGTCAGAGAGTGTCTGAGATTGTCAGAGAGTGTCAGAGAGTGATAGAGAATGTCAGACAGTGTCTGAGAGTATCGTAGAGTGTCAGAGAGTGACAGAGAGTGTCAGAGAGTGTCAATGAGTGTCAGAGAGTATCAGAGAGTGTCAGAGAGAGTCAGAGAGTGTCAGAGAGAGATAGAGATTGTCAGAGAGTGATAGAGAGTATCAGAGAGTGTCTGAGAGTGTCATTGAGTGTCAGAGAGTGATCGAGAGTGCCAGAGTGTGTCAGAGAGTGTCAGAGAGTGATCGAGAGTGTCAGAGAGTGTCAGAGAGTATCTGACAGAGTCTGAGATTGTCTGAGAGTGTCAGAGAGTGTCAGAGAGAGTCAGAGAGTGTCAGAGAGAGATAGAGAGTGTCAGAGAGTGATAGAGAGTATCAGAGAGTGTCTGAGAGTGCCATTGAGTGTCTTAGAGTGTCAGAGAGTGCGAGAGTGTGTCAGAGAGTGTCAGAGAGTGTCAGAGAGTGATAGAGAACGACTGAGAGTGTCAGAGACAGTCAGAGATAGATAGAGAGATTCAGAGAGTGTCAGAGAGTGTAAGAGAGTGTCTGACAGTGTCAGAGAGTGATAGAGAGTGTCAGAGAGTGTCAGAGAGCGTCTGAGAGTGTCAGAGAGTGATATAGATTGTCAGACAGTGTCTGAGCTTCTCAGAGAGTGTCAGAGAGAGTCAGAGAGTGATCGAGACTGTCAGACAGTGTCTGAGAGTCTCAGAGAGTGTCAGAGAGTATCAGAGCGTGTCAGAGAGTGTCTGAGAGTGACAGACATTGTCAGAGAGTGTCAGAGCATGTCTGAGAGTGTCAGACAGTGTCAGAGAGTACCTGAGAGGGTCTGAGAGTGTCAGAGAGTGTCTGAGAGTGTCAGAGAGTGATAGAGCGTGTCAGAGAGTGTCTGAGAGTGTCTGAGAGTGTCTGAGAGTGATAGAGAATGTCAGAGAGTGTCAGAGAGTGTCAGAGGGTGTCAGACAGTGATACAGAGTGTCACAGTGTGTCAGAGAGAGATAGAGTGTGTCTGAGAGTGCCAGAGTGTGTCAGAGAGTGTCAGAGAGTGTCTGAGAGCGTCAGAGAGTGATAGAGGGTGTCAGAGAGTGTCTGAGAGTGTCTGAGAATGTCAGAGAGTGTCAGAGAGTGTCAGCGAGTGTCAGAGAGTGTCTGAGAATGTCAGAGAGTGTCAGAGAGTGATAGAGAGTGTCAAAGAGTGTCAGAGAGTGATAGAGAGTGTCTGAGAGTGTCCGAGAGTGTCAGAAAGAGTCTGAGAGTGTCAGAGAGTGTTAGAGAGAGTCAGACAGTGTCAGAGAGTGTCGGAGACTGATAGAGAGTGTCAGAGAGTGTCTGAGATTGTCAGAGAGTGTCAGCGAGTGTCAGAGAGTGTCAGAGAGTGATAGAGAGTGCCGGAGAGTGCCGGAGAGTGTCAGAGAGTGTCTGAGAGTGTCTGAGAGTGTCAGAGATTGTCAGATAGTGATGGAGAATGTCAGAGAGTGTCTGAGATTGTCAGAGAGTGTCAGAGAGTGATAGAGAATGTCAGACAGTGTCTGAGAGTATCGTAGAGTGTCAGAGAGTGACAGAGAGTGTCAGAGAGTGTCAATGAGTGTCAGAGAGTATCAGAGAGTGTCAGAGAGAGTCAGAGAGTGTCAGAGAGAGATAGAGATTGTCAGAGAGTGATAGAGAGTATCAGAGAGTGTCTGAGAGTGTCATTGAGTGTCAGAGAGTGATCGAGAGTGCCAGAGTGTGTCAGAGAGTGTCAGAGAGTGATCGAGAGGGTCAGAGAGTGTCAGAGAGTATCTGACAGCGTCTGAGATTGTCTGAGAGTGTCAGAGAGTGTCAGAGAGTGTCAACGAGTGTCAGAGAGTATCAGAGAGTGTCAGAGAGAGTCAGAGAATGTCAGAGAGAGATAGAGAGTGTCAGAGAGTGATAGAGAGTATCAGAGAGTGTCTGAGAGTGCCATTGAGTGGCTTAGAGTGTCAGAGAGTGCTAGAGTGTGTCAGAGAGTGTCAGAGAGTGTCAGAGAGTGATAGAGAACGTCTGAGAGTGTCAGAGACAGTCAGAGATTGATAGAGAGATTCAGAGAGTGTCAGAGAGTGTATGAGAGTGTCTGACAGTGTCTGAGAGTGATAGAGAGTGTCAGAGAGTGTCAGAGAGACTCTGAGAGTGTCAGAGAGTGATATAGACTGTCAGACAGTGTCTGAACGTCTCAGAGAGTGTCAGAGAGAGTCAGAGAGTGATCGAGACTGTCAGACAGTGTCTGAGAGTCTCAGAGAGTGTCAGAGAGTATCAGAGCGTGTCAGAGAGTGTCTGAGTGTGACAGACATTGTCAGAGAGTGTCAGAGCATGTCTGAGAGTGTCAGACAGTGTCAGAGAGTACCTGAGAGGGTCTGAGAGTGTCAGAGAGTGTCTGAGAGTGTCTGAGAGTGTCTGAGAGTGATAGAGAATGTCAGAGAGTGTCAGAGAGTGTCAGAGAGTGTCAGACAGTGATATAGAGTGTCACAGTGTGTCAGAGAGTGATAGAGTGTGTCTGAGAGTGCCAGAGTGTGTCAGAGAGTGTCAGAGAGTGTCTGAGAGCGTCAGAGAGTGATAGAGGGTGTCAGAGAGTGTCTGAGAGTGATAGAGAGTGTCAGAGAGGGTCAGAGAGTGCCAGAGAGTGAAAGAGAGTGTCAGAGAGTGTCTGAGTCTGTCAGAGAGTGTCTGAGAGTGTCAGAGAGTATGTGAGAATGTCAGAGAGTGTCAGAGAGTGGTAGAGACTGTCAGACAGTGTCTGAGATTCTCAGAGAGTGTCAGAGAGTATAAGAGCGTTTCAGAGAGTGTCTGAGAGTGTCAGACGGTGTCAGAGAGTGCCTGAGAAGGTCTGAGAGTGTCAGAGAGTGGCAGAGAGTATCTGAGAGTGTCAGAGAGTGTCAGAGAGTTTCAGACAGTGATACAGAGTGTCACATTGTGTCAGAGAGTGATAGAGTGTGTCTGAGAGTGCCAGAGTGTGTCAGAGAGTGTCTGAGAGCGTCAGAGAGTGATACAGGGTGTCAGAGAGTGTCTGAGAGTGATAGAGAGTGTCAGAGAGGGTCAGAGAGTGTCAGAGAGTGTCAGAGAGTGAAAGAGAGTGTCAGAGAGTGTCTGAGTCTGTCAGAGAGTGTCTGAGAGTGTCAGAGAGTGTGTGAGAGTGTCAGAGAGTGTCAGAGAGTGGTAGAGACTGTCAGACAGTGTCTGAGATTCACAGAGAGTGTCAGAGAGTATAAGTGCGTTTCAGAGAGTGTCTGAGAGTGTCAGACAGTGTCAGAGAGTGCCTGAGAAGGTCTGAGAGTGTCAGAGAGTGGCAGAGAGTATCTGAGAATGTCAGAGAGTGTTCGAGAGTATCAGACAGTGTCTGATAGTGTCAGAGAGTGACAGAGATTGTCAGTGAGTGATAGAGAGTGTCAGAGAGTGTCAGAGAGTGTCTGAGAATGTCAGAGAGTGTCAGAGAGTGATAGGGAGTGTCAGAGAGTGTCAGAGAGTGATAGAGAGTGAAAGAGAGTGTCAGAGAGTTTCCGAGAGTGTCAGAGATTGTCTGAGATTGTCAGAGAGTGTCAGAGACCGATAGAGAGTGTCAGAGAGTGTCAGCGATTGTCAGAGAGTGTCAGAGTGTGAAAGAGAGTGTCAGAGAGTATCTGACAGTGTCTGAGATTGTCTGAGAGTGTCATAGAGTTTCAGAGAGTGTCAGCGAGTGTCAGAGAGTGTCTGAGAATGTCAGAGAGTGTCAGAGAGTGATAGGGAGTGTCAAAGAGTGTCAGAGACCGATAGAGAGTGTCAGAGAGTGTCAGCGATTGTCAGAGAGTGTCAGAGTGTGAAAGAGAGTGTCAGAGAGTATCTGACAGTGTCTGAGATTGTCTGAGAGTGTCATAGAGTTTCAGAGAGTGTCTGCGGGGTCAGAGACTGATAGAGAGTGTCAGAGAGTGTCTGAGATTGTCAGAGAGTGTCAGCGAGTGTCAGAGAGTGTCTGAGAATGTCAGAGAGTGTCAGAGAGTGATAGGGAGTGTCAAAGAGTGTCAGAGAGTGATAGAGAGTGTCTGAGAGTGTTCGAGAGTGTCAGAAAGTGTCAGAGAGTGTCAGCGAGTGTCAGAGAGTGTCTGAGAATGTCAGAGAGTGTCAGAGAGTGATAGGGAGTGTCAGAGAGTGTCAGAGAGTGATAGAGAGTGAAATAGAGTGTCAGAGAGTTTCTGAGAGAGTCAATGAGTGTCAGAGAGTGTCAGAGAGTGATAGAGAGTTTCCGAGAGTGTCAGAGATTGTCTGAGATTGTCAGAGAGTGTCAGAGACCGATAGAGAGTGTCAGAGAGTGTCAGCGATTGTCAGAGAGTGTCAGAGTGTGAAAGAGAGTGTCAGAGAGTGTCAGAGAGTATCTGACAGTGTCTGAGATTGTCTGAGAGTGTCAGAGAGTTTCAGAGAGTGAGAGAGTATCAGAGAGTGTCTGCGGGGTCAGAGACTGATAGAGAGTGTCAGAGAGTGACTGAGATTGTCAGAGAGTGTCAGCGAGTGTCAGAGAGTGTCAGAGAGTGATAGAGAGTTTCCGAGAGTGTCAGAGAGTGTCTGAGAGTGTCCGAGACCGATAAAGAGGGTCAGAGAGTGTCAGAGAGTGTCAGCGAGTGTCAGAGAGCGTCAGAGTGTGATAGAGAGTGTCAGAGAGTGTCAGAGAGTATCTGACAGTGTCTGAGATTGTCTGAGAGTGTCAGAGAGTTTCAGAGAGTGATAGAGAGTATCAGAGAGTGTCTGCGAGTGTCAGAGACCGATAGAGAGTGTCAGAGAGTGTCTGAGATTGTCAGAGAGTGTCAGAGAGTGTCAGAGCATGTCTGAGAGTGTCAGACAGTGTCAGAGAGTACCTGAGAGGGTCTGAGAGTGTCAGAGAGTGTCTGAGAGTGTCAGAGAGTGATAGAGAGTGTCAGAGAGTGTCTGAGAGTGTCTGAGAGTGTCTGAGAGTGATAGAGAATGTCAGAGAGTGTCAGAGAGTGTCAGAGGGTGTCAGACAGTGATACAGAGTGTCACAGTGTGTCAGAGAGAGATAGAGTGTGTCTGAGAGTGCCAGAGTGTGTCAGAGAGTGTCAGAGAGTGTCTGAGAGCGTCAGAGAGTGATAGAGGGTGTCAGAGAGTGTCTGAGAGTGTCTGAGAATGTCAGAGAGTGTCAGAGAGTGTCAGCGAGTGTCAGAGAGTGTCTGAGAATGTCAGAGAGTGTCAGAGAGTGATAGAGAGTGTCAAAGAGTGTCAGAGAGTGATAGAGAGTGTCTGAGAGTGTCCGAGAGTGTCAGAAAGAGTCTGAGAGTGTCAGAGAGTGTTAGAGAGAGTCAGACAGTGTCAGAGAGTGTCGGAGACTGATAGAGAGTGTCAGAGAGTGTCTGAGATTGTCAGAGAGTGTCAGCGAGTGTCAGAGAGTGTCAGAGAGTGATAGAGAGTGCCGGAGAGTGCCGGAGAGTGTCAGAGAGTGTCTGAGAGTGTCTGAGAGTGTCAGAGATTGTCAGATAGTGATGGAGAATGTCAGAGAGTGTCTGAGATTGTCAGAGAGTGTCAGAGAGTGATAGAGAATGTCAGACAGTGTCTGAGAGTATCGTAGAGTGTCAGAGAGTGACAGAGAGTGTCAGAGAGTGTCAATGAGTGTCAGAGAGTATCAGAGAGTGTCAGAGAGAGTCAGAGAGTGTCAGAGAGAGATAGAGATTGTCAGAGAGTGATAGAGAGTATCAGAGAGTGTCTGAGAGTGTCATTGAGTGTCAGAGAGTGATCGAGAGTGCCAGAGTGTGTCAGAGAGTGTCAGAGAGTGATCGAGAGGGTCAGAGAGTGTCAGAGAGTATCTGACAGCGTCTGAGATTGTCTGAGAGTGTCAGAGAGTGTCAGAGAGTGTCAACGAGTGTCAGAGAGTATCAGAGAGTGTCAGAGAGAGTCAGAGAATGTCAGAGAGAGATAGAGAGTGTCAGAGAGTGATAGAGAGTATCAGAGAGTGTCTGAGAGTGCCATTGAGTGGCTTAGAGTGTCAGAGAGTGCTAGAGTGTGTCAGAGAGTGTCAGAGAGTGTCAGAGAGTGATAGAGAACGTCTGAGAGTGTCAGAGACAGTCAGAGATTGATAGAGAGATTCAGAGAGTGTCAGAGAGTGTATGAGAGTGTCTGACAGTGTCTGAGAGTGATAGAGAGTGTCAGAGAGTGTCAGAGAGACTCTGAGAGTGTCAGAGAGTGATATAGACTGTCAGACAGTGTCTGAACGTCTCAGAGAGTGTCAGAGAGAGTCAGAGAGTGATCGAGACTGTCAGACAGTGTCTGAGAGTCTCAGAGAGTGTCAGAGAGTATCAGAGCGTGTCAGAGAGTGTCTGAGTGTGACAGACATTGTCAGAGAGTGTCAGAGCATGTCTGAGAGTGTCAGACAGTGTCAGAGAGTACCTGAGAGGGTCTGAGAGTGTCAGAGAGTGTCTGAGAGTGTCTGAGAGTGTCTGAGAGTGATAGAGAATGTCAGAGAGTGTCAGAGAGTGTCAGAGAGTGTCAGACAGTGATATAGAGTGTCACAGTGTGTCAGAGAGTGATAGAGTGTGTCTGAGAGTGCCAGAGTGTGTCAGAGAGTGTCAGAGAGTGTCTGAGAGCGTCAGAGAGTGATAGAGGGTGTCAGAGAGTGTCTGAGAGTGATAGAGAGTGTCAGAGAGGGTCAGAGAGTGCCAGAGAGTGAAAGAGAGTGTCAGAGAGTGTCTGAGTCTGTCAGAGAGTGTCTGAGAGTGTCAGAGAGTATGTGAGAATGTCAGAGAGTGTCAGAGAGTGGTAGAGACTGTCAGACAGTGTCTGAGATTCTCAGAGAGTGTCAGAGAGTATAAGAGCGTTTCAGAGAGTGTCTGAGAGTGTCAGACGGTGTCAGAGAGTGCCTGAGAAGGTCTGAGAGTGTCAGAGAGTGGCAGAGAGTATCTGAGAGTGTCAGAGAGTGTCAGAGAGTTTCAGACAGTGATACAGAGTGTCACATTGTGTCAGAGAGTGATAGAGTGTGTCTGAGAGTGCCAGAGTGTGTCAGAGAGTGTCTGAGAGCGTCAGAGAGTGATACAGGGTGTCAGAGAGTGTCTGAGAGTGATAGAGAGTGTCAGAGAGGGTCAGAGAGTGTCAGAGAGTGTCAGAGAGTGAAAGAGAGTGTCAGAGAGTGTCTGAGTCTGTCAGAGAGTGTCTGAGAGTGTCAGAGAGTGTGTGAGAGTGTCAGAGAGTGTCAGAGAGTGGTAGAGACTGTCAGACAGTGTCTGAGATTCACAGAGAGTGTCAGAGAGTATAAGTGCGTTTCAGAGAGTGTCTGAGAGTGTCAGACAGTGTCAGAGAGTGCCTGAGAAGGTCTGAGAGTGTCAGAGAGTGGCAGAGAGTATCTGAGAATGTCAGAGAGTGTTCGAGAGTATCAGACAGTGTCTGATAGTGTCAGAGAGTGACAGAGATTGTCAGTGAGTGATAGAGAGTGTCAGAGAGTGTCAGAGAGTGTCTGAGAATGTCAGAGAGTGTCAGAGAGTGATAGGGAGTGTCAGAGAGTGTCAGAGAGTGATAGAGAGTGAAAGAGAGTGTCAGAGAGTTTCCGAGAGTGTCAGAGATTGTCTGAGATTGTCAGAGAGTGTCAGAGACCGATAGAGAGTGTCAGAGAGTGTCAGCGATTGTCAGAGAGTGTCAGAGTGTGAAAGAGAGTGTCAGAGAGTATCTGACAGTGTCTGAGATTGTCTGAGAGCGTCATAGAGTTTCAGAGAGTGTCAGCGAGTGTCAGAGAGTGTCTGAGAATGTCAGAGAGTGTCAGAGAGTGATAGGGAGTGTCAAAGAGTGTCAGAGACCGATAGAGAGTGTCAGGGAGTGTCAGCGATTGTCAGAGAGTGTCAGAGTGTGAAAGAGAGTGTCAGAGAGTATCTGACAGTGTCTGAGATTGTCTGAGAGTGTCATAGAGTTTCAGAGAGTGTCTGCGGGGTCAGAGACTGATAGAGAGTGTCAGAGAGTGTCTGAGATTGTCAGAGAGTGTCAGCGAGTGTCAGAGAGTGTCTGAGAATGTCAGAGAGTGTCAGAGAGTGATAGGGAGTGTCAAAGAGTGTCAGAGAGTGATAGAGAGTGTCTGAGAGTGTTCGAGAGTGTCAGAAAGTGTCAGAGAGTGTCAGCGAGTGTCAGAGAGTGTCTGAGAATGTCAGAGAGTGTCAGAGAGTGATAGGGAGTGTCAGAGAGTGTCAGAGAGTGATAGAGAGTGAAATAGAGTGTCAGAGAGTTTCTGAGAGAGTCAATGAGTGTCAGAGAGTGTCAGAGAGTGATAGAGAGTTTCCGAGAGTGTCAGAGATTGTCTGAGATTGTCAGAGAGTGTCAGAGACCGATACAGAGTGTCAGAGAGTGTCAGCGATTGTCAGAGAGTGTCAGAGTGTGAAAGAGAGTGTCAGAGAGTGTCAGAGAGTATCTGACAGTGTCTGAGATTGTCTGAGAGTGTCAGAGAGTTTCAGAGAGTGAGAGAGTATCAGAGAGTGTCTGCGGGGTCAGAGACTGATAGAGAGTGTCAGAGAGTGACTGAGATTGTCAGAGAGTGTCAGCGACTGTCAGAGAGTGTCAGAGAGTGATAGAGAGTTTCCGAGAGTGTCAGAGAGTGTCTGAGAGTGTCCGAGACCGATAAAGAGGGTCAGAGAGTGTCAGAGAGTGTCAGCGAGTGTCAGAGAGCGTCAGAGTGTGATAGAGAGTGTCAGAGAGTGTCAGAGAGTATCTGACAGTGTCTGAGATTGTCTGAGAGTGTCAGAGAGTTTCAGAGAGTGATAGAGAGTATCAGAGAGTGTCTGAGATTGTCAGAGAGTGTCAGCGAGTGTCAGAGAGTGTCTGAGAATGTCAGAGAATGTCAGAGAGTGTCAGAGAGTGATAGAGAGTGTCAAAGAGTGTCAGAGAGTGATAGAGAGTGTCTGAGAGTGTCCGAGAGTGTCAGAAAGAGTCTGAGAGTGACAGAGAGTGTCAGAGAGTGTCAGAGAGTGTTAGAGAGAGTCAGACAGTGTCAGAGAGTGTCGGAGACTGATAGAAAGTGTCAGAGAGTGTCTGAGATTGTCAGAGAGTGTCAGCGAGTGTCAGAGAGTGTCAGAGAGTGATAGAGAGTGCCGGAGAGTGCCGGAGAGTGTCAGAGAGTGTCTGAGAGTGTCTGAGAGTGTCAGAGATTGTCAGATAGTGATGGAGAATGTCAGAGAGTGTCTGAGATTGTCAGAGAGTGTCAGAGAGTGATAGAGAATGTCAGACAGTGTCTGAGAGTATCGTAGAGTGTCAGAGAGTGACAGAGAGTGTCAGAGAGTGTCAATGAGTGTCAGAGAGTATCAGAGAGTGTCAGAGAGAGTCAGAGAGTGTCAGAGAGAGATAGAGATTGTCAGAGAGTGATAGAGAGTATCAGAGAGTGTCTGAGAGTGTCATTGAGTGTCAGAGAGTGATCGAGAGTGCCAGAGTGTGTCAGAGAGTGTCAGAGAGTGATCGAGAGTGTCAGAGAGTGTCAGAGTGTGTCAGAGAGTATCTGACAGAGTCTGAGATTGTCTGAGAGTGTCAGAGAGTGTCACAGAGTGTCAATGAGTGTCAGAGAGTATCAGAGAGTGTCAGAGAGAGTCAGAGAGTGTCAGAGAGAGATAGAGAGTGTCAGAGAGTGATAGAGAGTATCAGAGAGTGTCTGAGAGTGCCATTGAGTGTCTTAGCGTGTCAGAGAGTGCTAGAGTGTGTCAGAGAGTGTCAGAGAGTGTCAGAGAGTGATAGAGAACGACTGAGAGTGTCAGAGACAGTCAGAGATTGATAGAGAGATTCAGAGAGTGTCAGAGAGTGTAAGAGAGTGTCTGACAGTGTCAGAGAGTGATAGAGAGTGACAGAGAGTGTCAGAGAGCGTCTGAGAGTGTCAGAGAGTGATATAGACTGTCAGACAGTGTCTGAGCGTCTCAGAGAGTGTCAGAGAGAGTCAGAGACCGATAGAGAGTGTCAGAGAGTGTCAGCGATTGTCAGAGAGTGTCAGAGTGTGAAAGAGAGTGTCAGAGAGTATCTGACAGTGTCTGAAATTGTCTGAGAGTGTCATAGAGTTTCAGAGAGTGTCTGCGGGGTCAGAGACTGATAGAGAGTGTCAGAGAGTGTCTGAGATTGTCAGAGAGTGTCAGAGTGTGAAAGAGAGTGTCAGAGAGTTTCCGAGAGTGTCAGAGATTGTCTGAGATTGTCAGAGAGTGTCAGAGACCGATAGAGAGTGTCAGAGAGTGTCAGCGATTGTCAGAGAGTGTCAGAGTGTGAAAGAGAGTGTCAGAGAGTATCTGACAGTGTCTGAAATTGTCTGAGAGTGTCATAGAGTTTCAGAGAGTGTCTGCGGGGTCAGAGACTGATAGAGAGTGTCAGAGAGTGTCTGAGATTGTCAGAGAGTGTCAGCGAGTGTCAGAGAGTGTCTGAGAATGTCAGAGAGTGTCAGAGAGTGATAGGGAGTGTCAAAGAGTGTCAGAGAGTGATAGAGAGTGTCTGAGAGTGTTCGAGAGTGTCAGAAAGTGTCAGAGAGTGTCAGCGAGTGTCAGAGAGTGTCTGAGAATGTCAGAGAGTGTCAGAGAGTGATAGGGAGTGTCAGAGAGTGTCAGAGAGTGATAGAGAGTGAAATAGAGTGTCAGAGAGTTTCTGAGAGAGTCAATGAGTGTCAGAGAGTGATAGAGAGTGATAGAGAGTTTCCGAGAGTGTCAGAGATTGTCTGAGATTGTCAGAGAGTGTCAGAGACCGATAGAGAGTGTCAGAGAGTGTCAGCGATTGTCAGAGAGTGTCAGAGTGTGAAAGAGAGTGTCAGAGAGTGTCAGAGAGTATCTAACAGTGTCTGAGATTGTCTGAGAGTGTCAGAGAGTTTCAGAGAGTGAGAGAGTATCGGAGAGTGTCTGCGGGGTCAGAAACTGATAGAGAGTGTCAGAGAGTGTCTGAGATTGTCAGAGAGTGTCAGCGAGTGTCAGAGAGTGTCAGAGAGTGATAGAGAGTTTCCGTGAGTGTCAGAGAGTGTCTGAGAGTGTCCGAGACCGATAAAGAGGGTCAGAGAGTGTCAGAGAGTGTCAGCGAGTGTCAGAGAGTGTCAGAGAGTGTTCGAGAGTGCCAGAGAGTGTCAGAGAGTATCTGACAGAGTCTGAGATTGTCTGAGAGTGTCAGAGAGTGTCACAGAGTGTCAATGAGTGTCAGAGAGTATCAGAGAGTGTCAGAGAGAGTCAGAGAGTGTCAGAGAGAGATAGAGAGTGTCAGAGAGTGATAGAGAGTATCAGAGAGTGTCTGAGAGTGCCATTGAGTGTCTTAGCGTGTCAGAGAGTGCTAGAGTGTGTCAGAGAGTGTCAGAGAGTGTCAGAGAGTGATAGAGAACGACTGAGAGTGTCAGAGACAGTCAGAGATTGATAGAGAGATTCAGAGAGTGTCAGAGAGTGTAAGAGAGTGTCTGACAGTGTCAGAGAGTGATAGAGAGTGTCAGAGAGTGTCAGAGAGCGTCTGAGAGTGTCAGAGAGTGATATAGACTGTCAGACAGTGTCTGAGCGTCTCAGAGAGTGTCAGAGAGAGTCAGAGACCGATAGAGAGTGTCAGAGAGTGTCAGCGATTGTCAGAGAGTGTCAGAGTGTGAAAGAGAGTGTCAGAGAGTATCTGACAGTGTCTGAAATTGTCTGAGAGTGTCATAGAGTTTCAGAGAGTGTCTGCGGGGTCAGAGACTGATAGAGAGTGTCAGAGAGTGTTTGAGATTGTCAGAGAGTGTCAGCGAGTGTCAGAGAGTGTCAGAGAGTGATAGAGAGTGTCGGAGAGTGTCAGAGAGTGTCAGAGAGTGAAAGAGAGTGTCAGAGAGTGTCTGAGTCTGTCAGAGCGTGTCTGAGAGTGTCAGAGAGTATGTGAGAATGTCAGAGAGTGTCAGAGAGTGGTAGAGACTGTCAGCCAGTGTCTGAGATTCTCAGAGAGTGTCAGAGAGTATAAGAGCGTTTCAGAGAGTGTCTGAGAGTGTCAGACAGTGTCAGAGAGTGCCTGAGAAGGTCTGAGAGTGTCAGAGAGTGGCAGAGAGTATCTGAGAGTGTCAGAGAGTGTTAGAGAGTGTCAGACAGTGTCTGAGATTGTCAGAGAGTGACAGAGATTGTCAGTGAGTGATAGAGAGTGTCAGAGAGTGTCAGAGAGTGTCAGAGACTGTCAGAGAGTGATAGAGAGTGTCAGAGAGTGTCAGAGAGTGAAATAGAGTGATAGAGAGTGTCTGAGACATTCAGAGATTGTCAGAGAGTGTCAGAAAGTGTCAGAGAGTGACAGAGAGTGTCAGAGAGTGTCTGAGATGGTCAGAGAGTGTCAGCGAGTGTCAAAGAGTGTCTGAGAATGTCAGAGAGTGTCAGAGAGTTATAGGGAGTGTCAGAGAGTGATAGAGAGGGAAAGAGAGTGTCAGAGAGTTTCTGAGAGAGTCAATGAGTATCAGAGAGTGTCAGAAAGTGATAGAGAGTTTCCGAGAGTGTCAGAGATTGTCTGAGATTGTCAGAGAGTGTCAGAGACCGATAGAGAGTGTCAGAGAGTGTCAGCGATTGTCAGAGAGTGTCAGAGTGTGAAAGAGAGTGTCAGAGAGTGTCAGAGAGTATCTGACAGTGTCTGAGATTGTCTGAGAGTGTCAGAGAGTTTCAGAGAGTGACAGAGAGTATCAGAGAGTGTCTGCCGGGTCAGAGATTGATAGAGAGTGTCAGAGAGTGTCTGAGATTGTCAGAGAGTGTCAGCGAGTGTCAGAGAGTGTCTGAGAATGTCAGAGAGTGTCAGAGAGTGATAGGGAGTGTCAAAGAGTGTCAGAGAGTGATAGAGAGTGTCTGAGAGTGTTCGAGAGTGTCAGAAAGTGTCCGAGAGTGTCAGAAAGAGTCTGAGAGTGACAGAGAGTGTCAGAGAGTGTCAGAGAATGTTGGAGAGAGTCAGACAGTGTCGGAGAGTGTCAGAGACTGATAGAGATTGTCAGAGGGTGTCAGCGAGTGTCAGAGAGTTTCAGAGAGTGTCAGCGAGTGGCAGAGATTGTCACTGAGTGTCAGATAGTGTCTGAGAGTGCCAGAGATTGTCAGATAGTGATGGAGAATGTCAGAGAGTGTCTGAGATTGCCAGAGAGTGACAGAGAGTGTCAGAGAGTGTCAGAGAGTGTCAATGATTGTCAGAGAGTATCAGAGAGTGTCAGAGAGAGTCAGAGAGTGATAGCGAGTGTCAGAGAGTGATTGAAAGTGTCAGATAGTGTCTGAGAGTGTCAATGAGTGTCTTAGAGTGTCAGAGATTACTAGAGTGTGTCAGAGAGTGTCAGAGAGTGATCGAGAGTGTCAGAGAGTGTCAGAGAGTATCTGAGAGTGTCTGAGAGTGTCTGAGATTGTCTGAGAGTGTCAGAGATTGTCAGATATTGATGGAGAATGTCAGAGAGTGTCTGAGATTGTCAGAGAGTGTCAGAGAGTGATAGAGAATGTCAGACAGTGTCTGAGCGTCTCAGAGAGTGTCAGAGAGAGTCAGAGACCGATAGAGAGTGTCAGAGAGTGTCAGCGATTGTCAGAGAGTGTCAGAGTGTGAAAGAGAGTGTCAGAGAGTATCTGACAGTGTCTGAAATTGTCTGAGAGTGTCATAGAGTTTCAGAGAGTGTCTGCGGGGTCAGAGACTGATAGAGAGTGTCAGAGAGTGTCTGAGATTGTCAGAGAGTGTCAGAGTGTGAAAGAGAGTGTCAGAGAGTTTCCGAGAGTGTCAGAGATTGTCTGAGATTGTCAGAGAGTGTCAGAGACCGATAGAGAGAGTCAGAGAGTGTCAGCGATTGTCAGAGAGTGTCAGAGTGTGAAAGAGAGTGTCAGAGAGTATCTGACAGTGTCTGAAATTGTCTGAGAGTGTCATAGAGTTTCAGAGAGTGTCTGCGGGGTCAGAGACTGATAGAGAGTGTCAGAGAGTGTCTGAGATTGTCAGAGAGTGTCAGCGAGTGTCAGAGAGTGTCTGAGAATGTCAGAGAGTGTCAGAGAGTGATAGGGAGTGTCAAAGAGTGTCAGAGAGTGATAGAGAGTGTCTGAGAGTGTTCGAGAGTGTCAGAAAGTGTCAGAGAGTGTCAGCGAGTGTCAGAGAGTGTCTGAGAATGTCAGAGAGTGTCAGAGAGTGATAGGGAGTGTCAGAGAGTGTCAGAGAGTGATAGAGAGTGAAATAGAGTGTCAGAGAGTTTCTGAGAGAGTCAATGAGTGTCAGAGAGTGATAGAGAGTGATAGAGAGTTTCCGAGAGTGTCAGAGATTGTCTGAGATTGTCAGAGAGTGTCAGAGACCGATAGAGAGTGTCAGAGAGTGTCAGCGATTGTCAGAGAGTGTCAGAGTGTGAAAGAGAGTGTCAGAGAGTGTCAGAGAGTATCTAACAGTGTCTGAGATTGTCTGAGAGTGTCAGAGAGTTTCAGAGAGTGAGAGAGTATCGGAGAGTGTCTGCGGGGTCAGAGACTGATAGAGAGTGTCAGAGAGTGTCTGAGATTGTCAGAGAGTGTCAGCGAGTGTCAGAGAGTGATAGAGAGTTTCCGTGAGTGTCAGAGAGTGTCTGAGAGTGTCCGAGACCGATAAAGAGGGTCAGAGAGTGTCAGAGAGTGTCAGCGAGTGTCAGAGAGTGTCAGAGAGTGTCAGCGAGTGTCAGAGAGCGTCAGAGTGTGATAGAGAGTGTCAGAGAGTGTCAGAGAGTATCTGACAGTGTCTGAGATTGTCTGAGAGTGTCAGAGAGTTTCAGAGAGTGATAGAGAGTATCAGAGAGTGTCTGCGAGTGTCAGAGACCGATAGAGAGTGTCAGAGAGTGTCTGAGATTGTCAGAGAGTGTCAGCGAGTGTCAGAGAGTGTCTGAGAATGTCAGAGAATGTCAGAGAGTGTCAGAGAGTGATAGAGAGTGTCAAAGAGTGTCAGAGAGTGATAGAGAGTGTCTGAGAGTGTCCGAGAGTGTCAGAAAGAGTCTGAGAGTGACAGAGAGTGTCAGAGAGTGTCAGAGAGTGTTAGAGAGAATCAGACAGTGTCAGAGAGTGTCGGAGACTGATAGAGAGTGTCAGAGAGTGTCTGAGATTGTCAGAGAGTGTCAGCGAGTGTCAGAGAGTGTCAGAGAGTGATAGAGAGTGCCGGAGAGTGCCGGAGAGTGTCAGAGAGTGTCTGAGAGTGTCTGAGAGTGTCAGAGATTGTCAGATAGTGATGGAGAATGTCAGAGAGTGTCTGAGATTGTCAGAGAGTGTCAGAGAGTGATAGAGAATGTCAGACAGTGTCTGAGAGTATCGTAGAGTGTCAGAGAGTGACAGAGAGTGTCAGAGAGTGTCAATGAGTGTCAGAGAGTATCAGAGAGTGTCAGAGAGAGTCAGAGAGTGTCAGAGAGAGATAGAGATTGTCAGAGAGTGATAGAGAGTATCAGAGAGTGTCTGAGAGTGTCATTGAGTGTCAGAGAGTGATCGAGAGTGCCAGAGTGTGTCAGAGAGTGTCAGAGAGTGATCGAGAGTGCCAGAGAGTGTCAGAGAGTATCTGACAGAGTCTGAGATTGTCTGAGAGTGTCAGAGAGTGTCACAGAGTGTCAATGAGTGTCAGAGAGTATCAGAGAGTGTCAGAGAGAGTCAGAGAGTGTCAGAGAGAGATAGAGAGTGTCAGAGAGTGATAGAGAGTATCAGAGAGTGTCTGAGAGTGCCATTGAGTGTCTTAGCGTGTCAGAGAGTGCTAGAGTGTGTCAGAGAGTGTCAGAGAGTGTCAGAGAGTGATAGAGAACGACTGAGAGTGTCAGAGACAGTCAGAGATTGATAGAGAGATTCAGAGAGTGTCAGAGAGTGTAAGAGAGTGTCTGACAGTGTCAGAGAGTGATAGAGAGTGTCAGAGAATTTCAGAGAGCGTCTGAGAGTGTCAGAGAGTGATATAGACTGTCAGACAGTGTCTGAGCGTCTCAGAGAGTGTCAGAGAAAGTCAGAGAGTGATTGAGACTGTCAGACAGTGTCTGAGAGTCTCAGAGAGTGTCAGAGAGTATCAGAGCGTGTCAGAGAGTGTCTGAGAGTGACAGACATTGTCAGAGAGTGTCAGAGCATGTCTGAGAGTGTCAGACAGTGTCAGAGAGTACCTGAGAGGGTCTGAGAGTGTCAGAGAGTGTCTGAGAGTGTCAGAGAGTGATAGAGAGTGTCAGAGAGTGTCTGAGAGTGTCTGAGAGTGATAGAGAATGTCAGAGAGTGTCAGAGAGTGTCAGAGAGTGTCAGACAGTGATACAGAGTGTCACAGTGTGTCAGAGAGTGATAGAGTGTGTCTGAGAGTGCCAGAGTGTGTCAGAGAGTGTCAGACAGTGTCTGAGAGCGTCAGAGAGTGATAGAGGGTGTCAGAGAGTGTCTGAGAGTGATAGAGAGTGTCAGAGAGGGTCAGAGAGTGTCAGAGAGTGAAAGAGAGTGTCAGAGAGTGTCTGAGTCTGTCAGAGCGTGTCTGAGAGTGTCAGAGAGTATGTGAGAATGTCAGAGAGTGTCAGAGAGTGGTAGAGACTGTCATCCAGTGTCTGAGATTCTCAGAGAGTGTCAGAGAGTATAAGAGCGTTTCAGAGAGTGTCTGAGAGTGTCAGACAGTGTCAGAGAGTGCCTGAGAAGGTCTGAGAGTGTCAGAGAGTGGCAGAGAGTATCTGAGAGTGTCAGAGAGTGTTAGAGAGTGTCAGACAGTGTCTGAGATTGTCAGAGAGTGACAGAGATTGTCAGTGAGTGATAGAGAGTGTCAGAGAGTGTCAGAGAGTGTCAGAGACTGTCAGAGAGTGATAGAGAGTGTCAGAGAGTGTCAGAGAGTGTCAGAGAGTGAAATAGAGTGATAGAGAGTGTCTGAGACATTCAGAGATTGTCAGAGAGTGTCAGAAAGTGTCAGAGAGTGACAGAGAGTGTCAGAGAGTGTCTGAGATGGTCAGAGAGTGTCAGCGAGTGTCAAAGAGTGTCTGAGAATGTCAGAGAGTGTCAGAGAGTGATAGGGAGTGTCAGAGAGTGATAGAGAGGGAAAGAGAGTGTCAGAGAGTTTCTGAGAGAGTCAATGAGTATCAGAGAGTGTCAGAAAGTGATAGAGAGTTTCCGAGAGTGTCAGAGATTGTCTGAGATTGTCAGAGAGTGTCAGAGACCGATAGAGAGTGTCAGAGAGTGTCAGCGATTGTCAGAGAGTGTCAGAGTGTGAAAGAGAGTGTCAGAGAGTATCTGACAGTGTCTGAGATTGTCTGAGAGTGTCATAGAGTTTCAGAGAGTGTCTGCGGGGTCAGAGACTGATAGAGAGTGTCAGAGAGTGTCTGAGATTGTCAGAGAGTGTCAGAGTGTGAAAGAGAGTGTCAGAGAGTTTCCGAGAGTGTCAGAGATTGTCTGAGATTGTCAGAGAGTGTCAGAGACCGATAGAGAGTGTCAGAGAGTGTCAGCGATTGTCAGAGAGTGTCAGAGTTTGAAAGAGAGTGTCAGAGAGTATCTGACAGTGTCTGAAATTGTCTGAGAGTGTCATAGAGTTTCAGAGAGTGTCTGCGGGGTCAGAGACTGATAGAGAGTGTCAGAGAGTGTCTGAGATTGTCAGAGAGTGTCAGCGAGTGTCAGAGAGTGTCAGAGAGTGATAGAGAGTGTCGGAGAGTGTCAGAGAGTGTCAGAGAGTGAAAGAGAGTGTCAGAGAGTGTCTGAGTCTGTCAGAGCGTGTCTGAGAGTGTCAGAGAGTATGTGAGAATGTCAGAGAGTGTCAGAGAGTGGTAGAGACTGTCAGCCAGTGTCTGAGATTCTCAGAGAGTGTCAGAGAGTATAAGAGCGTTTCAGAGAGTGTCTGAGAGTGTCAGACAGTGTCAGAGAGTGCCTGAGAAGGTCTGAGAGTGTCAGAGAGTGGCAGAGAGTATCTGAGAGTGTCAGAGAGTGTTAGAGAGTGTCAGACAGTGTCTGAGATTGTCAGAGAGTGACAGAGATTGTCAGTGAGTGATAGAGAGTGTCAGAGAGTGTCAGAGAGTGTCAGAGACTGTCAGAGAGTGATAGAGAGTGTCAGAGAGTGTCAGAGAGTGAAATAGAGTGATAGAGAGTGTCTGAGACATTCAGAGATTGTCAGAGAGTGTCAGAAAGTGTCAGAGAGTGACAGAGAGTGTCAGAGAGTGTCTGAGATGGTCAGAGAGTGTCAGCGAGTGTCAAAGAGTGTCTGAGAATGTCAGAGAGTGTCAGAGAGTTATAGGGAGTGTCAGAGAGTGATAGAGAGGGAAAGAGAGTGTCAGAGAGTTTCTGAGAGAGTCAATGAGTATCAGAGAGTGTCAGAAAGTGATAGAGAGTTTCCGAGAGTGTCAGAGATTGTCTGAGATTGTCAGAGAGTGTCAGAGACCGATAGAGAGTGTCAGAGAGTGTCAGCGATTGTCAGAGAGTGTCAGAGTGTGAAAGAGAGTGTCAGAGAGTGTCAGAGAGTATCTGACAGTGTCTGAGATTGTCTGAGAGTGTCAGAGAGTTTCAGAGAGTGACAGAGAGTATCAGAGAGTGTCTGCCGGGTCAGAGATTGATAGAGAGTGTCAGAGAGTGTCTGAGATTGTCAGAGAGTGTCAGCGAGTGTCAGAGAGTGTCTGAGAATGTCAGAGAGTGTCAGAGAGTGATAGGGAGTGTCAAAGAGTGTCAGAGAGTGATAGAGAGTGTCTGAGAGTGTTCGAGAGTGTCAGAAAGTGTCCGAGAGTGTCAGAAAGAGTCTGAGAGTGACAGAGAGTGTCAGAGAGTGTCAGAGAATGTTGGAGAGAGTCAGACAGTGTCGGAGAGTGTCAGAGACTGATAGAGATTGTCAGAGGGTGTCAGCGAGTGTCAGAGAGTTTCAGAGAGTGTCAGCGAGTGGCAGAGATTGTCACTGAGTGTCAGATAGTGTCTGAGAGTGCCAGAGATTGTCAGATAGTGATGGAGAATGTCAGAGAGTGTCTGAGATTGCCAGAGAGTGACAGAGAGTGTCAGAGAGTGTCAGAGAGTGTCAATGATTGTCAGAGAGTATCAGAGAGTGTCAGAGAGAGTCAGAGAGTGATAGCGAGTGTCAGAGAGTGATTGAAAGTGTCAGATAGTGTCTGAGAGTGTCAATGAGTGTCTTAGAGTGTCAGAGATTACTAGAGTGTGTCAGAGAGTGTCAGAGAGTGATCGAGAGTGTCAGAGAGTGTCAGAGAGTATCTGAGAGTGTCTGAGAGTGTCTGAGATTGTCTGAGAGTGTCAGAGATTGTCAGATATTGATGGAGAATGTCAGAGAGTGTCTGAGATTGTCAGAGAGTGTCAGAGAGTGATAGAGAATGTCAGACAGTGTCTGAGCGTCTCAGAGAGTGTCAGAGAGAATCAGAGACCGATAGAGAGTGTCAGAGAGTGTCAGCGATTGTCAGAGAGTGTCAGAGTGTGAAAGAGAGTGTCAGAGAGTATCTGACAGTGTCTGAAATTGTCTGAGAGTGTCATAGAGTTTCAGAGAGTGTCTGCGGGGTCAGAGACTGATAGAGAGTGTCAGAGAGTGTCTGAGATTGTCAGAGAGTGTCAGAGTGTGAAAGAGAGTGTCAGAGAGTTTCCGAGAGTGTCAGAGATTGTCTGAGATTGTCAGAGAGTGTCAGAGACCGATAGAGAGAGTCAGAGAGTGTCAGCGATTGTCAGAGAGTGTCAGAGTGTGAAAGAGAGTGTCAGAGAGTATCTGACAGTGTCTGAAATTGTCTGAGAGTGTCATAGAGTTTCAGAGAGTGTCTGCGGGGTCAGAGACTGATAGAGAGTGTCAGAGAGTGTCTGAGATTGTCAGAGAGTGTCAGCGAGTGTCAGAGAGTGTCTGAGAATGTCAGAGAGTGTCAGAGAGTGATAGGGAGTGTCAAAGAGTGTCAGAGAGTGATAGAGAGTGTCTGAGAGTGTTCGAGAGTGTCAGAAAGTGTCAGAGAGTGTCAGCGAGTGTCAGAGAGTGTCTGAGAATGTCAGAGAGTGTCAGAGAGTGATAGGGAGTGTCAGAGAGTGTCAGAGAGTGATAGAGAGTGAAATAGAGTGTCAGAGAGTTTCTGAGAGAGTCAATGAGTGTCAGAGAGTGATAGAGAGTGATAGAGAGTTTCCGAGAGTGTCAGAGATTGTCTGAGATTGTCAGAGAGTGTCAGAGACCGATAGAGAGTGTCAGAGAGTGTCAGCGATTGTCAGAGAGTGTCAGAGTGTGAAAGAGAGTGTCAGAGAGTGTCAGAGAGTATCTAACAGTGTCTGAGATTGTCTGAGAGTGTCAGAGAGTTTCAGAGAGTGAGAGAGTATCGGAGAGTGTCTGCGGGGTCAGAGACTGATAGAGAGTGTCAGAGAGTGTCTGAGATTGTCAGAGAGTGTCAGCGAGTGTCAGAGAGTGATAGAGAGTTTCCGTGAGTGTCAGAGAGTGTCTGAGAGTGTCCGAGACCGATAAAGAGGGTCAGAGAGTGTCAGAGAGTGTCAGCGAGTGTCAGAGAGTGTCAGAGAGTGTCAGCGAGTGTCAGAGAGCGTCAGAGTGTGATAGAGAGTGTCAGAGAGTGTCAGAGAGTATCTGACAGTGTCTGAGATTGTCTGAGAGTGTCAGAGAGTTTCAGAGAGTGATAGAGAGTATCAGAGAGTGTCTGCGAGTGTCAGAGACCGATAGAGAGTGTCAGAGAGTGTCTGAGATTGTCAGAGAGTGTCAGCGAGTGTCAGAGAGTGTCTGAGAATGTCAGAGAATGTCAGAGAGTGTCAGAGAGTGATAGAGAGTGTCAAAGAGTGTCAGAGAGTGATAGAGAGTGTCTGAGAGTGTCCGAGAGTGTCAGAAAGAGTCTGAGAGTGACAGAGAGTGTCAGAGAGTGTCAGAGAGTGTTAGAGAGAATCAGACAGTGTCAGAGAGTGTCGGAGACTGATAGAGAGTGTCAGAGAGTGTCTGAGATTGTCAGAGAGTGTCAGCGAGTGTCAGAGAGTGTCAGAGAGTGATAGAGAGTGCCGGAGAGTGCCGGAGAGTGTCAGAGAGTGTCTGAGAGTGTCTGAGAGTGTCAGAGATTGTCAGATAGTGATGGAGAATGTCAGAGAGTGTCTGAGATTGTCAGAGAGTGTCAGAGAGTGATAGAGAATGTCAGACAGTGTCTGAGAGTATCGTAGAGTGTCAGAGAGTGACAGAGAGTGTCAGAGAGTGTCAATGAGTGTCAGAGAGTATCAGAGAGTGTCAGAGAGAGTCAGAGAGTGTCAGAGAGAGATAGAGATTGTCAGAGAGTGATAGAGAGTATCAGAGAGTGTCTGAGAGTGTCATTGAGTGTCAGAGAGTGATCGAGAGTGCCAGAGTGTGTCAGAGAGTGTCAGAGAGTGATCGAGAGTGCCAGAGAGTGTCAGAGAGTATCTGACAGAGTCTGAGATTGTCTGAGAGTGTCAGAGAGTGTCACAGAGTGTCAATGAGTGTCAGAGAGTATCAGAGAGTGTCAGAGAGAGTCAGAGAGTGTCAGAGAGAGATAGAGAGTGTCAGAGAGTGATAGAGAGTATCAGAGAGTGTCTGAGAGTGCCATTGAGTGTCTTAGCGTGTCAGAGAGTGCTAGAGTGTGTCAGAGAGCGTCAGAGAGTGTCAGAGAGTGATAGAGAACGACTGAGAGTGTCAGAGACAGTCAGAGATTGATAGAGAGATTCAGAGAGTGTCAGAGAGTGTAAGAGAGTGTCTGACAGTGTCAGAGAGTGATAGAGAGTGTCAGAGAATTTCAGAGAGCGTCTGAGAGTGTCAGAGAGTGATATAGACTGTCAGACAGTGTCTGAGCGTCTCAGAGAGTGTCAGAGAAAGTCAGAGAGTGATTGAGACTGTCAGACAGTGTCTGAGAGTCTCAGAGAGTGTCAGAGAGTATCAGAGCGTGTCAGAGAGTGTCTGAGAGTGACAGACATTGTCAGAGAGTGTCAGAGCATGTCTGAGAGTGTCAGACAGTGTCAGAGAGTACCTGAGAGGGTCTGAGAGTGTCAGAGAGTGTCTGAGAGTGTCAGAGAGTGATAGAGAGTGTCAGAGAGTGTCTGAGAGTGTCTGAGAGTGATAGAGAATGTCAGAGAGTGTCAGAGAGTGTCAGAGAGTGTCAGACAGTGATACAGAGTGTCACAGTGTGTCAGAGAGTGATAGAGTGTGTCTGAGAGTGCCAGAGTGTGTCAGAGAGTGTCAGACAGTGTCTGAGAGCGTCAGAGAGTGATAGAGGGTGTCAGAGAGTGTCTGAGAGTGATAGAGAGTGTCAGAGAGGGTCAGAGAGTGTCAGAGAGTGAAAGAGAGTGTCAGAGAGTGTCTGAGTCTGTCAGAGCGTGTCTGAGAGTGTCAGAGAGTATGTGAGAATGTCAGAGAGTGTCAGAGAGTGGTAGAGACTGTCATCCAGTGTCTGAGATTCTCAGAGAGTGTCAGAGAGTATAAGAGCGTTTCAGAGAGTGTCTGAGAGTGTCAGACAGTGTCAGAGAGTGCCTGAGAAGGTCTGAGAGTGTCAGAGAGTGGCAGAGAGTATCTGAGAGTGTCAGAGAGTGTTAGAGAGTGTCAGACAGTGTCTGAGATTGTCAGAGAGTGACAGAGATTGTCAGTGAGTGATAGAGAGTGTCAGAGAGTGTCAGAGAGTGTCAGAGACTGTCAGAGAGTGATAGAGAGTGTCAGAGAGTGTCAGAGAGTGTCAGAGAGTGAAATAGAGTGATAGAGAGTGTCTGAGACATTCAGAGATTGTCAGAGAGTGTCAGAAAGTGTCAGAGAGTGACAGAGAGTGTCAGAGAGTGTCTGAGATGGTCAGAGAGTGTCAGCGAGTGTCAAAGAGTGTCTGAGAATGTCAGAGAGTGTCAGAGAGTGATAGGGAGTGTCAGAGAGTGATAGAGAGGGAAAGAGAGTGTCAGAGAGTTTCTGAGAGAGTCAATGAGTATCAGAGAGTGTCAGAAAGTGATAGAGAGTTTCCGAGAGTGTCAGAGATTGTCTGAGATTGTCAGAGAGTGTCAGAGACCGATAGAGAGTGTCAGAGAGTGTCAGCGATTGTCAGAGAGTGTCAGAGTGTGAAAGAGAGTGTCAGAGAGTGTCAGAGAGTATCTGACAGTGTCTGAGATTGTCTGAGAGTGTCAGAGAGTTTCAGAGAGTGACAGAGAGTATCAGAGAGTGTCTGCCGGGTCAGAGATTGATAGAGAGTGTCAGAGAGTGTCTGAGATTGTCAGAGAGTGTCAGCGAGTGTCAGAGAGTGTCTGAGAATGTCAGAGAGTGTCAGAGAGTGATAGGGAGTGTCAAAGAGTGTCAGAGAGTGATAGAGAGTGTCTGAGAGTGTTCGAGAGTGTCAGAAAGTGTCCGAGAGTGTCAGAAAGAGTCTGAGAGTGACAGAGAGTGTCAGAGAGTGTCAGAGAATGTTGGAGAGAGTCAGACAGTGTCGGAGAGTGTCAGAGACTGATAGAGATTGTCAGAGGGTGTCAGCGAGTGTCAGAGAGTTTCAGAGAGTGTCAGCGAGTGGCAGAGATTGTCACTGAGTGTCAGATAGTGTCTGAGAGTGCCAGAGATTGTCAGATAGTGATGGAGAATGTCAGAGAGTGTCTGAGATTGCCAGAGAGTGACAGAGAGTGTCAGAGAGTGTCAGAGAGTGTCAATGATTGTCAGAGAGTATCAGAGAGTGTCAGAGAGAGTCAGAGAGTGATAGCGAGTGTCAGAGAGTGATTGAAAGTGTCAGATAGTGTCTGAGAGTGTCAATGAGTGTCTTAGAGTGTCAGAGATTACTAGAGTGTGTCAGAGAGTGTCAGAGAGTGATCGAGAGTGTCAGAGAGTGTCAGAGAGTATCTGAGAGTGTCTGAGAGTGTCTGAGATTGTCTGAGAGTGTCAGAGATTGTCAGATATTGATGGAGAATGTCAGAGAGTGTCTGAGATTGTCAGAGAGTGTCAGAGAGTGATAGAGAATGTCAGACAGTGTCTGAGAGTATCATAGAGTGTCAGAGAGTGACAGAGAGTGTCAGAGAGTGTCGATGAGTGTCAGAGAGTATCAGAGAATGTCAGAGAGAGTCAGACAGTGTCAGAGAGAGATCGAGAGTGTCAGAGAGTGATAGAGAGTATCAGAGAGTGTCATTGAGTGTCATTGAGTGTCTTAGAGTGTCAGAGAGTGCTAGAGTGTGTCAGAGAGTGTCAGAGAGTGATCGAGAGTGTCAGAGAGTGTCAGAGAGTATCTGACAGTGTCTGAGATTGTCTGAGAGTGTCAGAGAGTGATAGAGAATGTCAGACAGTGTCTGAGAGTATCATAGAGTGTCAGAGAGTGACAGAGAGTGTCATTGAGTGTCTTAGAGTGTCAGAGAGTGCTAGTGTGTGTCAGAGAGTGTCAGAGAGTGATCGAGAGTGTCAGAAAGTGTCAGAGCGTATCCGACAGTGTCTGAGATTGTCTGAGAGTGTCTGAGAGTGCCTGAGATTGTCTGAGAGTGTCAGAGAGTGTCAGAGAGTGATAGAGAGTGAAAGAGAGTGTCAGAGATTGTCTGACAGTGTCAATTAGTGTCAGAGAGTGTCAAAGAGTGGTAGAGAGTTTCCGAGAGTGTCAGAGATTGTCTGAGAATGTTAGAGAGTGTCAGAGAGTGATAGAGAGTGTCGAAGAGTGTCAGAGAGTGATAGAGAGTGTCTGAGAGTTTCCGAGAGTGTCAGAAGTAGTCTCAGAGTGACAGAGAGTGTCAGACAGTGTCAGAGAGTGTCTGAGAGCGTCAGAGAGTGATAGAGGGTGTCAGAGAGTGTCTGAGAGTGATAGAGAGTGTCAGAGAGGGTCAGAGAGTGTCAGAGAGTGAAAGAGAGTGTCAGAGAGTGCCAGAGTGTGTCAGAGAGTGTCAGAGAGTGTCTGAGAGCGTCAGAGAGTGATAGAGGGTGTCAGAGAGTGTCTGAGAGTGATAGAGAGTGTCAGAGAGGGTCAGAGAGTGTCAGAGAGTGAAAGAGAGTGTCAGAGAGTGTCTGAGTCTGTCAGAGAGTGTCTGAGAGTGTCAGAGAGTATGTGAGAATGTCAGAGTGTGTCAGAGAGTGGTAGAGACTGTCAGACAGTGTCTGAGATTCTCAGAGAGTGTCAGAGAGTATAAGAGCGTTTCAGAGAGTGTCTGAGAGTGTCAGACAGTGTCAGAGAGTGCCTGAGAAGGTCTGAGAGTGTCAGAGAGTGGCAGAGAGTATCTGAGAGTGTCAGAGAGTGTTAGAGAGTGTCAGACAGTGTCTGAGATTGTCAGAGAGTGACAGAGATTGTCAGTGAGTGATAGAGAGTGTCAGAGAGTGTCAGAGACTGTCAGAGAGTGATAGAGAGTGTCAGAGAGTGTCAGAGAGTGTCAGAGAGTGAAATAGAGTGATAGAGAGTGTCTGAGACAGTCAGAGATTGTCAGAGAGTGTCAGAAAGTGTCAGAGAGTGACAGAGAGTGTCAGAGAGTGTCTGGGATGGTCAGAGAGTGTCAGCGAGTGTCAAAGAGTGTCTGAGAATGTCAGAGAGTGTCAGAGAGTGATAGGGAGTGTCAGAGAGTGATAGAGAGGGAAAGAGAGTGTCAGAGAGTTTCTGAGAGAGTCAATGAGTGTCAGAGAGTGTCAGAAAGTGATAGAGAGTTTCCGAGAGTGTCAGAGATTGTCTGAGATTGTCAGAGAGTGTCAGAGACCGATAGAGAGTGTCAGAGAGTGTCAGCGATTGTCAGAGAGTGTCAGAGTGTGAAAGAGAGTGTCAGAGAGTGTCAGAGAGTATCTGACAGTGTCTGAGATTGTCTGAGAGTGTCAGAGAGTTTCAGAGAGTGACAGAGAGTATCAGAGAGTGTCTGCCGGGTCAGAGACTGATAGAGAGTGTCAGAGAGTGTCTGAGATTGTCAGAGAGTGTCAGCGAGTGTCAGAGAGTGTCTGAGAATGTCAGAGAGTGTCAGAGAGTGATAGGGAGTGTCAAAGAGTGTCAGAGAGTGATAGAGAGTGTCTGAGAGTGTTCGAGAGTGTCAGAAAGTGTCCGAGAGTGTCAGAAAGAGTCTGAGAGTGACAGAGAGTGTCAGAGAGTGTCAGAGAATGTTGGAGAGAGTCAGACAGTGTCAGAGAGTGTCAGAGACTGATAGAGATTGTCAGAGGGTGTCAGCGAGTGTCAGAGAGTTTCAGAGAGTGTCAGCGAGTGGCAGAGATTGTCACTGAGTGTCAGATAGTGTCTGAGAGTGCCAGAGATTGTCAGATAGTGATGGAGAATGTCAGAGAGTGTCAGAGAGCGTCTGAGAGTGTCAGAGAGTGATAGAGAGTGTCAGAGAGTGTCAGAGAGCGTCTGAGAGTGTCAGAGAGTGATATAGACTGTCAGACAGTGTCTGAGCGTCTCAGAGAGTGTCAGAGAGAGTCAGAGAGTGATCGAGACTGTCAGACAGTGTCTGAGAGTCTCAGAGAGTGTCAGAGAGTATCAGAGCGTGTCAGAGAGTGTCTGAGAGTGACAGACATTGTCAGAGAGTGTCAGAGCATGTCTGAGAGTGTCAGACAGTGTCAGAGAGTACCTGAGAGGGTCTGAGAGTGTCAGAGAGTGTCTGAGAGTGTCAGAGAGTGATAGAGAGTGTCAGAGAGTGTCTGAGAGTGTCTGAGAGTGTCTGAGAGTGATAGAGAATGTCAGAGAGTGTCAGAGAGTGTCAGAGAGTGTCAGACAGTGATACAGTGTGTCACAGTGTGTCAGAGAGTGATAGATTGTGTCTGAGAGTGCCAGAGTGTGTCAGAGAGTGTCAGAGAGTGTCTGAGAGCGTCAGAGAGTGATAGAGGGTGTCAGAGAGTGTCTGAGAGTGATAGAGAGTGTCAGAGAGGGTCAGAGAGTGTCAGAGAGTGAAAGAGAGTGTCAGAGAGTGTCTGAGTCTGTCAGAGAGTGTCTGAGAGTGTCAGAGAGTATGTGAGAATGTCAGAGTGTGTCAGAGAGCGGTAGAGACTGTCAGACAGTGTCTGAGATTCTCAGAGAGTGTCAGAGAGTATAAGAGCGTTTCAGAGAGTGTCTGAGAGTGTCAGACAGTGTCAGAGAGTGCCTGAGAAGGTCTGAGAGTGTCAGAGAGTGGCAGAGAGTATCTGAGAGTGTCAGAGAGTGTTAGAGAGTGTCAGACAGTGTCTGAGATTGTCAGAGAGTGACAGAGATTGTCAGTGAGTGATAGAGAGTGTCAGAGAGTGTCAGAGAGTGTCAGAGACTGTCAGAGAGTGATAGAGAGTGTCAGAGAGTGTCAGAGAGTGTCAGAGAGTGAAATAGAGTGATAGAGAGTGTCTGAGACATTCAGAGATTGTCAGAGAGTGTCAGAAAGTGTCAGAGAGTGACAGAGAGTGTCAGAGAGTGTCTGAGATGGTCAGAGAGTGTCAGCGAGTGTCAAAGAGTGTCTGAGAATGTCAGAGAGTGTCAGAGAGTGATAGGGAGTGTCAGAGAGTGATAGAGAGGGAAAGAGAGTGTCAGAGAGTTTCTGAGAGAGTCAATGAGTATCAGAGAGTGTCAGAAAGTGATAGAGAGTTTCCGAGAGTGTCAGAGATTGTCTGAGATTGTCAGAGAGTGTCAGAGACCGATAGAGAGTGTCAGAGAGTGTCAGCGATTGTCAGAGAGTGTCAGAGTGTGAAAGAGAGTGTCAGAGAGTGTCAGAGAGTATCTGACAGTCTCTGAGATTGTCTGAGAGTGTCAGAGAGTTTCAGAGAGTGACAGAGAGTATCAGAGAGTGTCTGCCGGGTCAGAGATTGATAGAGATTGTCAGAGAGTGTCTGAGATTGTCAGAGAGTGTCAGCGAGTGTCAGAGAGTGTCTGAGAATGTCAGAGAGTGTCTGAGAGTGATAGGGAGTGTCAAAGAGTGTCAGAGAGTGATAGAGAGTGTCTGAGAGTGTTCGAGAGTGTCAGAAAGTGTCCGAGAGTGTCAGAAAGAGTCTGAGAGTGACAGAGAGTGTCAGAGAGTGTCAGAGAATGTTGGAGAGAGTCAGACAGTGTCGGAGAGTGTCAGAGACTGATAGAGATTGTCAGAGGGTGTCAGCGAGTGTCAGAGAGTTTCAGAGAGTGTCAGCGAGTGGCAGAGATTGTCACTGAGTGTCAGATAGTGTCTGAGAGTGCCAGAGATTGTCAGATAGTGATGGAGAATGTCAGAGAGTGTCTGAGATTGCCAGAGAGTGACAGAGAGTGTCAGAGAGTGTCAGAGAGTGTCAATGATTGTCAGAGAGTATCAGAGAGTGTCAGAGAGAGTCAGAGAGTGATAGCGAGTGTCAGAGAGTGATTGAAAGTGTCAGATAGTGTCTGAGAGTGTCAATGAGTGTCTTAGAGTGTCAGAGATTACTAGAGTGTGTCAGAGAGTGTCAGAGAGTGATCGAGAGTGTCAGAGAGTGTCAGAGAGTATCTGAGAGTGTCTGAGAGTGTCTGAGATTGTCTGAGAGTGTCAGAGATTGTCAGATATTGATGGAGAATGTCAGAGAGTGTCTGAGATTGTCAGAGAGTGTCAGAGAGTGATAAAGAATGTCAGACAGTGTCTGAGAGTATCATAGAGTGTCAGAGAGTGACAGAGAGTGTCAGAGAGTGTCGATGAGTGTCAGAGAGTATCAGAGAGTGTCAGAGAGAGTCAGACAGTGTCAGAGAGAGATCGAGAGTGTCAGAGAGTGATAGAGAGTATCAGAGAGTGTCATTGAGTGTCATTGAGTGTCTTAGAGTGTCAGAGAGTGCTAGAGTGTGTCAGAGAGTGTCAGAGAGTGATCGAGAGTGTCAGAGAGTGTCAGAGAGTATCTGACAGTGTCTGAGATTGTCTGAGAGTGTCAGAGAGTGATAGAGAATGTCAGACAGTGTCTGAGAGTATCATAGAGTGTCAGAGAGTGACAGAGAGTGTCATTGAGTGTCTTAGAGTGTCAGAGAGTGCTAGTGTGTGTCAGAGAGTGTCAGAGAGTGATCGAGAGTGTCAGAGAGTGTCAGAGCGTATCTGACAGTGTCTGAGATTGTCTGAGAGTGTCTGAGAGTGTCTGAGATTGTCTGAGAGTGTCAGAGAGTGTCAGAGAGTGATAGAGAGTGAAAGAGAGTGTCTGAGATTGTCTGACAGTGTCAATTAGTGTCAGAGAGTGTCAAAGAGTGGTAGAGAGTTTCCGAGAGTGTCAGAGATTGTCTGAGAATGTTAGAGAGTGTCAGAGAGTGATAGAGAGTGTCGAAGAGTGTCAGAGAGTGATAGAGAGTGTCTGAGAGTTTCCGAGAGTGTCAGAAGTAGTCTCAGAGTGACAGAGAGTGTCAGACAGTGTCAGAGAGTGTCTGAGAGCGTCAGAGAGTGATAGAGGGTGTCAGAGAGTGTCTGAGAGTGATAGAGAGTGTCAGAGAGGGTCAGAGAGTGTCAGAGAGTGAAAGAGAGTGTCAGAGAGTGCCAGAGTGTGTCAGAGAGTGTCAGAGAGTGTCTGAGAGCGTCAGAGAGTGATAGAGGGTGTCAGAGAGTGTCTGAGAGTGATAGAGAGTGTCAGAGAGGGTCAGAGAGTGTCAGAGAGTGAAAGAGAGTGTCAGAGAGTGTCTGAGTCTGTCAGAGAGTGTCTGAGAGTGTCAGAGAGTATGTGAGAATGTCAGAGTGTGTCAGAGAGTGGTAGAGACTGTCAGACAGTGTCTGAGATTCTCAGAGAGTGTCAGAGAGTATAAGAGCGTTTCAGAGAGTGTCTGAGAGTGTCAGACAGTGTCAGAGAGTGCCTGAGAAGGTCTGAGAGTGTCAGAGAGTGGCAGAGAGTATCTGAGAGTGTCAGAGAGTGTTAGAGAGTGTCAGACAGTGTCTGAGATTGTCAGAGAGTGACAGAGATTGTCAGTGAGTGATAGAGAGTGTCAGAGAGTGTCAGAGAGTGTCAGAGACTGTCAGAGAGTGATAGAGAGTGTCAGAGAGTGTCAGAGAGTGTCAGAGAGTGAAATAGAGTGATAGAGAGTGTCTGAGACAGTCAGAGATTGTCAGAGAGTGTCAGAAAGTGTCAGAGAGTGACAGAGAGTGTCAGAGAGTGTCTGAGATGGTCAGAGAGTGTCAGCGAGTGTCAAAGAGTGTCTGAGAATGTCAGAGAGTGTCAGAGAGTGATAGGGAGTGTCAGAGAGTGATAGAGAGGGAAAGAGAGTGTCAGAGAGTTTCTGAGAGAGTCAATGAGTGTCAGAGAGTGTCAGAAAGTGATAGAGAGTTTCCGAGAGTGTCAGAGATTGTCTGAGATTGTCAGAGAGTGTCAGAGACCGATAGAGAGTGTCAGAGAGTGTCAGCGATTGTCAGAGAGTGTCAGAGTGTGAAAGAGAGTGTCAGAGAGTGTCAGAGAGTATCTGACAGTGTCTGAGATTGTCTGAGAGTGTCAGAGAGTTTCAGAGAGTGACAGAGAGTATCAGAGAGTGTCTGCCGGGTCAGAGACTGATAGAGAGTGTCAGAGAGTGTCTGAGATTGTCAGAGAGTGTCAGCGAGTGTCAGAGAGTGTCTGAGAATGTCAGAGAGTGTCAGAGAGTGATAGGGAGTGTCAAAGAGTGTCAGAGAGTGATAGAGAGTGTCTGAGAGTGTTCGAGAGTGTCAGAAAGTGTCCGAGAGTGTCAGAAAGAGTCTGAGAGTGACAGAGAGTGTCAGAGAGTGTCAGAGAATGTTGGAGAGAGTCAGACAGTGTCGGAGAGTGTCAGAGACTGATAGAGATTGTCAGAGGGTGTCAGCGAGTGTCAGAGAGTTTCAGAGAGTGTCAGCGAGTGGCAGAGATTGTCACTGAGTGTCAGATAGTGTCTGAGAGTGCCAGAGATTGTCAGATAGTGATGGAGAATGTCAGAGAGTGTCTGAGATTGCCAGAGAGTGACAGAGAGTGTCAGAGAGTGTCAGAGAGTGTCAATGATTGTCAGAGAGTATCAGAGAGTGTCAGAGAGAGTCAGAGAGTGATAGCGAGTGTCAGAGAGTGATTGAAAGTGTCAGATAGTGTCTGAGAGTGTCAATGAGTGTCTTAGAGTGTCAGAGATTACTAGAGTGTGTCAGAGAGTGTCAGAGAGTGATCGAGAGTGTCAGAGAGTGTCAGAGAGTATCTGAGAGTGCCTGAGAGTGTCTGAGATTGTCTGAGAGTGTCAGAGATTGTCAGATATTGATGGAGAATGTCAGAGAGTGTCTGAGATTGTCAGAGAGTGTCAGAGAGTGATAGAGAATGTCAGACAGTGTCTGAGAGTATCATAGAGTGTCAGAGAGTGACAGAGAGTGTCAGAGAGTGTCGATGAGTGTCAGAGAGTATCAGAGAGTGTCAGAGAGAGTCAGACAGTGTCAGAGAGAGATCGAGAGTGTCAGAGAGTGATAGAGAGTATCAGAGAGTGTCATTGAGTGTCATTGAGTGTTTTAGAGTGTCAGAGAGTGCTAGAGTGTGTCAGAGAGTGTCAGAGAGTGATCGAGAGTGTCAGAGAGTGTCAGAGAGTATCTGACAGTGTCTGAGATAGTCTGAGAGTGTCAGAGAGTGATAGAGAATGTCAGACAGTGTCTGAGAGTATCATAGAGTGTCAGAGAGTGACAGAGAGTGTCATTGAGTGTCTTAGAGTGTCAGAGAGTGCTAGTGTGTGTCAGAGAGTGTCAGAGAGTGATCGAGAGTGTCAGAGAGTGTCAGAGCGTATCCGACAGTGTCTGAGATTGTCTGAGAGTGTCTGAGAGTGTCTGAGATTGTCTGAGAGTGTCAGAGAGTGTCAGAGAGTGATAGAGAGTGAAAGAGAGTGTCAGAGATTGTCTGACAGTGTCAATTAGTGTCAGAGAGTGTCAAAGAGTGGTAGAGAGTTTCCGAGAGTGTCAGAGATAGTCTGAGAATGTTAGAGAGTGTCAGAGAGTGATAGAGAGTGTCGAAGAGTGTCAGAGAGTGATAGAGAGTGTCTGAGAGTTTCCGAGAGTGTCAGAAGTAGTCTGAGAGTGACAGAGAGTGTCAGAGAGTGTTAGAGAGAGTCAGACAGTGTCAGAGAGTGTCGGAGACTGATAGAGAGTGTCAGAGAGTGATAGAGAGTGTCAGAGAGTGTCAGAGAGCGTCTGAGAGTGTCTGAGAGTGTCAGAGTTTGTCAGATTGTGATGAAGAATGTCAGAGAGTGTCTGAGATTGTCAGAGAGTGTCAGCGAGTGTCAGAGAGTGTCAGAGTGTGATAGAGAGTGTCAGAGAGTATCTGACAGTGTCTGAGATTGTCTGAGAGTGTCAGAGAGTGATAGAGAATGTCAGACAGTGTCTGAGAGTATCATAGAGTGTCAGAGAGTGACAGAGAGTGCTAGAGTGTGTCAGAGAGTGATCGAGAGTGTCAGAGTGTGTCAGAGCGTATCCGACAGTGTCTGAGATTGTCTGAGAGTGATAGAGAGTGAAAGAGAGTGTCAGAGAGTGTCTGACAGTGTCAATTAGTGTCAGAGAGTGTCAAAGAGTGGTAGAGAGTTTCCGAGAGTGTCAGAGATTGTCTGAGAATGTTAGAGAGTGTCAGAGAGTGATAGAGAGTGTCGAAGAGTGTCAGAGAGTGATAGAGAGTGTCTGAGAGTTTCCGAGAGTGTCAGAAGTAGTCTGAGAGTGACAGAGAGTGTCAGAGAGTGTCAGAGAGAGTCAGACAGTGTCAGAGAGTGTCGGAGACTGATAGAGAGTGTCAGAGAGTGATAGAGAGTGTCGGAGAGTGTCAGAGAGCGTCTGAGAGTGTCTGAGAGTGTCAGAGTTTGTCAGATAATGATGGAGAATGTCAGAGAGTGTCTGAGATTGTCAGAGAGTGTCAGCGAGTGTCAGAGAGTGTCAGAGTGTGATAGAGAGTGTCAGAGAGTATCTGACAGTGTCTGAGATTGTCTGAGAGTGTCAGAGATTTTCAGAGAGTGTCTGAGTTTGTCAGAGAGTGTCAGCGAGTGTCAGAGAGTGTCTGAGAATGTCAGAGAGTGTCAGAGAGTGTTAGAGAGTATCAAAGAGTGATCGAGAGTGTCTGAGAGTGTCCGAGAGTGTCAGAAAGAGTCTGAGAGTGACAGAGAGTGTCAGAGAGTGTTAGAGAATGTTAGAGAGAGTCAGACAGTGTCAGAGAGTGTCAGAGACTGATAGAGAGTGTCAGAGAGTGTCTGAGATTGTCAGAGAGTGCAAGCGCGTGTCAGAGAGTGTCAGAGAGTGGTAGAGAGTGTCAGAGAGTGTCAGAGAGTATCATAGAGTGTCAGAGAGTGACAGAGAGTGTCACAGAGTGTCAGAGAGTGTCTGAGAGTGTCAGAGTGTCAGAGAGTTTCAGAGACTGATAGAGAGTGTCAGAGAGTGTCTGAGAGTGACAGAGAGTGTCAGAGACTGATACAGAGTGTCAGAAAGTGATAGAGAGTGTCAGAGATTGTCAGGGGGAGTCAAAGAGTGTCAGAGAGTCATAGAGAATGTCAGACAGTGTCTGAGAGTATCATCAAGTGTCAGTGAGTGACAGAGTGTGTCAGAGAGTGTCAGAGAGTGTCAATGAGTGTCAGAGAGTATCAGAGAGTGTCAGAGAGAGTCAGAGAGTGATAGAGGGTGTCAGAGAGTGATTGAGAGTGTCAGATAGTGTCTGAGAGTGTCAATGAGTGTCAGAGAGTGACAGAGGGTGTCAGAGAGTGTCAGAAAGTGATAGAGAATGTCAGAGAGTGTCGGAGACTGATAGAGAGTGTCAGAGAGTGTCTGAGAGTGACAGAGAATGTCAGAGACTGATAGAGAGTGTCAGAAAGTGATAGAGAGTGTCAGAGATTGTCAGAGAGTGTCAGAGAGTGTCAGAGAGTCATAGAGAATCTCAGACAGTGTCTGAGAGTATCATAGAGTGTCAGAGAGTGACAGAGAGTGTCAGAGTGTGTCAGAGAGTGTCAGAGAGTGAAATAGAGTGATAGAGAGTGTCTGAGACAGTCAGAGATTGTCAGAGAGTGTCAGAAAGTGTCAGAGAGTGACAGAGAGTGTCAGAGAGTGTCTGGGATGGTCAGAGAGTGTCAGCGAGTGTCAAAGAGTGTCTGAGAATGTCAGAGAGTGTCAGAGAGTGATAGGGAGTGTCAGAGAGTGATAGAGAGGGAAAGAGAGTGTCAGAGAGTTTCTGAGAGAGTCAATGAGTGTCAGAGAGTGTCAGAAAGTGATAGAGAGTTTCCGAGAGTGTCAGAGATTGTCTGAGATTGTCAGAGAGTGTCAGAGACCGATAGAGAGTGTCAGAGAGTGTCAGCGATTGTCAGAGAGTGTCAGAGTGTGAAAGAGAGTGTCAGAGAGTGTCAGAGAGTATCTGACAGTGTCTGAGATTGTCTGAGAGTGTCAGAGAGTTTCAGAGAGTGACAGAGAGTATCAGAGAGTGTCTGCCGGGTCAGAGACTGATAGAGAGTGTCAGAGAGTGTCTGAGATTGTCAGAGAGTGTCAGCGAGTGTCAGAGAGTGTCTGAGAATGTCAGAGAGTGTCAGAGAGTGATAGGGAGTGTCAAAGAGTGTCAGAGAGTGATAGAGAGTGTCTGAGAGTGTTCGAGAGTGTCAGAAAGTGTCCGAGAGTGTCAGAAAGAGTCTGAGAGTGACAGAGAGTGTCAGAGAGTGTCAGAGAATGTTGGAGAGAGTCAGACAGTGTCGGAGAGTGTCAGAGACTGATAGAGATTGTCAGAGGGTGTCAGCGAGTGTCAGAGAGTTTCAGAGAGTGTCAGCGAGTGGCAGAGATTGTCACTGAGTGTCAGATAGTGTCTGAGAGTGCCAGAGATTGTCAGATAGTGATGGAGAATGTCAGAGAGTGTCAGAGAGCGTCTGAGAGTGTCAGAGAGTGATATAGACTGTCAGACAGTGTCTGAGCGTCTCAGAGAGTGTCAGAGAGAGTCAGAGATTGATCGAGACTGTCAGACAGTGTCTGAGAGTCTCAGAGAGTGTCAGAGAGTATCAGAGCGTGTCAGAGAGTGTCTGAGAGTGACAGACATTGTCAGAGAGTGTCAGAGCATGTCTGAGAGTGTCAGACAGTGTCAGAGAGTACCTGAGAGGGTCTGAGAGTGTCAGAGAGTGTCTGAGAGTGTCAGAGAGTGATAGAGAGTGTCAGAGAGTGTCTGAGAGTGTCTGAGAGTGTCTGAGAGTGTCTGAGAGTGATAGAGAATGTCAGAGAGTGTCAGAGAGTGTCAGAGAGTGTCAGACAGTGATACAGAGTGTCACAGTGTGTCAGAGAGTGATAGATTGTGTCTGAGAGTGCCAGAGTGTGTCAGAGAGTGTCAGAGAGTGTCTGAGAGCGTCAGAGAGTGATAGAGGGTGTCAGAGAGTGTCTGAGAGTGATAGAGAGTGTCAGAGAGGGTCAGAGAGTGTCAGAGAGTGAAAGAGAGTGTCAGAGAGTGTCTGAGTCTGTCAGAGAGTGTCTGAGAGTGTCAGAGAGTATGTGAGAATGTCAGAGTGTGTCAGAGAGTGGTAGAGACTGTCAGACAGTGTCTGAGATTCTCAGAGAGTGTCAGAGAGTATAAGAGCGTTTCAGAGAGTGTCTGAGAGTGTCAGACAGTGTCAGAGAGTGCCTGAGAAGGTCTGAGAGTGTCAGAGAGTGGCAGAGAGTATCTGAGAGTGTCAGAGAGTGTTAGAGAGTGTCAGACAGTGTCTGAGATTGTCAGAGAGTGACAGAGATTGTCAGTGAGTGATAGAGAGTGTCAGAGAGTGTCAGAGAGTGTCAGAGACTGTCAGAGAGTGATAGAGAGTGTCAGAGAGTGTCAGAGAGTGTCAGAGAGTGAAATAGAGTGATAGAGAGTGTCTGAGACATTCAGAGATTGTCAGAGAGTGTCAGAAAGTGTCAGAGAGTGACAGAGAGTGTCAGAGAGTGTCTGAGATGGTCAGAGAGTGTCAGCGAGTGTCAAAGAGTGTCTGAGAATGTCAGAGAGTGTCAGAGAGTGATAGGGAGTGTCAGAGAGTGATAGAGAGGGAAAGAGAGTGTCAGAGAGTTTCTGAGAGAGTCAATGAGTATCAGAGAGTGTCAGAAAGTGATAGAGAGTTTCCGAGAGTGTCAGAGATTGTCTGAGATTGTCAGAGAGTGTCAGAGACCGATAGAGAGTGTCAGAGAGTGTCAGCGATTGTCAGAGAGTGTCAGAGTGTGAAAGAGAGTGTCAGAGAGTGTCAGAGAGTATCTGACAGTGTCTGAGATTGTCTGAGAGTGTCAGAGAGTTTCAGAGAGTGACAGAGAGTATCAGAGAGTGTCTGCCGGGTCAGAGATTGATAGAGAGTGTCAGAGAGTGTCTGAGATTGTCAGAGAGTGTCAGCGAGTGTCAGAGAGTGTCTGAGAATGTCAGAGAGTGTCAGAGAGTGATAGGGAGTGTCAAAGAGTGTCAGAGAGTGATAGAGAGTGTCTGAGAGTGTTCGAGAGTGTCAGAAAGTGTCCGAGAGTGTCAGAAAGAGTCTGAGAGTGACAGAGAGTGTCAGAGAGTGTCAGAGAATGTTGGAGAGAGTCAGACAGTGTCGGAGAGTGTCAGAGACTGATAGAGATTGTCAGAGGGTGTCAGCGAGTGTCAGAGAGTTTCAGAGAGTGTCAGCGAGTGGCAGAGATTGTCACTGAGTGTCAGATAGTGTCTGAGAGTGCCAGAGATTGTCAGATAGTGATGGAGAATGTCAGAGAGTGTCTGAGATTGCCAGAGAGTGACAGAGAGTGTCAGAGAGTGTCAGAGAGTGTCAATGATTGTCAGAGAGTATCAGAGAGTGTCAGAGAGAGTCAGAGAGTGATAGCGAGTGTCAGAGAGTGATTGAAAGTGTCAGATAGTGTCTGAGAGTGTCAATGAGTGTCTTAGAGTGTCAGAGATTACTAGAGTGTGTCAGAGAGTGTCAGAGAGTGATCGAGAGTGTCAGAGAGTGTCAGAGAGTATCTGAGAGTGTCTGAGAGTGTCTGAGAGTGTCTGAGATTGTCTGAGAGTGTCAGAGATTGTCAGATATTGATGGAGAATGTCAGAGAGTGTCTGAGATTGTCAGAGAGTGTCAGAGAGTGATAGAGAATGTCAGACAGTGTCTGAGAGTATCATAGAGTGTCAGAGAGTGACAGAGAGTGTCAGAGAGTGTCGATGAGTGTCAGAGAGTATCAGAGAGTGTCAGAGAGAGTCAGACAGTGTCAGAGAGAGATCGAGAGTGTCAGAGAGTGATAGAGAGTATCAGAGAGTGTCATTGAGTGTCATTGAGTGTCTTAGAGTGTCAGAGAGTGCTAGAGTGTGTCAGAGAGTGTCAGAGAGTGATCGAGAGTGTCAGAGAGTGTCAGAGAGTATCTGACAGAGTCTGAGATTGTCTGAGAGTGTCAGAGTGTGATAGAGAATGTCAGACAGTGTCTGAGAGTATCATAGAGTGTCAGAGAGTGACAGAGAGTGTCATTGAGTGTCTTAGAGTGTCAGAGAGTGCTAGTGTGTGTCAGAGAGTGTCAGAGAGTGATCGAGAGTGTCAGAGAGTGTCAGAGCGTATCTGACAGTGTCTGAGATTGTCTGAGAGTGTCTGAGAGTGTCTGAGATTGTCTGAGAGTGTCAGAGAGTGTCAGAGAGTGATAGAGAGTGAAAGAGAGTGTCAGAGATTGTCTGACAGTGTCAATTAGTGTCAGAGAGTGTCAAAGAGTGGTAGAGAGTTTCCGAGAGTGTCAGAGATTGTCTGAGAATGTTAGAGAGTGTCAGAGAGTGATAGAGAGTGTCGAAGAGTGTCAGAGAGTGATAGAGAGTGTCTGAGAGTTTCCGAGAGTGTCAGAAGTAGTCTCAGAGTGACAGAGAGTGTCAGACAGTGTCAGAGAGTGTCTGAGAGCGTCAGAGAGTGATAGAGGGTGTCAGAGAGTGTCTGAGAGTGATAGAGAGTGTCAGAGAGGGTCAGAGAGTGTCAGAGAGTGAAAGAGAGGGTCAGAGAGTGCCAGAGTGTGTCAGAGAGTGTCAGAGAGTGTCTGAGAGCGTCAGAGAGTGATAGAGGGTGTCAGAGAGTGTCTGAGAGTGATAGAGAGTGTCAGAGAGGGTCAGAGAGTGTCAGAGAGTGAAAGAGAGTGTCAGAGAGTGTCTGAGTCTGTCAGAGAGTGTCTGAGAGTGTCAGAGAGTATGTGAGAATGTCAGAGTGTGTCAGAGAGTGGTAGAGACTGTCAGACAGTGTCTGAGATTCTCAGAGAGTGTCAGAGAGTATAAGAGCGTTTCAGAGAGTGTCTGAGAGTGTCAGACAGTGTCAGAGAGTGCCTGAGAAGGTCTGAGAGTGTCAGAGAGTGGCAGAGAGTATCTGAGAGTGTCAGAGAGTGTTAGAGAGTGTCAGACAGTGTCTGAGATTGTCAGAGAGTGACAGAGATTGTCAGTGAGTGATAGAGAGTGTCAGAGAGTGTCAGAGAGTGTCAGAGACTGTCAGAGAGTGATAGAGAGTGTCAGAGAGTGTCAGAGAGTGTCAGAGAGTGAAATAGAGTGATAGAGAGTGTCTGAGACATTCAGAGATTGTCAGAGAGTGTCAGAAAGTGTCAGAGGGTGACAGAGAGTGTCAGAGAGTGTCTGAGAATGTCAGAGAGTGTCAGAGAGTGATAGGGAGTGTCAGAGAGTGATAGAGAGGGAAAGAGAGTGTCAGAGAGTTTCTGAGAGAGTCAATGAGTGTCAGAGAGTGTCAGAAAGTGATAGAGAGTTTCCGAGAGTGTCAGAGATTGTCTGAGATTGTCAGAGAGTGTCAGAGACCGATAGAGAGTGTCAGAGAGTGTCAGCGATTGTCAGAGAGTGTCAGAGTGTGAAAGAGAGTGTCAGAGAGTGTCAGAGAGTATCTGACAGTGTCTGAGATTGTCTGAGAGTGTCAGAGAGTTTCAGAGAGTGACAGAGAGTATCAGAGAGTGTCTGCCGGGTCAGAGACTGATAGAGAGTGTCAGAGAGTGTCTGAGATTGTCAGAGAGTGTCAGCGAGTGTCAGAGAGTGTCTGAGAATGTCAGAGAGTGTCAGAGAGTGATAGGGAGTGTCAAAGAGTGTCAGAGAGTGATAGAGAGTGTCTGAGAGTGTTCGAGAGTGTCAGAAAGTGTCCGAGAGTGTCAGAAAGAGTCTGAGAGTGACAGAGAGTGTCAGAGAGTGTCAGAGAATGTTGGAGAGAGTCAGACAGTGTCGGAGAGTGTCAGAGACTGATAGAGATTGTCAGAGGGTGTCAGCGAGTGTCAGAGAGTTTCAGAGAGTGTCAGCGAGTGGCAGAGATTGTCACTGAGTGTCAGATAGTGTCTGAGAGTGCCAGAGATTGTCAGATAGTGATGGAGAATGTCAGAGAGTGTCTGAGATTGCCAGAGAGTGACAGAGAGTGTCAGAGAGTGTCAGAGAGTGTCAGTGATTGTCAGAGAGTATCAGAGAGTGTCAGAGAGAGTCAGAGAGTGATAGCGAGTGTCAGAGAGTGATTGAAAGTGTCAGATAGTGTCTGAGAGTGTCAATGAGTGTCTTAGAGTGTCAGAGATTACTAGAGTGTGTCAGAGAGTGTCAGAGAGTGATCGAGAGTGTCAGAGAGTGTCAGAGAGTATCTGAGAGTGTCTGAGAGTGTCTGAGATTGTCTGAGAGTGTCAGAGATTGTCAGATATTGATGGAGAATGTCAGAGAGTGTCTGAGATTGTCAGAGAGTGTCAGAGAGTGATAGAGAATGTCAGACAGTGTCTGAGAGTATCATAGAGTGTCAGAGAGTGACAGAGAGTGTCAGAGAGTGTCGATGAGTGTCAGAGAGTATCAGAGAGTGTCAGAGAGAGTCAGACAGTGTCAGAGAGAGATCGAGAGTGTCAGAGAGTGATAGAGAGTATCAGAGAGTGTCATTGAGTGTCATTGAGTGTTTTAGAGTGTCAGAGAGTGCTAGAGTGTGTCAGAGAGTGTCAGAGAGTGATCGAGAGTGTCAGAGAGTGTCAGAGAGTATCTGACAGTGTCTGAGATAGTCTGAGAGTGTCAGAGAGTGATAGAGAATGTCAGACAGTGTCTGAGAGTATCATAGAGTGTCAGAGAGTGACAGAGAGTGTCATTGAGTGTCTTAGAGTGTCAGAGAGTGCTAGTGTGTGTCAGAGAGTGTCAGAGAGTGATCGAGAGTGTCAGAGAGTGTCAGAGCGTATCCGACAGTGTCTGAGATTGTCTGAGAGTGTCTGAGAGTGTCTGAGATTGTCTGAGAGTGTCAGAGAGTGTCAGAGAGTGATAGAGAGTGAAAGAGAGCGTCAGAGATTGTCTGACAGTGTCAATTAGTGTCAGAGAGTGTCAAAGAGTGGTAGAGAGTTTCCGAGAGTGTCAGAGATAGTCTGAGAATGTTAGAGAGTGTCAGAGAGTGATAGAGAGTGTCGAAGAGTGTCAGAGAGTGATAGAGAGTGTCTGAGAGTTTCCGAGAGTGTCAGAAGTAGTCTGAGAGTGACAGAGAGTGTCAGAGAGTGTTAGAGAGAGTCAGACAGTGTCAGAGAGTGTCGGAGACTGATAGAGAGTGTCAGAGAGTGATAGAGAGTGTCAGAGAGTGTCAGAGAGCGTCTGAGAGTGTCTGAGAGTGTCAGAGTTTGTCAGATTGTGATGAAGAATGTCAGAGAGTGTCTGAGATTGTCAGAGAGTGTCAGCGAGTGTCAGAGAGTGTCAGAGTGTGATAGAGAGTGTCAGAGAGTATCTGACAGTGTCTGAGATTGTCTGAGAGTGTCAGAGAGTGATAGAGAATGTCAGACAGTGTCTGAGAGTATCATAGAGTGTCAGAGAGTGACAGAGAGTGCTAGAGTGTGTCAGAGAGTGATCGAGAGTGTCAGAGTGTGTCAGAGCGTATCCGACAGTGTCTGAGATTGTCTGAGAGTGATAGAGAGTGAAAGAGAGTGTCAGAGAGTGTCTGACAGTGTCAATTAGTGTCAGAGAGTGTCAAAGAGTGGTAGAGAGTTTCCGAGAGTGTCAGAGATTGTCTGAGAATGTTAGAGAGTGTCAGAGAGTGATAGAGAGTGTCGAAGAGTGTCAGAGAGTGATAGAGAGTGTCTGAGAGTTTCCGAGAGTGTCAGAAGTAGTCTGAGAGTGACAGAGAGTGTCAGAGAGTGTCAGAGAGAGTCAGACAGTGTCAGAGAGTGTCGGAGACTGATAGAGAGTGTCAGAGAGTGATAGAGAGTGTCGGAGAGTGTCAGAGAGCGTCTGAGAGTGTCTGAGAGTGTCAGAGTTTGTCAGATAATGATGGAGAATGTCAGAGAGTGTCTGAGATTGTCAGAGAGTGTCAGCGAGTGTCAGAGAGTGTCAGAGTGTGATAGAGAGTGTCAGAGAGTATCTGACAGTGTCTGAGATTGTCTGAGAGTGTCAGAGATTTTCAGAGAGTGTCTGAGTTTGTCAGAGAGTGTCAGCGAGTGTCAGAGAGTGTCTGAGAATGTCAGAGAGTGTCAGAGAGTGTTAGAGAGTATCAAAGAGTGATCGAGAGTGTCTGAGAGTGTCCGAGAGTGTCAGAAAGAGTCTGAGAGTGACAGAGAGTGTCAGAGAGTGTTAGAGAATGTTAGAGAGAGTCAGACAGTGTCAGAGAGTGTCAGAGACTGATAGAGAGTGTCAGAGAGTGTCTGAGATTGTCAGAGAGTGCAAGCGCGTGTCAGAGAGTGTCAGAGAGTGGTAGAGAGTGTCAGAGAGTGTCAGAGAGTATCATAGAGTGTCAGAGAGTGACAGAGAGTGTCACAGAGTGTCAGAGAGTGTCTGAGAGTGTCAGAGTGTCAGAGAGTTTCAGAGACTGATAGAGAGTGTCAGAGAGTGTCTGAGAGTGACAGAGAGTGTCAGAGACTGATACAGAGTGTCAGAAAGTGATAGAGAGTGTCAGAGATTGTCAGGGGGAGTCAAAGAGTGTCAGAGAGTCATAGAGAATGTCAGACAGTGTCTGAGAGTATCATCAAGTGTCAGTGAGTGACAGAGTGTGTCAGAGAGTGTCAGAGAGTGTCAATGAGTGTCAGAGAGTATCAGAGAGTGTCAGAGAGAGTCAGAGAGTGATAGAGGGTGTCAGAGAGTGATTGAGAGTGTCAGATAGTGTCTGAGAGTGTCAATGAGTGTCAGAGAGTGACAGAGGGTGTCAGAGAGTGTCAGAAAGTGATAGAGAATGTCAGAGAGTGTCGGAGACTGATAGAGAGTGTCAGAGAGTGTCTGAGAGTGACAGAGAATGTCAGAGACTGATAGAGAGTGTCAGAAAGTGATAGAGAGTGTCAGAGATTGTCAGAGAGTGTCAGAGAGTGTCAGAGAGTCATAGAGAATCTCAGACAGTGTCTGAGAGTATCATAGAGTGTCAGAGAGTGACAGAGAGTGTCAGAGTGTGTCAGAGAGTGTTAATGAGTGTCAGAGAGTATCAGAGAGTGTCAGAGAGAGTCAGAGAGTGATAGAGAGTGTCAGAGAGTGATTGAGAGTGTCAGATAGTGTCTGAGAGTGTCAATGATTGTCAGAGAGTGACAGAGGGTGTCAGAGAGTGTCAGAAAGTGATAGAGAATGTCAGAGAGTGTCAGAGACTGATAGAGAGTGTCAGAGAGTGTCTGAGAGTGACAGAGAGTGTCAGCGAGTGTCAGAGAGTGTCTGAGAGTGAAAGAGAATGTCAGACACTGTCTGGGAGTATCATGGAGTGTCAGAGAGTGACAGAGAGTGTCAGAGAGTGTCAGAGAGTGTCAATGAGTGTCAGAGAGTATCAGAGATTGTCAGAGAGAGTCAGAGAGTGTCAGAGTGTGATAGGGAGTGACAGAGAGTGTCAGAGAGTGTTAGAGAGAGTCAGACAGTGTCAGAGAGTGTCAGATAGTGATGGAGAATGTCAGAGAGTGTCTGAGATTGTCAGAGAGTGTCAGCGAGTGTCAGAGAGTGTCAGAGTGTGATAGAGAGTGTCAGAGAGTGTCAGCGAGTGTCAGAGAGTGTCAGCGAGTGTCAGCGAGTGGCAGAGATTGTCACTGAGTGTCAGAGAGTGTCAGAGAGTCATAGAGAATGTCAGACAGTGTCTGAGAGTATCATAGAGTGACAGAGAGTGACAGAGAGTGTCAGAGAGTGTCAGAGAGTGTCAATGAGTGTCAGAAAGTATCAGAGAGTGTCAGAGAGAGTCACAGAGTGATAGAGAGTGTCAGAGAGTGATTGAGAGTGTCAGATAGTGTCTGAGAGTGTCATTGAGTGTCTGAGAGTGTCAGAGATTGCTAGAGTGTGACAGAGAGTGTCAGAGAGTGATCGAGAGTGTCAGAGAGTGTCAGAGAGTATCTGAGAGTGTCTGAGAGTGTCTGAGATTGTCTGAGAGTGTCAGAGAGTGATAGAGAATGGCAGACAGTGTCTGAGAGTATCATAGAGTGTCAGAGAGTGACAGAGAGTGTCAGAGAGTGTCAATGAGTGTCAGAGAGACATAGAGAGTGTCAGAGAGTGATAGAGAGTATCAGAGAGTGTCTGAGAGCGTCATTGAGTGTCTTAGAGTGTCAGAGAGTGTTAGGGTGTGTCAGAGAGTGTCAGAGAGTGATCGAGAGTGCCAGAGAGTGTCAGAGAGTATCTGACAGTGTCTGAGATTGTCTGAGAGTGTCAGAGAGTGATAGAGAATGTCAGACAGTGTCTGAGAGTATCAGAGAGTGTCAGAGTGTGTCAATGAGTGTCAGAGAGTATCAGAGAGTGTCAGAGAGAGTCAGAGAGTGTCATGGAGAGATAGAGTGTCAGAGAGTGATAGAGAGTATCAGAGAGTGTCTGAGAGTGTCATTGAGTGTCTTAGAGTGTCAGAGAGTGCTAGAGTGTGTCAGAGAGTGTCAGAGAGTGATCGAGAGTGTCAGAGAGTGTCAGAGATTATCAGACAGTGTCTGAGAGTGTCTGAGATTGTCTGAGAGTGTCAGAGAGTGTCAGAGAGTGATAGAGAGTGAAAGAGAGTGTCAGAGAGTGTCTGAGAATGTCAGAGAGTGTCAGAGAGTGATAGAGAATGTCAGACACTATCTGAGAGTATCATGGAGTGTCAGAGAGTGACAGAGAGTGTCAGAGCGTGTCAGAGAGTGTCAATGAGTGTCAGAGAGTATCAGAGAGTGTCAGAGAGAGTCAGAGAGTGTTAGAGAGAGAGAGAGTGTGTCAGAGAGTGATAGAGAGTATCAGAGAGTGTCTGAGAGTGTCATTGAGTGTCTGAGAGTGTCAGAGAGTGCTAGAGTGTGTCAGAGAGTGTCAGAGAGTGATCGAGAGTGTCAGAGAGTATCTGACAGTGTCTGAGATAGTCTGAGAGTGTCAGAGAGTGATAGAGAATGTCAGACAGTGTCTGAGAGTATCATAGAGTGTGAGAGAGTGACAGAGAGTGTCAGAGAGTGTCAGAGTGTGTCAATGAGTGTCAGAGAGTATCAGAGAGTGTCAGAGAGAGTCAGAGAGTGTCAGAGAGTGATAGAGAGTGTCTGAGAGTGATAGAGAGTGTTGAAGAGTGTCAGAGAGTGATAGAGAGTGTCTGAGAGTTTCCGAGAGTGTCAGAAGTAGTCTGAGAGTGACAGAGAGTGTCAGAGAGTGTTAGAGAGAGTCAGACAGTGTCAGAGAGTGTCGGAGACTGATAGAGAGTGTCAGAGAGTGATAGAGAGTGTCGGAGAGTGTCAGAGAGCGTCTGAGAGTGTCTGAGAGTGTCAGAGTTTGTCAGATAGTGATGGAGAATGTCAGAGAGTGTCTGAGATTGTCAGAGAGTGTCAGCGAGTGTCAGAGAGTGTCAGAGTGTGATAGAGAGTGTCAGAGAGTATCTGACAGTGTCTGAGATTGTCTGAGATTGTCAGAGATTTTCAGAGAGTTTCTGAGTTTGTCAGAGAGTGTCAGCGAGTGTCAGAGAGTGTCTGAGAATGTCAGAGAGTGTCAGAGAGTGTTAGAGAGTATCAAAGAGTGATCGAGAGTGTCTGAGAGTGTCCGAGAGTGTCAGAAAGAGTCTGAGAGTGACAGAGAGTGTCAGAGAGTGTCAGAGAATATTAGAGAGAGTCAGACAGTGTCAGAGAGTGTCAGAGACTGATAGAGAGTGTCAGAGAGTGTCTGAGATTGTCAGAGAGTGCAAGCGAGTGTCAGAGAGTGTCAGAGAGTGGTAGAGAGTGTCAGACAGTGTCAGAGAGTGTCGGAGACTGATAGAGAGTGTCAGAGAGTGATAGAGAGTGTCGGAGAGTGTCAGAGAGCGTCTGAGAGTGTCTGAGAGTGTCAGAGTTTGTCAGATAGTGATGGAGAATGTCAGAGAGTGTCTGAGATTGTCAGAGAGTGTCAGCGAGTGTCAGAGAGTGTCAGAGTGTGATAGAGAGTGTCAGAGAGTATCTGACAGTGTCTGAGATTGTCTGAGATTGTCAGAGATTTTCAGAGAGTTTCTGAGTTTGTCAGAGAGTGTCAGCGAGTGTCAGAGAGTGTCTGAGAATGTCAGAGAGTGTCAGAGAGTGTTAGAGAGTATCAAAGAGTGATCGAGAGTGTCTGAGAGTGTCCGAGAGTGTCAGAAAGAGTCTGAGAGTGACAGAGAGTGTCAGAGAGTGTCAGAGAATATTAGAGAGAGTCAGACAGTGTCAGAGAGTGTCAGAGACTGATAGAGAGTGTCAGAGAGTGTCTGAGATTGTCAGAGAGTGCAAGCGAGTGTCAGAGAGTGTCAGAGAGTGGTAGAGAGTGTCAGAGAGTGTCAGAGAGTATCATAGAGTGTCAGAGAGTGACAAAGAGTGTCAGAGAGTGTCAGAGATTGTCTGAGAGTGTCAGAGTGTCAGAGAGTTTCAGAGACTGATAGAGAGTGTCAGAGAGTGTCTGAGAGTGACAGAGAGTGTCAGAGACTGATACAGAGTGTCAGAAAGTGATAGAGAGTGTCAGAGATTGTCAGGGAGAGTCAAAGAGTGTCAGAGAGTCATAGAGAATGTCAGACAGTGTCTGAGAGTATCATCGAGTGTCAGCGAGTGACAGAGTGTGTCAGAGAGTGTCAGAGAGTGTCAATGAGTGTCAGAGAGTATCAGAGAGTGTCAGAGAGAGTCAGAGAGTGATAGAGGGTGTCAGAGAGTGATTGAGAGTGTCAGATAGTGTCTGAGAGTGTCAATGAGTGTCAGAGAGTGACAGAGGGTGTCAGAGAGTGTCAGAAAGTGATAGAGAATGTCAGAGAGTGTCAGAGACTGATAGAGAGTGTCAGAGAGTGTCTGAGAGTGACAGAGAATGTCAGAGACTGATAGAGAGTGTCAGAAAGTGATAGAGAGTGTCAGAGATTGTCAGAGAGTGTCAGAGAGTGTCAGAGAGTCATAGAGAATCTCAGACAGTGTCTGAGAGTATCATAGAGTGTCAGAGAGTGACAGAGAGTGTCAGAGTGTGTCAGAGAGTGTCAATGAGTGTCAGAGAGTATCAGAGAGTGTCAGAGAGAGTCAGAGAGTGATAGACAGTGTCAGAGAGTGATTGAGAGTGTCAGATAGTGTCTGAGAGTGTCAATGATTGTCAGAGAGTGACAGAGGGTGTCAGAGAGTGTCAGAAAGTGATAGAGAATGTCAGAGAGTGTCAGAGACTGATAGAGAGTGTCAGAGAGTGTCTGAGAGTGACAGAGAGTGTCAGCGAGTGTCAGAGAGAGTCTGAGAGTGAAAGAGAATGTCAGACACTGTCTGAGAGTATCATGGAGTGTCAGAGAGTGACAGAGAGTGTCAGAGAGTGTCAGAGAGTGTCAATGAGTGTCAGAGAGTAACAGAGATTGTCAGAGAGAGTCAGAGAGTGTCAGAGAGTGATAGGGAGTGACAGAGAGTGTCAGAGAGTGTTAGAGAGAGTCAGACAGTGTCAGAGAGTGTCAGATAGTGATGGAGAATGTCAGAGAGTGTCTGAGATTGTCAGAGAGTGTCAGTGAGTGTCAGAGAGTGTCAGAGTGTGATAGAGAGTGTCAGAGAGTGTCAGCGAGTGTCAGAGAGTGTCAGAGAGTGTCAGCGAGTGGCAGAGATTGTCACTGAGTGTCAGAGAGTGTCTCAGAGTGCCAGAGATTGTCAGGTAGTGATGGAGAATGTCAGAGAGTGTCTGAGATTGTCAGAGAGTGTCAGAGAGTGTCAGAGAGTCATAGAGAATGTCAGACAGTATCTGAGAGTATCATAGAGTGACAGAGAATGACAGAGAGTGTCAGAGAGTGTCAGAGAGTGTCAATGAGTGTCAGAGAGTATCAGAGAGTGTCAGAGAGAGTCACAGAGTGATAGAGAGTGTCAGAGAGTGATTGAGAGTGTCAGATAGTGTCTGAGAGTGTCATTGAGTGTCTCAGAGTGTCAGAGTTTGCTAGAGTGTGACAGAGAGTGTCAGAGAGTGATCGAGAGTGTCAGAGAGTGTCAGAGAGTATCTGAGAGTGTCTGAGAGTGTCTGAGATTGTCTGAGAGTGTCAGAGATTGTCTGACAGTGATGGAGAATGTCAGAGAGAGTCTGAGATTGTCAGAGAGTGTCAGAGAGTGATAGAGAATGGCAGACAGTGTCTGAGAGTATCAAAGAGTGTCAGAGAGTGACAGAGAGTGTCAGAGAGTGTCAGAGAGTGTCAATGAGTGTCAGAGAGAGATAGAGAGTGTCAGAGAGTGATCGAGAGTATCAGAGAGTGTCTGAGAGTGTCATTGAGTGTCTTAGAGTGTCAGAGAGTGCAAGGGTGTGTTAGAGAGTGTCAGAGAGTGATCGAGAGTGTCAGAGAGTGTCAGAGAGTATCTGACAGTGTCTGAGATTGTCTGAGAGTGTCAGAGAGTGATAGAGAATGTCAGACAGTGTCTGAGAGTATCAGAGAGTGTCAGAGTGTGTCAATGAGTGTCAGAGAGTATCAGAGAGTGTCAGAGAGAGTCAGAGAGTGTCAGAGAGAGATAGAGTGTCAGAGAGTGATAAAGAGTATCAGAGAGTGTCTCAGAGTGTCATTGAGTGTTTTAGAGTGTCAGAGAGTGCGAGAGTGTGTCAGAGAGTGTCAGAGAGTGATCGAGAGTGTCAGAGAGTGTCAGAGAGTATCAGACAGTGTCTGAGAGTGTCTGAGAGTGTCTGAGATTGTCTGAGAGTGTCAGAGAGTGTCAGAGAGTGTTAGAGAGTGAAAGAGAGTGTCAGAGAGTGTCTGAGAGTGTCAGAGAGTGTCAGAGAGTGATAGAGAATGTCAGACACTATCTGAGAGTATCATGGAGTGACAGAGAGTGACAGAGAGTGTCAGAGAGTGTCAGAGAGTGTCAATGAGTGTCAGAGAGTATCAGAGAGTGTCAGAGAGAGTCAGAGAGTGTTAGAGAGAGAGAGAGAGTGTCAGAGAGTGATATAGAGTATCAGAGAGTGTCTGAGAGTGTCATTGAGTGTCTGAGAGTGTCAGAGAGTGCTAGAGTGTGTCAGAGAGTGTCAGAGAGTGATCGAGAGTGTCAGAGAGTGTCAGACAGTATCTGAGATTGTCTGAGATTGTCTGAGAGTGTCAGAGAGTGATAGAGAATGTCAGACAGTGTCTGAGAGTATCATAGAGTGTGAGAGTGTGACAGAGAGTGTCAGAGAGTGTCAGAGTGTGTCAATGAGTGTCAGAGAGTATCAGAGAGTGTCAGAGAGAGTCAGAGAGTGTCAGAGAGTGATAGAGAGTGTCAGAGAGTGATATAGAGTATCAGAGACTGTCTGAGAGTGTCATTGAGTGTCTTAGAGTGTCAGAGAGTGCTAGAGTGTGTCAGAGAGTGTCAGAGAGTGATCGAGAGTGTCAGAGAGTGTCAGAGAGTATCTGACAGTGTCTGAGATTGTCTGAGAGTGTCTGAGAGTGTCTGAGATTGTCTGAGAGTGTCACAGAGTGTCAGAGAGTGATAGAGAGTGAAAGAGAGTGTCAGAAATTGTCTGACAGTGTCAATTAGTGTCAGAGAGTGTCAGAGAGTGATAGAGAGTTTCCGAGAGTGTCAGAGATTGTCTGAGAAAGTTGGAGAGTGTCAAAGAGTGTCAGAGAGTGATAGAGAGTGCCTGAGAGTTTCCGAGAGTGTCAGAAAGAGTCTGAGAGTGACAGAGAGTGTCAGAGAGTGTTAGAGAGAGTCAGACAGTGTCAGAGAGTGTCGGAGACTGATAGAGAGTGTCAGAGAGTGTCTGAGATTGTCAGAGAGTGTCAGCGAGTGTCAGAGAGTGTCAGAGAGTGATAGAGAGTGTCGGCGAGTGTCAGAGAGTGTCTGAGAGTGTCTGAGAGTGTCAGAGTTTGTCAGATAGTGATGGAGAATGTCAGAGAGTGTCTGAGATTGTCAGAGAGTGTCAGCGAGTGTCAGAGAGTGTCAGAGTGCGATAGAGAGTGTCAGAGAGTGTCAGAGAGTGTCAGAGAGTATCTGACAGTGCCTGAGATTGTCTGAGAGTGTTAGAGAGTGTCAAAGATTGATCGAGAGTGTCTGAGAGTGTCAGAGAGTGTCAGAAAGAGTCTGAGAGTGACAGAGAGTGTCAGAGAGTGTCAGAGAGTGTTAGTGAGAGTCAGACAGTGTCAGAGAGTGTCAGAGACTGATAGAGAGTTTCAGAGAGTGTCTGAGTTTGTCAGAGAGTGTTAGCGAGTGTCAGAGAGTGTCTGAGAATGTCAGAGAGTGTCAGAGAGTGTTAGAGAGTGTCAAAGATTGATCGAGAGTGTCTGAGAGTGTCTGAGATTGTCAGAGAGTGTCAGGGAGTGTCAGAGAGTGTCAGAGAGTGACTGAGAGTGTCAGAGATTGTCAGATAGTGATGGAGAATGTCCGAGAGTGTCTGAGATTGTCAGAGAGTGTCAGAGAGTGTCAGAGAGTGATAGAGAATATCAGACAGTGTCTGAGAGCATCATAGAGTGTCAGAGAGTGTCAGAGAGTGTCAGAGAGTGTCAGAGAGTGTCAGAGAGTGTCAGAGAGTGTCTGAGAGTGACAGAGAGTGTCAGAGACTGACAGAGAGTGTCAGAAAGTGATAGAGAGTGTCAGAGAGTGCTAGGGTGTGTCAGAGAGTGTCAGAGAGTGATCGAGAGTGTCAGAGAGTGTCAGAGAGTATCTGACAGTGTCTGAGATTGTCTGAGAGTGTCAGAGAGTGATAGAGAATGTCAGACAGTGTCTGAGAGTATCAGAGAGTGTCAGAGTGTGTCAATGAGTGTCAGAGAGTATCAGAGAGTGTCAGAGAGAGTCAGAGAGTGTCAGAGAGAGATAGAGTGTCAGAGAGTGATAGAGAGTATCAGAGAGTGTCTGAGAGTGTCATTGAGTGTCTTAGAGTGTCAGAGAGTGCGAGAGTGTGTCAGAGAGTGTCAGAGAGTGATCGAGAGTGTCAGAGAGTGTCAGAGAGTATCAGACAGTGTCTGAGAGTGTCTGAGAGTGTCTGAGATTGTCTGAGAGTGTCAGAGAGTGTCAGAGAGTGATAGAGAGTGAAAGAGAGTGTCAGAGAGTGTCTGAGAATGTCAGAGAGTGTCAGAGAGTGATCGAGAATGTCAGACACTATCTGAGAGTATCATGGAGTGACAGAGAGTGACAGAGAGTGTCAGAGAGTGTCAGAGAGTGTCAATGAGTGTCAGAGAGTATCAGAGAGTGTCAGAGAGAGTCAGAGAGTGTTAGAGAGAGAGAGAGTGTGTCAGAGAGTGATATAGAGTATCAGAGAGTGTCTGAGAGTGTCATTGAGTGTCTGAGAGTGTCAGAGAGTGCTAGAGTGTGTCAGAGAGTGTCAGAGAGTGATCGAGAGTGTCAGAGAGTGTCAGACAGTATCTGACAGTGTCTGAGATTGTCTGAGAGTGTCAGAGAGTGATAGAGAATGTCAGACAGTGTCTGAGAGTATCATAGAGTGTGAGAGAGTGACAGAGAGTGTCAGAGAGTGTCAGAGTGTGTCAATGAGTGTCAGAGAGTATCAGAGAGTGTCAGAGAGAGTCAGAGAGTGTCAGAGAGAGATAGAGAGTGTCAGAGAGTGATATAGAGTATCAGAGACTGTCTGAGAGTGTCATTGAGTGTCTTAGAGTGTCAGAGAGTGCTAGAGTGTGTCAGAGAGTGTCAGAGAGTGATCGAGAGTGTCAGAGAGTGTCAGAGAGTATCTGACAGTGTCTGAGATTGTCTGAGAGTGTCAGAGAGTGATAGAGAATGTCAGACAGTGTCTGAGAGTATCAGAGAGTGTCAGAGTGTGTCAATGAGTGTCAGAGAGTATCAGAGAGTGTCAGAGAGAGTCAGAGAGTGTCAGAGAGAGATAGAGTGTCAGAGAGTGATAAAGAGTATCAGAGAGTGTCTGAGAGTGTCATTGAGTGTCTTAGAGTGTCAGAGAGTGCGAGAGTGTGTCAGAGAGTGTCAGAGAGTGATCGAGAGTGTCAGAGAGTGTCAGAGAGTATCAGACAGTGTCTGAGAGTGTCTGAGAGTGTCTGAGATTGTCTGAGAGTGTCAGAGAGTGTCAGAGAGTGTTAGAGAGTGAAAGAGAGTGTCAGAGAGTGTCTGAGAGTGTCAGAGAGTGTCAGAGAGTGATAGAGAATGTCAGACACTATCTGAGAGTATCATGGAGTGACAGAGAGTGACAGAGAGTGTCAGAGAGTGTCAGAGAGTGTCAATGAGTGTCAGAGAGTATCAGAGAGTGTCAGAGAGAGTCAGAGAGTGTTAGAGAGAGAGAGAGAGTGTCAGAGAGTGATATAGAGTATCAGAGAGTGTCTGAGAGTGTCATTGAGTGTCTGAGAGTGTCAGAGAGTGCTAGAGTGTGTCAGAGAGTGTCAGAGAGTGATCGAGAGTGTCAGAGAGTGTCAGACAGTATCTGAGATTGTCTGAGATTGTCTGAGAGTGTCAGAGAGTGATAGAGAATGTCAGACAGTGTCTGAGAGTATCATAGAGTGTGAGAGTGTGACAGAGAGTGTCAGAGAGTGTCAGAGTGTGTCAATGAGTGTCAGAGAGTATCAGAGAGTGTCAGAGAGAGTCAGAGAGTGTCAGAGAGTGATAGAGAGTGTCAGAGAGTGATATAGAGTATCAGAGACTGTCTGAGAGTGTCATTGAGTGTCTTAGAGTGTCAGAGAGTGCTAGAGTGTGTCAGAGAGTGTCAGAGAGTGATCGAGAGTGTCAGAGAGTGTCAGAGAGTATCTGACAGTGTCTGAGATTGTCTGAGAGTGTCTGAGAGTGTCTGAGATTGTCTGAGAGTGTCACAGAGTGTCAGAGAGTGATAGAGAGTGAAAGAGAGTGTCAGAAATTGTCTGACAGTGTCAATTAGTGTCAGAGAGTGTCAGAGAGTGATAGAGAGTTTCCGAGAGTGTCAGAGATTGTCTGAGAAAGTTGGAGAGTGTCAAAGAGTGTCAGAGAGTGATAGAGAGTGCCTGAGAGTTTCCGAGAGTGTCAGAAAGAGTCTGAGAGTGACAGAGAGTGTCAGAGAGTGTTAGAGAGAGTCAGACAGTGTCAGAGAGTGTCGGAGACTGATAGAGAGTGTCAGAGAGTGTCTGAGATTGTCAGAGAGTGTCAGCGAGTGTCAGAGAGTGTCAGAGAGTGATAGAGAGTGTCGGCGAGTGTCAGAGAGTGTCTGAGAGTGTCTGAGAGTGTCAGAGTTTGTCAGATAGTGATGGAGAATGTCAGAGAGTGTCTGAGATTGTCAGAGAGTGTCAGCGAGTGTCAGAGAGTGTCAGAGTGCGATAGAGAGTGTCAGAGAGTGTCAGAGAGTGTCAGAGAGTATCTGACAGTGCCTGAGATTGTCTGAGAGTGTTAGAGAGTGTCAAAGATTGATCGAGAGTGTCTGAGAGTGTCAGAGAGTGTCAGAAAGAGTCTGAGAGTGACAGAGAGTGTCAGAGAGTGTCAGAGAGTGTTAGTGAGAGTCAGACAGTGTCAGAGAGTGTCAGAGACTGATAGAGAGTTTCAGAGAGTGTCTGAGTTTGTCAGAGAGTGTTAGCGAGTGTCAGAGAGTGTCTGAGAATGTCAGAGAGTGTCAGAGAGTGTTAGAGAGTGTCAAAGATTGATCGAGAGTGTCTGAGAGTGTCTGAGATTGTCAGAGAGTGTCAGGGAGTGTCAGAGAGTGTCAGAGAGTGACTGAGAGTGTCAGAGATTGTCAGATAGTGATGGAGAATGTCCGAGAGTGTCTGAGATTGTCAGAGAGTGTCAGAGAGTGTCAGAGAGTGATAGAGAATATCAGACAGTGTCTGAGAGCATCATAGAGTGTCAGAGAGTGTCAGAGAGTGTCAGAGAGTGTCAGAGAGTGTCAGAGAGTGTCAGAGAGTGTCTGAGAGTGACAGAGAGTGTCAGAGACTGACAGAGAGTGTCAGAAAGTGATAGAGAGTGTCAGAGAGTGCTAGGGTGTGTCAGAGAGTGTCAGAGAGTGATCGAGAGTGTCAGAGAGTGTCAGAGAGTATCTGACAGTGTCTGAGATTGTCTGAGAGTGTCAGAGAGTGATAGAGAATGTCAGACAGTGTCTGAGAGTATCAGAGAGTGTCAGAGTGTGTCAATGAGTGTCAGAGAGTATCAGAGAGTGTCAGAGAGAGTCAGAGAGTGTCAGAGAGAGATAGAGTGTCAGAGAGTGATAGAGAGTATCAGAGAGTGTCTGAGAGTGTCATTGAGTGTCTTAGAGTGTCAGAGAGTGCGAGAGTGTGTCAGAGAGTGTCAGAGAGTGATCGAGAGTGTCAGAGAGTGTCAGAGAGTATCAGACAGTGTCTGAGAGTGTCTGAGAGTGTCTGAGATTGTCTGAGAGTGTCAGAGAGTGTCAGAGAGTGATAGAGAGTGAAAGAGAGTGTCAGAGAGTGTCTGAGAATGTCAGAGAGTGTCAGAGAGTGATCGAGAATGTCAGACACTATCTGAGAGTATCATGGAGTGACAGAGAGTGACAGAGAGTGTCAGAGAGTGTCAGAGAGTGTCAATGAGTGTCAGAGAGTATCAGAGAGTGTCAGAGAGAGTCAGAGAGTGTTAGAGAGAGAGAGAGTGTGTCAGAGAGTGATATAGAGTATCAGAGAGTGTCTGAGAGTGTCATTGAGTGTCTGAGAGTGTCAGAGAGTGCTAGAGTGTGTCAGAGAGTGTCAGAGAGTGATCGAGAGTGTCAGAGAGTGTCAGACAGTATCTGACAGTGTCTGAGATTGTCTGAGAGTGTCAGAGAGTGATAGAGAATGTCAGACAGTGTCTGAGAGTATCATAGAGTGTGAGAGAGTGACAGAGAGTGTCAGAGAGTGTCAGAGTGTGTCAATGAGTGTCAGAGAGTATCAGAGAGTGTCAGAGAGAGTCAGAGAGTGTCAGAGAGAGATAGAGAGTGTCAGAGAGTGATATAGAGTATCAGAGACTGTCTGAGAGTGTCATTGAGTGTCTTAGAGTGTCAGAGAGTGCTAGAGTGTGTCAGAGAGTGTCAGAGAGTGATCGAGAGTGTCAGAGAGTGTCAGAGAGTATCTGACAGTGTCTGAGATTGTCTGAGAGTGTCTAAGAGTGTCTGAGATTGTCTGCGAATGTCACAGAGTGTCAGAGAGTGATAGAGAGTGAAAGAGAGTGTCAGAGATTGTCTGACAGTGTCAATTAGTGTCAGAGAGTGATATAGAGTTTCCGAGAGTGTCAGAGATTGTCTGAGAAAGTTGGAGAGTGTCAAAGAGTGTCAGAGAGTGATAGAGAGTGCCTGAGAGTTTCCGAGAGTGTCAGAAAGAGTCTGAGAGTGACAGAGAGTGTCAGAGAGTGTTAGAGAGAGTCAGACAGTGTCAGAGAGTGTCGGAGACTGATAGAGAGTGTCAGAGAGTGTCTGAGATTGTCAGAGAGTGTCAGCGAGTGTCAGAGAGTGTCAGAGAGTGATAGAGAGTGTCGGCGAGTGTCAGAGAGTGTCTGAGAGTGTCTGAGAGTGTCAGAGTTTGTCAGATAGTGATGGAGAATGTCAGAGAGTGTCTGAGATTGTCAGAGAGTGTCAGCGAGTGTCAGAGAGTGTCAGAGTGCGATAGAGAGTGTCAGAGAGTGTCAGAGAGTGTCAGAGAGTATCTGACAGTGTCTGAGATTGTCTGAGAGTGTCAGAGAGTTTCAGAGAGTGTCTGAGTTTGTCAGAGAGTGTTAGCGAGTGTCAGAGAGTGTCTGAGAATGTCAGAGAGTGTCAGAGAGTGTTAGAGAGTGTCAAAGATTGATCGAGAGTGTCTGAGAGTGTCCGAGAGTGTCAGAAAGAGTCTGAGAGTGACAGAGAGTGTCAGAGAGTGTCAGAGAGTGTTAGTGAGAGTCAGACAGTGTCAGAGAGTGTCAGAGACTGATAGAGAGTGTCAGAGAGTGTCTGAGATTGTCAGAGAGTGTCAGAGAGTGACTGAGAGTGTCAGAGATTGTCAGATAGTGATGGAGAATGTCCGAGAGTGTCTGAGATTGTCAGAGAGTGTCAGAGAGTGTCAGAGAGTGATAGAGAATATCAGACAGTGTCTGAGAGCATCATAGAGTGTCAGAGAGTGACAGAGAGTGTCAGAGAGTGTCAGAGAGTGTCAGAGAGTGTCTGAGAGTGACAGAGAGTGTCAGAGACTGACAGAGAGTGTCAGAAAGTGATAGAGAGTGTCAGAGATTGTCAGAGAGAGTCAAAGAGTGTCAGAGAGTCATAGAGAATGTCAGACAGTGTCTGAGAGTATCATAGAGTGTCAGAGAGTGACAGAGTGTGTCAGAGAGTGTCAGAGAGTGTCAATGAGTGTCAGAGAGTATCAGAGAGTGTCAGAGAGAGTCAGAGAGTGATAGAGAGTGTCAGAGAGTGATTGAGAGTGTCAGATAGTGTCTGAGAGTATCAATGAGTGTCAGAGAGTGACAGAGGGTGTCAGAGAGTGTCAGAAAGTGATAGAGAATGTCAGAGAGTGTCAGAGACTGATAGAGAGTGTCAGAGAGTGTCTGAGAGTGACAGAGTGTCAGAGAGTGATAGAGAGTATCAGAGAGTGTCTGAGAGTGTCATTGAGTGTCTTAGAGTGTCAGAGAGTGCTAGAGTGTGTCAGAGAGTGTCAGAGTGTGATCGAGAGTGTCAGAGAGTGTCAGAGATTATCAGACAGTGTCTGAGAGTGTCTGAGAGTGTCTGAGATTGTCTGAGAGTGTCAGAGAGTGTCAGAGAGTGATAGAGAGTGAAAGAGAGTGTCAGAGAGTGTCTGAGAATGTCAGAGAGTGTCAGAGAGTGATAGAGAATGTCAGACACTATCTGAGAGTATCATGGAGTGTCAGAGAGTGACAGAGATTGTCAGAGCGTGTCAGAGAGTGTCAATGAGTGTCAGAGAGTATCAGAGAGTGTCAGAGAGAGTCAGAGAGTGTTAGAGAGAGAGAGAGAGTGTCAGAGAGTGATAGAGAGTATCAGAGAGTGTCTGAGAGTGTCATTGTGTGTCTGAGAGTGTCAGAGAGTGCTAGAGTGTGTCAGAGAGTGTCAGAGAGTGATCGAGAGTGTCAGAGAGTGTCAGAGAGTGACAGAGAGTGTCAGAGAGTGATTGAGAGTGTCAGATAGTGTCTGAGAGTGTCAATGATTGTCAGAGAGTGACAGAGGGTGTCAGAGAGTGTCAGAAAGTGATAGAGAATGTCAGAGAGTGTCAGAGACTGATAGAGAGTGTCAGAGAGTGTCTGAGAGTGACAGAGAGTGTCAGCGAGTGTCAGAGAGTGTCTGAGAGTGAAAGAGAATGTCAGACACTGTCTGAGAGTATCATGGAGTGTCAGAGAGTGACAGAGAGTGTCAGAGAGTGTCAGAGAGTGTCAATGAGTGTCAGAGAGTATCAGAGATTGTCAGAGAGAGTCAGAGAGTGTCAGAGTGTGATAGGGAGTGACAGATAGTGATGGAGAATGTCAGAGAGTGTCTGAGATTGTCAGAGAGTGTCAGCGAGTGTCAGAGAGTGTCAGAGAGTGTCAGCGAGTGGCAGAGATTGTCACTGAGTGTCAGAGAGTGTCAGAGAGTCATAGAGAATGTCAGACAGTGTCTGAGAGTATCATAGAGTGACAGAGAGTGACAGAGAGTGTCAGAGAGTGTCAGAGAGTGTCAATGAGCGTCAGAGAGTATCAGAGAGTGTCAGAGAGAGTCACAGAGTGATAGAGAGTGTCAGAGAGTGATTGAGATTGTCAGATAGTGTCTGAGAGTGTCATTGAGTGTCTGAGAGTGTCAGAGATTGCTAGAGTGTGACAGAGAGTGTCAGAGTGTGATCGAGAGTGTCAGAGAGTGTCAGAGAGTATCTGAGAGTGTCTGAGAGTGTCTGAGATTGTCTGAGAGTGTCAGAGAGTGATAGAGAATGGCAGACAGTGTCTGAGAGTATCATAGAGTGTCAGAGAGTGACAGAGAGTGTCAGAGAGTGTCAATGAGTGTCAGAGAGAGATAGAGAGTGTCAGAGAGTGATAGAGAGTATCAGAGAGTGTCTGAGAGTGTCATTGAGTGTCTTAGAGTGTCAGAGAGTGCTAGGGTGTGTCAGAGAGTGTCAGAGAGTGATAGAGAGTGTCAGAGAGTGTCAGAGAGTATCTGACAGTGTCTGAGATTGTCTGAGAGTGTCAGAGAGTGATAGAGAATGTCAGACAGTGTCTGAGAGTATCAGAGAGTGTCAGAGTGTATCAATGAGTGTCAGAGAGTATCAGAGAGTGTCAGAGAGAGTCAGAGAGTGTCAGAGAGAGATAGAGTGTCAGAGAGTGATAGAGAGTATCAGAGAGTGTCTGAGAGTGTCATTGAGTGTCTTAGACTGTCAGAGAGTGCTAGAGTGTGTCAGAGAGTGTCAGAGAGTGATCGAGAGTGTCAGAGAGTGTCAGAGATTATCAGACAGTGTCTGAGAGTGTCTGAGAGTGTCTGAGATTGTCTGAGAGTGTCAGAGAGTGTCAGAGAGTGATAGAGAGTGAAAGAGAGTGTCAGAGAGTGTCTGAGAATGTCAGAGAGTGTCAGAGAGTGATAGAGAATGTCAGACACTATCTGAGAGTATCATGGAGTGTCAGAGAGTGACAGAGAGTGTCAGAGCGTGTCAGAGAGTGTCAATGAGTATCAGAGAGTATCAGAGAGTGTCAGAGAGAGTCAGAGAGTGTTAGAGAGAGAGAGAGAGTGTCAGAGAGTGATAGAGAGTATCAGAGAGTGTCTGAGAGTGTCATTGAGTGTCTGAGAGTGTCAGAGAGTGCTAGAGTGTGTCAGAGAGTGTCAGAGAGTGATCGAGAGTGTCAGAGAGTGTCAGAGAGTATCTGACAGTGTCTGAGATAGTCTGAGAGTGTCAGAGAGTGATAGAGAATGTCAGACAGTGTCTGAGAGTATCATAGAGTGTGAGAGAGTGACAGAGAGTGTCAGAGAGTGTCAGAGTATGTCAATGAATGTCAGAGAGTATCAGAGAGTGTCAGAGAGATTCAGAGAGTGTCATAGAGTGATAGAGAGTGTCTGAGAGTGATAGAGAGTTTTGAAGAGTGTCAGAGAGTGATAGAGAGTGTCTGAGAGTTTCCGAGAGTGTCAGAAGTAGTCTGAGAGTGACAGAGAGTGTCAGAGAGTGTTAGAGAGAGTCAGACAGTGTCAGAGAGTGTCGGAGACAGATAGAGAGTGTCAGAGAGTGATAGAGAGTGTCGCAGAGTGTCAGAGAGCGTCTGAGAGTGTCTGAGAGTGTCAGAGTTTGTCAGATAGTGATGGAGAATGTCAGAGAGTGTCTGAGATTGTCAGAGAGTGTCAGCGAGTGTCAGACAGTGTCAGAGTGTGATAGAGAGTGTCAGAGAGTATCTGACAGTGTCTGAGATTGTCTGAGATTGTCAGAGATTTTCAGAGAGTTTCTGAGTTTGTCAGAGAGTGTCAGCGAGTGTCAGAGAGTGTCTGAGAATGTCAGAGAGTGTCAGAGAGTGTTAGAGAGTATCAAAGAGTGATCGAGAGTGTCTGAGAGTGTCCGAGAGTGTCAGAAAGAGTCTGAGAGTGACAGAGAGTGTCAGAGAGTGTCAGAGAATATTAGAGAGAGTCAGACAGTGTCAGAGAGTGTCAGAGACTGATAGAGAGTGTCAGAGAGTGTCTGAGATTGTCAGAGAGTGCAAGCGAGTGTCAGAGAGTGTCAGAGAGTGGTAGAGAGTGTCAGAGAGTGTCAGAGAGTATCATAGAGTGCAAGAGAGTGACAGAGAGTGTCAGAGAGTGTCAGAGATTGTCTGAGAGTGTCAGAGAGTTTCAGAGACTGATAGAGAGTGTCAGAGAGTGTCTGAGAGTGACAGAGAGTGTCAGAGACTGATACAGAGTGTCAGAAAGTGATAGAGAGTGTCAGAGATTGTCAGGGAGAGTCAAAGAGTGTCAGAGAGTCATAGAGAATGGCAGACAGTGTCTGAGAGTATCATCGAGTGTCAGCGAGTGACAGAGTGTGTCAGAGAGTGTCAGAGAGTGTCAATGAGTGTCAGAGAGTATCAGAGAGTGTCAGAGAGAGTCAGAGAGTGATAGAGGGTGTCAGAGAGTGATTGAGAGTGTCAGATAGTGTCTGAGAGTGTCAATGAGTGTCAGAGAGTGACAGAGGGTGTCAGAGAGTGTCAGAAAGTGATAGAGAATGTCAGAGAGTGTCAGAGACTGATAGAGAGTGTCAGAGAGTGTCTGAGAGTGACAGGGAATGTCAGAGACTGATAGAGAGTGTCAGAAAGTGATAGAGAGTGTCAGAGATTGTCAGAGAGTGTCAGAGAGTGTCAGAGAGTCATAGAGAATCTCAGACAGTGTCTGAGAGTATCATAGAGTGTCAGAGAGTGACAGAGAGTGTCAGAGTGTGTCAGAGAGTGTCAATGAGTGTCAGAGAGTATCAGAGAGTGTCAGAGAGAGTCAGAGAGTGATAGACAGTGTCAGAGAGTGATTGAGAGTGTCAGATAGTGTCTGAGAGTGTCAATGATTGTCAGAGAGTGACAGAGGGTGTCAGAGAGTGTCAGAAAGTGATAGAGAATGTCAGAGAGTGTCAGAGACTGATAGAGAGTGTCAGAGAGTGTCTGAGAGTGACAGAGAGTGTCAGCGAGTGTCAGAGAGTGTCTGAGAGTGAAAGAGAATGTCAGACACTGTCTGAGAGTATCATGGAGTGTCAGAGAGTGACAGAGAGTGTCAGAGAGTGTCAGAGAGTGTCAATGAGTGTCAGAGAGTATCAGAGATTGTCAGAGAGAGTCAGAGAGTGTCAGAGAGTGATAGGGAGTGACAGAGAGTGTCAGAGAGTGTTAGAGAGAGTCAGACAGTGTCAGAGAGTGTCAGATAGTGATGGAGAATGTCAGAGAGTGTCTGAGATTGTCAGAGAGTGTCAGTGAGTGTCAGAGAGTGTCAGAGTGTGATAGAGAGTGTCAGAGAGTGTCAGCGAGTGTCAGAGAGTGTCAGAGAGTGTCAGCGAGTGGCAGAGATTGTCACTGAGTGTCAGAGAGTGTCTGAGAGTGCCAGAGATTGTCAGGTAGTGATGGAGAATGTCAGAGAGTGTCTGAGATTGTCAGAGAGTGTCAGAGAGTGTCAGAGAGTCATAGAGAATGTCAGACAGTGTCTGAGAGTATCATAGAGTGACAGAGAATGACAGAGAGTGTCAGAGAGTGTCAGAGAGTGTCAATGAGTGTCAGAGAGTATCAGAGAGTGTCAGAGAGAGTCACAGAGTGATAGAGAGTGTCAGAGAGTGATTGAGAGTGTCAGATAGTGTCTGAGAGTGTCATTGAGTGTCTCAGAGTGTCAGAGGTTGCTAGAGTGTGACAGAGAGTGTCAGAGAGTGATCGAGAGTGTCAGAGAGTGTCAGAGAGTATCTGAGAGTGTCTGAGAGTGTCTGAGATTGTCTGAGAGTGTCAGAGATTGTCAGATAGTGATGGAGAATGTCAGAGAGAGTCTGAGATTGTCAGAGAGTGTCAGAGAGTGATAGAGAATGGCAGACAGTGTCTGAGAGTATCATAGAGTGTCAGAGAGTGACAGAGAGTGTCAGAGAGTGTCTGAGAGTGTCATTGAGTGTCTTAGAGTGTCAGAGAGTGCTAGGGTGTGTCAGAGAGTGTCAGAGAGTGATCGAGAGTGTCAGAGAGTGTCAGAGAGTATCTGACAGTGTCTGAGATTGTCTGAGAGTGTCAGAGAGTGATAGAGAATGTCAGACAGTGTCTGAGAGCATCAGAGAGTGTCAGAGTGTGTCAATGAGTGTCAGAGAGTGTCAGAGAGAGTCAGAGAGTGTCAGAGAGAGATAGTGTGTCAGAGAGTGATAGAGAGTATCAGAGAGTGTCTGAGAGTGTCATTGAGTGTCTTAGAGTGTCAGAGAGTGCGAGAGTGTGTCAGAGAGTGATAGAGAGTATCAGAGAGTGTCTGAGAGTGTCATTGTGTGTCTGAGAGTGTCAGAGAGTGCTAGAGTGTGTCAGAGAGTGTCAGAGAGTGATCGAGAGTGTCAGAGAGTGTCAGAGAGTGATAGAGAGTGTCAGAGAGTGATTGAGAGAGTCAGATAGTGTCTGAGAGTGTCAATGATTGTCAGAGAGTGACAGAGGGTGTCAGAGAGTGTCAGAAAGTGATAGAGAATGTCAGAGAGTGTCAGAGACTGATAGAGAGTGTCAGAGAGTGTCTGAGAGTGACAGAGAGTGTCAGCGAGTGTCAGAGAGTGTCTGAGAGTGAAAGAGAATGTCAGACACTGTCTGAGAGTATCATGGAGTGTCAGAGAGTGACAGAGAGTGTCAGAGAGTGTCAGAGAGTGTCAATGAGTGTCAGAGAGTATCAGAGATTGTCAGAGAGAGTCAGAGAGTGTCAGAGTGTGATAGGGAGTGACAGATAGTGATGGAGAATGTCAGAGAGTGTCTGAGATTGTCAGAGAGTGTCAGCGAGTGTCAGAGAGTGTCAGAGAGTGTCAGCGAGTGGCAGAGATTGTCACTGAGTGTCAGAGAGTGTCAGAGAGTCATAGAGAATGTCAGACAGTGTCTGAGAGTATCATAGAGTGACAGAGAGTGACAGAGAGTGTCAGAGAGTGTCAGAGAGTGTCAATGAGCGTCAGAGAGTATCAGAGAGTGTCAGAGAGAGTCACAGAGTGATAGAGAGTGTCAGAGAGTGATTGAGATTGTCAGATAGTGTCTGAGAGTGTCATTGAGTGTCTGAGAGTGTCAGAGATTGCTAGAGTGTGACAGAGAGTGTCAGAGTGTGATCGAGAGTGTCAGAGAGTGTCAGAGAGTATCTGAGAGTGTCTGAGAGTGTCTGAGATTGTCTGAGAGTGTCAGAGAGTGATAGAGAATGGCAGACAGTGTCTGAGAGTATCATAGAGTGTCAGAGAGTGACAGAGAGTGTCAGAGAGTGTCAATGAGTGTCAGAGAGAGATAGAGAGTGTCAGAGAGTGTCAGAGAGTATCTGAGAGTGTCTGAGAGTGTCTGAGATTGTCTGAGAGTGTCAGAGAGTGATAGAGAATGGCAGACAGTGTCTGAGAGTATCATAGAGTGTCAGAGAGTGACAGAGAGTGTCAGAGAGTGTCAATGAGTGTCAGAGAGTGATAGAGAGTATCAGAGAGTGTCTGAGAGTGTCATTGAGTGTCTTAGAGTGTCAGAGAGTGCTAGGGTGTGTCAGAGAGTGTCAGAGAGTGATAGAGAGTGTCAGAGAGTGTCAGAGAGTATCTGACAGTGTCTGAGATTGTCTGAGAGTGTCAGAGAGTGATAGAGAATGTCAGACAGTGTCTGAGAGTATCAGAGAGTGTCAGAGTGTATCAATGAGTGTCAGAGAGTATCAGAGAGTGTCAGAGAGAGTCAGAGAGTGTCAGAGAGAGATAGAGTGTCAGAGAGTGATAGAGAGTATCAGAGAGTGTCTGAGAGTGTCATTGAGTGTCTTAGACTGTCAGAGAGTGCTAGAGTGTGTCAGAGAGTGTCAGAGAGTGATCGAGAGTGTCAGAGAGTGTCAGAGATTATCAGACAGTGTCTGAGAGTGTCTGAGAGTGTCTGAGATTGTCTGAGAGTGTCAGAGAGTGTCAGAGAGTGATAGAGAGTGAAAGAGAGTGTCAGAGAGTGTCTGAGAATGTCAGAGAGTGTCAGAGAGTGATAGAGAATGTCAGACACTATCTGAGAGTATCATGGAGTGTCAGAGAGTGACAGAGAGTGTCAGAGCGTGTCAGAGAGTGTCAATGAGTATCAGAGAGTATCAGAGAGTGTCAGAGAGAGTCAGAGAGTGTTAGAGAGAGAGAGAGAGTGTCAGAGAGTGATAGAGAGTATCAGAGAGTGTCTGAGAGTGTCATTGAGTGTCTGAGAGTGTCAGAGAGTGCTAGAGTGTGTCAGAGAGTGTCAGAGAGTGATCGAGAGTGTCAGAGAGTGTCAGAGAGTATCTGACAGTGTCTGAGATAGTCTGAGAGTGTCAGAGAGTGATAGAGAATGTCAGACAGTGTCTGAGAGTATCATAGAGTGTGAGAGAGTGACAGAGAGTGTCAGAGAGTGTCAGAGTATGTCAATGAATGTCAGAGAGTATCAGAGAGTGTCAGAGAGATTCAGAGAGTGTCATAGAGTGATAGAGAGTGTCTGAGAGTGATAGAGAGTTTTGAAGAGTGTCAGAGAGTGATAGAGAGTGTCTGAGAGTTTCCGAGAGTGTCAGAAGTAGTCTGAGAGTGACAGAGAGTGTCAGAGAGTGTTAGAGAGAGTCAGACAGTGTCAGAGAGTGTCGGAGACAGATAGAGAGTGTCAGAGAGTGATAGAGAGTGTCGCAGAGTGTCAGAGAGCGTCTGAGAGTGTCTGAGAGTGTCAGAGTTTGTCAGATAGTGATGGAGAATGTCAGAGAGTGTCTGAGATTGTCAGAGAGTGTCAGCGAGTGTCAGAGAGTGTCAGAGTGTGATAGAGAGTGTCAGAGAGTATCTGACAGTGTCTGAGATTGTCTGAGATTGTCAGAGATTTTCAGAGAGTTTCTGAGTTTGTCAGAGAGTGTCAGCGAGTGTCAGAGAGTGTCTGAGAATGTCAGAGAGTGTCAGAGAGTGTTAGAGAGTATCAAAGAGTGATCGAGAGTGTCTGAGAGTGTCCGAGAGTGTCAGAAAGAGTCTGAGAGTGACAGAGAGTGTCAGAGAGTGTCAGAGAATATTAGAGAGAGTCAGACAGTGTCAGAGAGTGTCAGAGACTGATAGAGAGTGTCAGAGAGTGTCTGAGATTGTCAGAGAGTGCAAGCGAGTGTCAGAGAGTGTCAGAGAGTGGTAGAGAGTGTCAGAGAGTGTCAGAGAGTATCATAGAGTGTCAGAGAGTGACAGAGAGTGTCAGAGAGTGTCAGAGATTGTCTGAGAGTGTCAGAGAGTTTCAGAGACTGATAGAGAGTGTCAGAGAGTGTCTGAGAGTGACAGAGAGTGTCAGAGACTGATACAGAGTGTCAGAAAGTGATAGAGAGTGTCAGAGATTGTCAGGGAGAGTCAAAGAGTGTCAGAGAGTCATAGAGAATGGCAGACAGTGTCTGAGAGTATCATCGAGTGTCAGCGAGTGACAGAGTGTGTCAGAGAGTGTCAGAGAGTGTCAATGAGTGTCAGAGAGTATCAGAGAGTGTCAGAGAGAGTCAGAGAGTGATAGAGGGTGTCAGAGAGTGATTGAGAGTGTCAGATAGTGTCTGAGAGTGTCAATGAGTGTCAGAGAGTGACAGAGGGTGTCAGAGAGTGTCAGAAAGTGATAGAGAATGTCAGAGAGTGTCAGAGACTGATAGAGAGTGTCAGAGAGTGTCTGAGAGTGACAGGGAATGTCAGAGACTGATAGAGAGTGTCAGAAAGTGATAGAGAGTGTCAGAGATTGTCAGAGAGTGTCAGAGAGTGTCAGAGAGTCATAGAGAATCTCAGACAGTGTCTGAGAGTATCATAGAGTGTCAGAGAGTGACAGAGAGTGTCAGAGTGTGTCAGAGAGTGTCAATGAGTGTCAGAGAGTATCAGAGAGTGTCAGAGAGAGTCAGAGAGTGATAGACAGTGTCAGAGAGTGATTGAGAGTGTCAGATAGTGTCTGAGAGTGTCAATGATTGTCAGAGAGTGACAGAGGGTGTCAGAGAGTGTCAGAAAGTGATAGAGAATGTCAGAGAGTGTCAGAGACTGATAGAGAGTGTCAGAGAGTGTCTGAGAGTGACAGAGAGTGTCAGCGAGTGTCAGAGAGTGTCTGAGAGTGAAAGAGAATGTCAGACACTGTCTGAGAGTATCATGGAGTGTCAGAGAGTGACAGAGAGTGTCAGAGAGTGTCAGAGAGTGTCAATGAGTGTCAGAGAGTATCAGAGATTGTCAGAGAGAGTCAGAGAGTGTCAGAGAGTGATAGGGAGTGACAGAGAGTGTCAGAGAGTGTTAGAGAGAGTCAGACAGTGTCAGAGAGTGTCAGATAGTGATGGAGAATGTCAGAGAGTGTCTGAGATTGTCAGAGAGTGTCAGTGAGTGTCAGAGAGTGTCAGAGTGTGATAGAGAGTGTCAGAGAGTGTCAGCGAGTGTCAGAGAGTGTCAGAGAGTGTCAGCGAGTGGCAGAGATTGTCACTGAGTGTCAGAGAGTGTCTGAGAGTGCCAGAGATTGTCAGGTAGTGATGGAGAATGTCAGAGAGTGTCTGAGATTGTCAGAGAGTGTCAGAGAGTGTCAGAGAGTCATAGAGAATGTCAGACAGTGTCTGAGAGTATCATAGAGTGACAGAGAATGACAGAGAGTGTCAGAGAGTGTCAGAGAGTGTCAATGAGTGTCAGAGAGTATCAGAGAGTGTCAGAGAGAGTCACAGAGTGATAGAGAGTGTCAGAGAGTGATTGAGAGTGTCAGATAGTGTCTGAGAGTGTCATTGAGTGTCTCAGAGTGTCAGAGGTTGCTAGAGTGTGACAGAGAGTGTCAGAGAGTGATCGAGAGTGTCAGAGAGTGTCAGAGAGTATCTGAGAGTGTCTGAGAGTGTCTGAGATTGTCTGAGAGTGTCAGAGATTGTCAGATAGTGATGGAGAATGTCAGAGAGAGTCTGAGATTGTCAGAGAGTGTCAGAGAGTGATAGAGAATGGCAGACAGTGTCTGAGAGTATCATAGAGTGTCAGAGAGTGACAGAGAGTGTCAGAGAGTGTCTGAGAGTGTCATTGAGTGTCTTAGAGTGTCAGAGAGTGCTAGGGTGTGTCAGAGAGTGTCAGAGAGTGATCGAGAGTGTCAGAGAGTGTCAGAGAGTATCTGACAGTGTCTGAGATTGTCTGAGAGTGTCAGAGAGTGATAGAGAATGTCAGACAGTGTCTGAGAGCATCAGAGAGTGTCAGAGTGCGTCAATGAGTGTCAGAGAGTGTCAGAGAGAGTCAGAGAGTGTCAGAGAGAGATAGTGTGTCAGAGAGTGATAGAGAGTATCAGAGAGTGTCTGAGAGTGTCATTGAGTGTCTTAGAGTGTCAGAGAGTGCGAGAGTGTGTCAGAGAGTGTCAGAGAGTGATCGAGAGTGTCAGAGAGTGTCAGAGAGTATCAGACAGTGTCTGAGAGTGTCTGAGAGTGTCTGAGATTGTCTGAGAGTGTCAGAGAGTGTCAGAGAGTGATAGAGAGTGAAAGAGAGTGTCAGAGAGTGTCTGAGAATGTCAGAGAGTGTCAGAGAGTGATCGAGAATGTCAGACACTATCTGAGAGTATCATGGAGTGACAGAGAGTGACAGAGAGTGTCAGAGAGTGTCAGAGAGTGTCAATGAGTGTCAGAGAGTATCAGAGAGTGTCAGAGAGAGTCAGAGAGTGTTAGAGAGAGAGAGAGAGAGTGTCAGAGAGTGATATAGAGTATCAGAGAGTGTCTGAGAGTGTCATTGAGTGTCTGAGAGTGTCAGAGAGTGCTAGAGTGTGTCAGAGAGTGTCAGAGAGTGATCGAGAGTGTCAGAGAGTGTCAGACAGTATCTGACAGTGTCTGAGATTGTCTGAGAGTGTCAGAGAGTGATAGAGAATGTCAGACAGTGTCTGAGAGTATCATAGAGTGTGAGAGAGTGACAGAGAGTGTCAGAGAGTGTCAGAGTGTGTCAATGAGTGTCAGAGAGTATCAGAGAGTGTCAGAGAGAGTCAGAGAGTGTCAGAGAGAGATAGAGAGTGTCAGAGAGTGATATAGAGTATCAGAGACTGTCTGACAGTGTCATTGAGTGTCTTAGAGTGTCAGAGAGTGCTAGATTGTGTCAGAGAGTGTCAGAGAGTGATCGAGAGTGTCAGAGAGTGTCAGAGAGTATCTGACAGTGTCTGAGATTGTCTGAGAGTGTCTGAGAGTGTCTGAGATTGTCTGAGAGTGTCACAGAGTGTCAGAGAGTGATAGAGAGTGAAAGAGAGTGTCAGAGATTGTCTGACAGTGTCAATTAGTGTCAGAGAGTGTCAGAGAGTGATAGAGAGTTTCCGAGAGTGTCAGAGATTGTCTGAGAAGGTTGGAGAGTGTCAAAGAGTGTCAGAGAGTGATAGAGAGTGCCTGAGAGTTTCCGAGAGTGTCAGAAAGAGTCTGAGAGTGACAGAGAGTGTCAGAGAGTGTTAGAGAGAGTCAGACAGTGTCAGAGAGTGTCGGAGACTGATAGAGAGTGTCAGAGAGTGTCTGAGATTGTCAGAGAGTGTCAGCGAGTGTCAGAGAGTGTCAGAGAGTGATAGAGAGTGTCGGCGAGTGTCAGAGAGTGTCTGAGAGTGTCTGAGAGTGTCAGAGTTTGTCAGATAGTGATGGAGAATGTCAGAGAGTGTCTGAGATTGTCAGAGAGTGTCAGCGAGTGTCAGAGAGTGTCAGAGTGCGATAGAGAGTGTCAGAGAGTGTCAGAGAGTGTCAGAGAGTATCTGACAGTGTCTGAGATTGTCTGAGAGTGTCAGAGAGTTTCAGAGAGTGTCTGAGTTTGTCAGAGAGTGTTAGCGAGTGTCAGAGAGTGTCTGAGAATGTCAGAGAGTGTCAGAGAGTGTTAGAGAGTGTCAAAGATTGATCGAGAGTGTCTGAGAGTGTCCGAGAGTGTCAGAAAGAGTCTGAGAGTGACAGAGAGTGTCAGAGAGTGTCAGAGAGTGTTAGTGAGAGTCAGACAGTTTCAGAGAGTGTCAGAGACTGATAGAGAGTGTCAGAGAGTGTCTGAGATTGTCAGAGAGCGTCAGGGAGTGTCAGAGAGTGTCAGAGAGTGACTGAGAGTGTCAGAGATTGTCAGATAGTGATGGAGAATGTCAGAGAGTGTCTGAGATTGTCAGAGAGTGTCAGAGAGTGTCAGAGAGTGATAGAGAATATCAGACAGTGTCTGAGATCATCATAGAGTGTCAGAGAGTGACAGAGAGTGTCAGAGAGTGTCAGAGAGTGTCAGAGAGTGTCAGAGAGTGTCTGAGAGTGTCTGAGAGTGACAGAGAGTGTCAGAGACTGACAGAGTGTGTCAGAAAGTGATAGAGAGTGTCAGAGAGTGCTAGGGTGTGTCAGAGAGTGTCAGAGAGTGATCGAGAGTGTCAGAGAGTGTCAGAGAGTATCTGACAGTGTCTGAGATTGTCTGAGAGTGTCAGAGAGTGATAGAGAATGTCAGAAAGTGTCTGAGAGTATCAGAGAGTGTCAGAGTGTGTCAATGAGTGTCAGAGAGTATCAGAGAGTGTCAGAGAGAGTCAGAGAGTGTCAGAGAGAGATAGAGTGTCAGAGAGTGATAGAGAGTATCAGAGAGTGTCTGAGAGTGTCATTGAGTGTCTTAGAGTGTCAGAGAGTGCGAGAGTGTGTCAGAGAGTGTCAGAGAGTGATCGAGAGTGTCAGAGAGTTTCAGAGAGCATCAGACAGTGTCTGAGAGTGTCTGAGAGTTTCTGAGATTGTCTGAGAGTGTCAGAGAGTGTCAGAGAGTGATAGAGAGTGAAAGAGAGTGTCAGAGAGTGTCTGAGAATGTCAGAGAGTGTCAGAGAGTGAAAGAGAATGTCAGACACTATCTGAGAGTATCATGGAGTGACAGAGAGTGACAGAGAGTGTCAGAGAGTGTCAGAGAGTGTCAATGAGTGTCAGAGAGTATCAGAGAGTGTCAGAGAGAGTCAGAGAGTGTTAGAGAGAGAGAGAGAGTGTCAGAGAGTGATATAGAGTATCAGAGAGTGTCTGAGAGTGTCATTGAGTGTCTGAGAGTGTCAGAGAGTGCTAGAGTGTGTCAGAGAGTGTCAGAGAGTGATCGAGAGTGTCAGAGAGTGTCAGACAGTATCTGACAGTGTCTGAGATTGTCTGAGAGTGTCAGAGAGTGATAGAGAATGTCAGACAGTGTCTGAGAGTATCATAGAGTGTGAGAGAGTGACAGAGAGTGTCAGAGAGTGTCAGAGTGTGTCAATGAGTGTCAGAGAGTATCAGAGAGTGTCAGAGAGAGTCAGAGAGTCTCAGAGAGTGATAGAGAGTGTCAGAGAGTGATATAGAGTATCAGAGACTGTCTGAGAGTGTCATTGAGTGTCTTAGAGTGTCAGAGAGTGCTAGAGTGTGTCAGAGAGTGTCAGAGGGTGATCGAGAGTGTCAGAGAGTGTCAGAGAGTATCTGACAGTGTCTGAGATTGTCTGAGAGTGTCTAAGAGTGTCTGAGATTGTCTGCGAATGTCACAGAGTGTCAGAGAGTGATAGAGAGTGAAAGAGAGTGTCAGAGATTGTCTGACAGTGTCAATTAGTGTCAGAGAGTGTCAGAGAGTGATAGAGAGTTTCCGAGAGTGTCAGAGATTGTCTGATAAAGTTGGAGAGTGTCAAAGAGTGTCAGAGAGTGATAGAGAGTGCCTGAGAGTTTCCGAGAGTGTCAGAAAGAGTCTGAGAGTGACAGAGAGTGTCAGAGAGTGTTAGAGAGAGTCAGACAGTGTCAGAGAGTGTCGGAGACTGATAGAGAGTGTCAGAGAGTGTCTGAGATTGTCAGAGAGTGTCAGCGAGTGTCAGAGAGTGTCAGAGAGTGATAGAGAGTGTCGGCGAGTGTCAGAGAGTGTCTGAGAGTGTCTGAGAGTGTCAGAGTTTGTCAGATAGTGATGGAGAATGTCAGAGAGTGTCTGAGATTGTCAGAGAGTGTCAGCGAGTGTCAGAGAGTGTCAGAGTGCGATAGAGAGTGTCAGAGAGTGTCAGAGAGTGTCAGAGAGTATCTGACAGTGTCTGAGATTGTCTGAGAGTGTCAGAGAGTTTCAGAGAGTGTCTGAGTTTGTCAGAGAGTGTTAGCGAGTGTCAGAGAGTGTCTGAGAATGTCAGAGAGTGTCAGAGAGTGTTAGAGAGTGTCAAAGATTGATCGAGATTGTCTGAGAGTGTCCGAGAGTGTCAGAAAGAGTCTGAGAGTGACAGAGAGTGTCAGAGAGTGTCAGAGAGTGTTAGTGAGAGTCAGACAGTGTCAGAGAGTGTCAGAGACTGATAGAGAGTGTCAGAGAGTGTCTGAGATTGTCAGAGAGTGTCAGGGAGTGTCAGAAAGTGTCAGAGAGTGACTGAGAGTGTCAGAGATTGTCAGATAGTGATGGAGAATGTCAGAGAGTGTCTGAGATTGTCAAAGAGTGTCAGAGAGTGTCAGAGAGTGATAGAGAATATCAGACAGTGTCTGAGAGCATCATAGAGTGTCAGAGAGTGACAGAGAGTGTCAGAGAGTGTCAGAGAGTGTCTGAGAGTGACAGAGAGTGTCAGAGACTGACAGAGAGTGTCAGAAAGTGATAGAGAGTGTCAGAGATTGTCAGAGAGAGTCAAAGAGTGTCAGAGAGTCATAGAGAATGTCAGACAGTGTCTGAGAGTATCATAGAGTGTCAGAGAGTGACAGAGTGTGTCAGAGAGTGTCAGAGAGTGTCAATGAGTGTCAGAGAGTATCAGAGAGTGTCAGAGAGAGTCAGAGAGTGATAGAGAGTGTCAGAAAGTGATTGAGAGTGACAGATAGTGTCTGAGAGTATCAATGAGTGTCAGAGAGTGACAGAGGGTGTCAGAAAGTGTCAGAAAGTGATAGAGAATGTCAGAGAGTGTCAGAGACTGATAGAGAGTGTCAGAGAGTGTCTGAGAGTGACAGAGTGTCAGAGAGTGATAGAGAGTATCAGAGAGTGTCTGAGAGTGTCATTGAGTGTCTTAGAGTGTCAGAGATTGCTAGAGTGTGTCAGAGAGTGTCAGAGAGTGATCGAGAGTGTCAGAGAGTGTCAGAGATTATCAGACAGTGTCTGAGAGTGTCTGAGAGTGTCTGAGATTGTCTGAGAGTGTCAGAGAGTGTCAGAGAGTGATAGAGAGTGAAAGAGAGTGTCAGAGAGTGTCTGAGAATGTCAGAGAGTGATAGAGAATGTCAGACAGTGTCTGAGAGTATCATGGAGTGTCAGAGAGTGACAGAGAGTGTCAGAGCGTGTCAGAGAGTGTCAATGAGTGTCAGAGAGTATCAGAGAGTGTCAGAGAGAGTCAGAGAGTGTTAGAGAGAGAGAGTGTGTGTCAGAGAGTTATAGAGAGTATCAGAGAGTGTCTGAGAGTGCCATTGAGTGTCTGAGAGTGTCAGAGAGTGCTAGAGTGTGTCAGAGATTGTCAGAGAGTGATCGAGAGTGTCAGAGAGTGTCAGAGAGTATCTGACAGTGTCTGAGATAGTCTGAGAGTGTCAGAGAGTGATAGAGAATGTCAGACAGTGTCTGAGAGTATCATAGAGTGTGAGAGAGTGACAGAGAGTGTCAGAGAGTGTCAGAGAGTGTCAGAGTGTGTCAATGAGTGTCAGAGAGTATCAGAGAGTGTCAGAGAGAGTCAGAGAGTGTCAGAGAGTGATAGAGAGTGTCTGAGAGTGATAGAGAGTGTTGAAGAGTGTCAGAGAGTGATAGAGAGTGTCTGAGAGTTTCCGAGAGTGTCAGAAGTAGTCTGAGAGTGACAGAGAGTGTCAGAGAGTGTTAGAGAGAGTCAGACAGTGTCAGAGAGTGTCGGAGACTGATAGAGAGTGTCAGAGAGTGATAGAGAGTGTCGGAGAGTGTCAGAGAGCGTCTGAGAGTGTCTGAGAGTGTCAGAGTTTGTCAGATAGTGATGGAGAATGTCAGAGAGTGTCTGAGATTGTCAGAGAGTGTCAGAGATTTTCAGAGAGTTTCTGAGTTTGTCAGAGAGTGTCAGCGAGTGTCAGAGAGTGTCTGAGAATGTCAGAGAGTGTCAGAGAGTGTTAGAGAGTATCAAAGAGTGATCGAGAGTGTCTGAGAGTGTCCGAGAGTGTCAGAAAGAGTCTGAGAGTGACAGAGAGTGTCAGAGAGTGTCAGAGAATATTAGAGAGAGTCAGACAGTGTCAGAGAGTGTCAGAGACTGATAGAGAGTGTCAGAGAGTGTCTGAGATTGTCAGAGAGTGCAAGCGAGTGTCAGAGAGTGTCAGAGAGTTGTAGAGAGTGTCAGAGAGTGTCAGAGAGTATCATAGAGTGTCAGAGAGTGACAGAGAGTGTCAGAGAGTGTCAGAGATTGTCTGAGAGTGTCAGAGTGTCAGAGAGTTTCAGAGACTGATAGAGAGTGTCAGAGAGTGTCTGAGAGTGACAGAGAGTGTCAGAGACTGATACAGAGTGTCAGAAAGTGATAGAGAGTGTCAGAGATTGTCAGGGAGAGTCAAAGAGTGTCAGAGAGTCATAGAGAATGTCAGACAGTGTCTGAGAGTATCATCGAGTGTCAGAGAGTGACAGAGTGTGTCAGAGAGTGTCAGAGAGTGTCAATGAGTGTCAGAGAATATCAGAGAGTGTCAGAGAGAGTCAGAGAGTGATAGAGGGTGTCAGAGAATGATTGAGAGTGTCAGATAGTGTCTGAGAGTGTCAATGTGTGTCAGAGAGTGACAGAGGGTGTCAGAGAGTGTCAGAAAGTGATAGAGAATGTCAGAGAGTGTCAGAGACTGATAGAGAGTGTCAGAGAGTGTCTGAGAGTGACAGAGAATGTCAGAGACTGATAGAGAGTGTCAGAAAGTGATAGAGAGTGTCAGAGATTGTCAGAGAGTGTCAGAGAGTGTCAGAGAGTCATAGAGAATCTCAGACAGTGTCTGAGAGTATCATAGAGTGTCAGAGAGTGACAGAGAGTGTCAGAGTGTGTCAGAGAGTGTCAATGAGTGTCAGAGAGTATCAGAGAGTGTCAGAGAGAGTCAGAGAGTGATAGACAGTGTCAGAGAGTGATTGAGAGTGTCAGATAGTGTCTGAGAGTGTCAATGATTGTCAGAGAGTGACAGAGGGTGTCAGAGAGTGTCAGAAAGTGATAGAGAATGTCAGAGAGTGTCAGAGACTGATAGAGAGTGTCAGAGAGTGTCTGAGAGTGACAGAGAGTGTCAGCGAGTGTCAGAGAGTGTCTGAGAGTGAAAGAGAATGTCAGACACTGTCTGAGAGTATCATGGAGTGTCAGAGAGTGACAGAGAGTGTCAGAGAGTGTCAGAGAGTGTCAATGAGTGTCAGAGAGTATCAGAGATTGTCAGAGAGAGTCAGAGAGTGTCAGAGAGTGATAGGGAGTGACAGAGAGTGTCAGAGAGTGTTAGAGAGAGTCAGACAGTGTCAGAGAGTGTCAGATAGTGATGGAGAATGTCAGAAAGTGTCTGAGATTGTCAGAGAGTGTCAGCGAGTGTCAGAGAGTGTCAGAGTGTGATAGAGAGTGTCAGAGAGTGTCAGCGAGTGTCAGAGAGTGTCAGAGAGTGTCAGCGAGTGGCAGAGATTGTCACTGAGTGTCAGAGAGTGTCTGAGAGTGCCAGAGATTGTCAGGTAGTGATGGAGAATGTCAGAGAGTGTCTGAGATTGTCAGAGAGTGTCAGAGAGTGTCAGAGAGTCATAGAGAATGTCAGACAGTTTCTGAGAGTATCATAGAGTGACAGAGAATGACAGAGAGTGTCAGAGAGTTTCAATGAGTGTCAGAGAGAGTCACAGAGTGATAGAGAGTGTCAGAGACTGATTGAGAGTGTCAGATAGTGTCTGAGAGTGTCATTGAGTGTCTCAGAGTTTCAGAGGTTGCTAGAGTGTGACAGAGAGTGTCAGAGAGTGATCGAGAGTGTCAGAGAGTGTCAGAGAGTATCTGAGAGTGTCTGAGAGTGTCTGAGATTGTCTGAGAGTGTCAGAGAGTGTCAGAGAGTGATAGAGAGTGAAAGAGGGTGTCAGAGAGTGTCTGAGAATGTCAGAGAGTGTCAGAGAGTGATAGAGAATGTCAGACACTATCTGAGAGTATCATGGAGTGACAGAGAGTGACAGAGAGTGTCAGAGAGTGTCAGAGAGTGTCAATGAGTGTCAGAGAGTATCAGAGAGTGTCAGAGAGAGTCAGAGAGTGTTAGAGAGAGAGAGAGAGTGTCAGAGAGTGATGTAGAGTATCAGAGAGTGTCTGAGAGTGTCATTGAGTGTCTGAGAGTGTCAGAGAGTGCTAGAGTGTGTCAGAGAGTGTCAGAGAGTGATCCAGAGTGTCAGAGAGTGTCAGACAGTATCTGACAGTGTCTGAGATTGTCTGAGAGTGTCAGAGAGTGATAGAGAGTGCCTGAGAGTTTCCGAGAGTGTCAGAAAGAGTCTGAGAGTGACAGAGAGTGTCAGAGAGTGTTAGAGAGAGTCAGACAGTGTCAGAGAGTATCGGAGACTGATAGAGAGTGTCAGAGAGTGTCTGAGATTGTCAGAGAGTGTCAGCGAGTGTCAGAGAGTGTCAGAGAGTGATAGAGAGTGTCAGAGAGTGTCAGAGAGTGTCTGAGAGTGTCTGAGAGTGTCTGAGAGTGTCAGAGTTTGTCAGATAGTGATGGAGAATGTCAGAGAGTGTCAGACAGTATCTGACAGTGTCTGAGATTGTCTGAGAGTGTCAGAGAGTGATAGAGAATGTCAGACAGTGTCTGAGAGTATCATAGAGTGTGAGAGAGTGACAGAGAGTGTCAGAGAGTGTCAGAGTGTGTCAATGAGTGTCAGAGAGTATCAGAGAGTGTCAGAGAGAGTCAGAGAGTGTCAGAGAGAGATAGAGAGTGTCAGAGAGTGATATAGAGTATCAGAGACTGTCTGAGAGTGTCATTGAGTGTCTTAGAGTGTCAGAGAGTGATAGAGTGTGTCAGAGAGTGTCAGAGAGTGATCGAGAGTGTCAGAGAGTGTCAGAGAGTATCTGACAGTGTCTGAGATTGTCTGAGAGTGTCTGAGAGTGTCTGAGAGTGTCTGAGATTGTCTGAGAGTGTCACAGAGTGTCAGAGAGTGATAGAGAGTGAAAGAGAGTGTCAGAGATTGTCTGACAGTGTCAATTAGTGTCAGAGAGTGTCAGAGAGTGATAGAGAGTTTCCGAGAGTGTCAGAGATTGTCTGAGAAAGTTGGAGAGTGTCAAAGAGTGTCAGAGAGTGATAGAGAGTGCCTGAGAGTTTCCGAGAGTGTCAGAAAGAGTCTGAGAGTGACAGAGAGTGTCAGAGAGTGTTAGAGAGAGTCAGACAGTGTCAGAGAGTGTCGGAGACTGATAGAGAGTGTCAGAGAGTGTCTGAGATTGTCAGAGAGTGTCAGCGAGTGTCAGAGAGTGTCAGAGAGTGATAGAGAGTGTCGGCGAGTGTCAGAGAGTGTCTGAGAGTGTCTGAGAGTGTCTGAGAGTTCCAGAGTTTGTCAGATAGTGATGGAGAATGTCAGAGAGTGTCTGAGATTGTCAGAGAGTGTCAGCGAGTGTCAGAGAGTGTCAGAGTGCGATAGAGAGTGTCAGAGAGGGTCAGAGAGTATCTGACAGTGTCTGAGATTGTCTGAGAATGTCAGAGAGTGTTAGAGAGTGTCTGAGTTTGTCAGAGAGTGTTAGCGAGTGTCAGAGAGTGTCAGAAAGAGTCTGAGAGTGACAGAGAGTGTCAGAGAGTGTCAGAGAGTGTTAGTGAGAGTCAGACAGTGTCAGAGAGTGTCAGAGACTGATAGAAAGTGTCAGAGAGTGTCTGAGATTGTCAGAGAGTGTCAGGGAGTGTCAGAGAGTGTCAGAGAGTGACTGAGAGTGTCAGAGATTGTCAGATAGTGATGGAGAATGTCAGAGAGTGTCTGAGATTGTCAGAGAGTGTCAGAGAGTGTCAGAGAGTGATAGAGAATATCAGACAGTGTCTGAGAGCATCATAGAGTGTCAGAGAGTGACAGAGAGTGTCAGAGAGTGTCAGAGAGTGTCAGAGAGTGTCTGAGAGTGACAGAGAGTGTCAGAGACTGACAGAGAGTGTCAGAAAGTGATAGAGAGTGTCAGAGATTGTCAGAGAGAGTCAAAGAGTGTCAGAGAGTCATTGAGAATGTCAGACAGTGTCTGAGAGTATCATAGAGTGTCAGAGAGTGACAGAGTGTGTCAGAGAGTGTCAGAGAGTGTCAATGAGTGTCAGAGAGTATCAGAGAGTGTCAGAGAGAGTCAGAGAGTGATAGAGAGTGTCAGAGAGTGATTGAGAGTGACAGATATTGTCTGAGAGTGTCAATGAGTGTCAGAGAGTGACAGAGGGTGTCAGAGAGTGTCAGAAAGTGATAGAGAGTGTCAGAGAGTGTCAGAGACTGATAGAGAGTGTCAGAGAGTGTCTGAGAGTGACAGAGAGTGTCAGAGACTGATAGAGAGTGTCAGAAAGCGATAAAGAGTGTCAGAGATTGTCAGAGAGAGTCAGAGAGTGTCAGAGAGTCATGGAGAATCTCAGACAGTGTCTGAGAGTATCATAGAGTGTCAGAGAGTGACAGAGAGTGTCAGAGTGTGTCAGAGAGTGTCAATGAGTGTCAGAGAGTATCAGAGAGTGTCAGAGAGAGTCAGAGAGTGATAGAGAGTGTCAGAGAGTGATTGAGAGTGTCAGATAGTGTCTGAGAATGTCAATGAGTGTCAGAGAGTGACAGAGGGTGTCAGAGAGTGTCAGAAAGTGATAGAGAATGTCAGAGAGTGTCAGAGACTGATAGAGAGTGTCAGAGAGTGTTAGTGAGAGTCAGACAGTGTCAGAGAGTGTCAGAGACTGATAGAGAGTGTCAGAGAGTGTCTGAGATTGTCAGAGAGTGTCAGGGAGTGTCAGAGAGTGTCAGAGAGTGACTGAGAGTGTCAGAGATTGTCAGATAGTGATGGAGAATGTCAGAGAGTGTCTGGAATTTCAGAGAGTGTCAGAGAGTGTCAGAGAGTGATAGAGAATATCAGACAGTGTCTGAGAGCATCATAGAGTGTCAGAGAGTGACAGAGAGTGTCAGAGAGTGTCAGAGAGTGTCTGAGAGTGTCAGAGAGTGTCAGAGAGTGTCAGAGAGTGTCTGAGAGTGACAGAGAGTGTCAGAGACTGACAGAGAGAGTCAGAAAGTGATCGAGAGTGTCAGAGATTGTCAGAGAGAGTCAAAGAGTGTCAGAGAGTCATAGAGAATGTCAGACAGTGTCTGAGAGTATCATAGAGTGTCAGAGAGTGACAGAGTGTGTCAGAGAGTGTCAGAGAGTGTCAATGAGTGTCAGAGAGTATCAGAGAGTGTCAGAGAGAGTCAGAGAGTGATAGAGAGTGTCAGAGAGTGATTGAGAGTGACAGATAGTGTCAGAGACTGATAGAGAGTGTCAGAAAGCGATAAAGAGTGTCAGACATTGTCAGAGAGAGTCAGAGAGTGTCAGAGAGTCATGGAGAATCTCAGACAGTGTCTGAGAGTATCATAGAGTGTCAGAGAGTGACAGAGAGTGTCAGAGTGTGTCAGAGAGTGTCAATGAGTGTCAGAGAGTATCAGAGAGTGTCAGAGAGAGTCAGAGAGTGATAGAGAGTGTCAGAGAGTGATTGAGAGTGTCAGATAGTGTCTGAGAATGTCAATGAGTGTCAGAGAGCGACAGAGGGTGTCAGAGAGTGTCAGAAAGTGATAGAGAATGTCAGAGAGTGTCAGAGACTGATAGAGAGTGTCAGAGAGTGTTAGTGAGAGTCAGACAGTGTCAGAGAGTGTCAGAGACTGATAGAGAGTGTCAGAGAGTGTCTGAGATTGTCAGAGAGTGTCAGGGAGTATCAGAGAGTGTCAGAGAGTGACTGAGAGTGTCAGAGATTGTCAGATAGTGATGGAGAATGTCAGAGAGTGTCTGGAATTTCAGAGAGTGTCAGAGAGTGTCAGAGAGTGATAGAGAATATCAGACAGTGTCTGAGAGCATCATAGAGTGTCAGAGAGTGACAGAGAGTGTCAGAGAGTGTCAGAGAGTGTCTGAGAGTGTCAGAGAGTGTCAGAGAGTGTCAGAGAGTGTCTGAGAGTGACAGAGAGTGTCAGAGACTGACAGAGAGAGTCAGAAAGTGATCGAGAGTGTCAGAGATTGTCAGAGAGAGTCAAAGAGTGTCAGAGAGTCATAGAGAATGTCAGACAGAGTCTGAGAGTATCATAGAGTGTCAGAGAGTGACAGAGTGTGTCAGAGAGTGTCAGAGAGTGTCAATGAGTGTCAGAGAGTATCAGAGAGTGTCAGAGAGAGTCAGAGAGTGATAGAGAGTGTCAGAGAGTGTTTGAGAGTGACAGATAGTGTCTGAGAGTGTCAATGAGTGTCAGAGAGTGACAGAGGGTGTCAGAGTTTGTCAGAAAGTGATAGAGAATGTCAGAGAGTGTCAGAGACTGATAGAGAGTGTCAGAGAGTGTCTGAGAGTGACAGAGAGTGTCAAGACTGATAGAGAGTGTCAGAAAGTGATAAAGAGTGTCAGAGATTGTCAGAGAGAGTCAGAGAGTGTCAGAGAGTCATGGAGAATCTCAGACAGTGTCTGAGAGTATCATAGAGTGTCAGAGAGTGACAGAGAGTGTCAGAGTGTGTCAGTGAGTGTCAATGAGTGTCAGAGAGTAACAGAGAGTGTCAGAGAGAGTCAGAGAGTGATAGAGAGTGTCAGAGAGTGATTGAGAGTGTCAGATAGTGTCTGAGAATGTCAATGAGTGTCAGAGAGTGACAGAGGGTGTCAGAGAGTGTCAGAAAGTGATAGAGAATGTCAGAGAGTGTCAGAGACTGATAGAGAGTGTCAGAGAGTGTTAGTGAGAGTCAGACAGTGTCAGAGAGTGTCAGAGACTGATAGAGAGTGTCAGAGAGTGTCTGAGATTGTCAGAGAGTGTCAGGGAGTATCAGAGAGTGTCAGAGAGTGACTGAGAGTGTCAGAGATTGTCAGATAGTGATGGAGAATGTCAGAGAGTGTCTGGAATTTCAGAGAGTGTCAGAGAGTGTCAGAGAGTGATAGAGAATATCAGACAGTGTCTGAGAGCATCATAGAGTGTCAGAGAGTGACAGAGAGTGTCAGAGAGTGTCAGAGAGTGTCTGAGAGTGTCAGAGAGTGTCAGAGAGTGTCAGAGAGTGTCTGAGAGTGACAGAGAGTGTCAGAGACTGACAGAGAGAGTCAGAAAGTGATCGAGAGTGTCAGAGATTGTCAGAGAGAGTCAAAGAGTGTCAGAGAGTCATAGAGAATGTCAGACAGTGTCTGAGAGTATCATAGAGTGTCAGAGAGTGACAGAGTGTGTCAGAGAGTGTCAGAGAGTGTCAATGAGTGTCAGAGAGTATCAGAGAGTGTCAGAGAGAGTCAGAGAGTGATAGAGAGTGTCAGAGAGTGATTGAGAGTGACAGCTAGTGTCTGAGAGTGTCAATGAGTGTCAGAGAGTGACAGAGGGTGTCAGAGTTTGTCAGAAAGTGATAGAGAATGTCAGAGAGTGTCAGAGACTGATAGAGAGTGTCAGAGAGTGTCTGAGAGTGACAGAGAGTGTCAAGACTGATAGAGAGTGTCAGAAAGTGATAAAGAGTGTCAGAGATTGTCAGAGAGAGTCAGAGAGTGTCAGAGAGTCATGGAGAATCTCAGACAGTGTCTGAGAGTATCATAGAGTGTCAGAGAGTGACAGAGAGTGTCAGAGTGTGTCAGTGAGTGTCAATGAGTGTCAGAGAGTAACAGAGAGTGTCAGAGAGAGTCAGAGAGTGATAGAGAGTGTCAGAGAGTGATTGAGAGTGTCAGATAGTGTCTGAGAGTGTCAATGAGTGTCAGAGAGTGACAGAGGGTGTCAGAGAGTGTCAGAAAGTGATAGAGAATGTCAGAGAGTGTCAGAGACTGATAGAGAGTGTCAGAGAGTGTCTGAGAGCGATAGAGAGTGTCAGCGAGTGTCAGAGAGTGTCAGAGAGTGATAGAGAGTGTCAAAGAGTGATGGAGTGTGTCTGAGAGTGTCAGAGAGTGTCAGAAAGAGTCTGAGAGTGACAGAGAGTGTCAGAGAGTGTCAGAGATTGTCAGAGAGTGTTAGAGAGAGTCAGACAGTGTCAGAGAGTGTCAGAGACTGATAGAGAGTGTCAGAGAGTGTCTGAGATTGTCAGAGAGTGTCAGCGAGTGTCAGAGAGTGTCAGAGAGTGTCGGAGAGTGTCAGAGAGTGTCTGAGAGTGTCTGAGAGTGTCAGAGTTTGTCAGATAGTGATGGAGAATGTCAGAGAGTGTCTGAGATTGTCAGAGAGTGTCAGAGAGTGTCAGAGTGCGATAGAGAGTGTCAGTGAGTGTCAGAGAGTATCTGACAGTGTCTGAGATTGTCTGAGAGTGTCAGAGAGTTTCAGAGAGTGTCTGAGTTTGTCAGAGAGTGTTAGCGAGTGTCAGACAGTGTCTGAGAATGTCAGAGAGTGTCAGAGAGTGTTAGAGAGTGTCAAAGATTGATCGAGAGTGTCAGAGAGTGTCCGAGAGTGTCAGAAAGAGTCTGAGAGTGACAGAGAGTGTCAGAGAGTGTCAGAGAGTGTTAGTGAGAGTCAGACAGTGTCAGAGAGTGTCAGAGACTGATAGAGAGTGTCAGAGAGTGTCTGAGATTGTCAGAGAGTGTCAGGGAGTGTCAGAGAGTGTCAGAGAGTGACTGAGAGTGTCAGAGATTGTCAGATAGTGATGGAGAATGTCAGAGAGTGTCTGAGATTGTCAGAGAGTGTCAGAGAGTGTCAGAGAGTGATAGAGAATATCAGACAGTGTCTGAGAGCATCATAGAGTGTCAGAGAGTGACAGAGAGTGTCAGAGAGTGTCAGAGAGTGTCAGAAAGTGATAGAGAGTGTCAGAGATTGTCAGAGAGAGTCAAAGAGTGTCAGAGAGTTATAGAGAATGTCAGACAGTGTCTGAGAGTATCATAGTGTGTCAGAGAGTGACAGAGTGTGTCAGAGAGTGTCAGAGAGTGTCAATGAGTGTCAGAGAGTATCAGAGAGTATCAGAGAGAGTCAGAGAGTTTTTGAGAGTGTCAGAGTGATTGAGAGTGACAGATAGTGTCTGAGAGTGTCAATGAGTGTCAGAGAGTGACAGAGGGTGTCAGAGAGTGTCAGAAAGTGATAGAGAATGTCAGAGAGTGTCAGAGACTGATAGAGAGTGTCAGAGAGTGTCTGAGAGTGACAGAGAGTGTCAGAGACTGATAGAGAGTGTCAGAAAGTGATAAAGAGTGTCAGAGATTGTCAGAGAGAGTCAGAGAGTGTCAGAGAGTCATGGAGAATCTCAGACAGTGTCTGAGAGTATCATAGAGTGTCAGAGAGTGACAGAGAGTGTCAGAGTGTGTCAGAGAGTGTCAATGAGTGTCAGAGAGTATCAGAGAGTGTCAGAGAGAGTCAGAGAGTGATAGAGAGTGTCAGAGAGTGATTGAGAGTGTCAGATAGTGTCTGAGAGTGTCAATGAGTGTCAGAGAGTGACAGAGGGTGTCAGAGAGTGTCAGAAAGTGATAGAGAATGTCAGAGAGTGTCAGAGACTGATAGAGAGTGTCAGAGAGTGTTAGTGAGAGTCAGACAGTGTCAGAGAGTGTCAGAGACTGATAGAGAGTGTCAGAGAGTGTCTGAGATTGTCAGAGAGTGTCAGGGAGTGTCAGAGAGTGTCAGAGAGTGACTGAGAGTGTCAGAGATTGTCAGATAGTGATGGAGAATGTCAGAGAGTGTCTGAGATTGTCAGAGAGTGTCAGAGAGTGTCAGAGAGTGTCAGAGAGTGTCAGAGAGTGTCAATGAGTGTCAGAGAGTATCAGAGAGTGTCAGAGAGTGTCAGAGATTCATAGAGAATGTCAGACAGTGTCTGAGTGTATCATAGAGTGTCAGAGAGTGACAGAGAGTGTCAGAGAGTGTCAGAGAGTGTCAATGAGTGTCAGAGAGTATCAGAGAGTGTCAGCGAGTGTCAGCGAGAGTCAGAGAGTGATAGAGAGTGTCAGAGAGTGATTGAAAGTGTGAGATAGTGTCTGAGAGTGTCAATGAGTGTCAGAGACTGACAGAGAGTGTCAGAGAGTGTCTGAGAGTGACAGAGAGTGTCAAAGACTGATAGAGAGTGTCAGAAAGTGATAGAGAGTGTCAGAAATTGTCAGAGAGAGTCAGAGTGTGTCAGAGAGTCATAGAGAATGTCAGACAGTGTCTGAGAGTATCATAGAGTGTCAGAGAGTGACAGAGAGTGTCAGAGAGTATCAGAGAGTGTCAATGAGTGTCAGAGAGTATCCGAGAGTGTCAGAGAGAGTCAAAGAGTGATAGAGATTGTCAGAGAGTGATAGAGAGTATCAGAGAGTGTCTGAGAGTGTCATTGAGTGTCTTAGAGTGTCAGAGTATGCGAGAGTGTGTCAGAGAGTGTCAGAGAGTGATCGAGAGTGTCAGAGAGTATCTGACAGTGTCTGAGATTGTCTGAGAGTGTCAGAGTGTGTCAGAGAGTGTCAGAGAGTGTCAATGAGTGTCAGAGATTATCAGAGAGTGTCAGAGAGAGTCAGAGAGTGTCAGAAAGCGACAGAGAGTGTCAGAGAGTGATAGAGAGTATCAGAGAGTGTCTGAGCGTGTCATTGAGTGTCTTAGAGTGTCAGAGAGTGCGAGAGTGTGTCAGAGAGTGTCAGAGAGTGATCGAGAGTGTCAGAGAGTGTCAGAGAGTATCTGACAGTGTCTGAGATTGTCTGAGAGTGTCAGAGTGTGTCAGAGAGTGTCAGAGAGTGATAGAGAGTGTCAGAGAGTGTCAGAGAGTATCTGAGAGTCTCTGAGATTGTGTGAGAGTGTCAGAGAGTGTCAGAGAGTGAGAGAGAGTGAAAGAGAGTGTCAGAGAGTGTCTGAGAGTGTCAATTAGTGTCAGAGAGTGTCAGAGAGTGACAGAGAGTTTCCGAGAGTGTCAGAGAGTGTCTGAGAATGTTAGAGAGTGTCAGAGAGTGATAGAGAGTGTCAAAGAGTGTCAGAGAGTGATAGAGAGTGTCTGAGAGTGTCCGAGAGTGTCAGAAAGAGTCTGAGAGTGACAGACAGTGTCAGAGAGTGTTAGAGAGAGTCAGACAGTGTCAGAGAGTGTCGGAGACTGATAGAGAGTGTCAGAGAGTGTCTGAGAGTGTCAGAGAGTGTCGGAGAGTGTCAGAGAGTGTCAGAGAGTGTCTGGGAGTGTCTGAGTGTGTCAGAGATTGTCAGATAGTGATGGAGAATGTCAGAGAGTGTCTGAGATGGTCAGAGAGTGTCAGCGAGTGTCTGAGAGTGTCAGAAAGTGATAGACAATGTCAGAGAGTGTCAGAGACTGATAGAGAGTGTCAGCGAGTGTCAGAGAGTGTCAGAGAGTGTCTGAGAGTGACAGAGAGTGTCAGAGACTGATAGAGAGTGTCAGACAGTGTCTGAGTGTATCATAGAGAGTCAGAGAGTGACAGAGAGTGTCAGAGAGTGTCAGAGAGTGTCAATGAGTGTCAGAGATTATCAGAGAGTGTCAGCGAGAGTCAGAGAGTGATAGAGAGTGTCAGAGAGTGATTGAGAGTGTCAGATAGTGTCTGAGAGTGTCAATGAGTGTCAGCGAGTGACAGAGGGTGTCAGAGAGTGTCAGAAAGTGATAGAGAGAATGTCAGAGAGTGTCAGAGACTGATAGAGAGTGTCAGAGAGTGTCCGAGAGTGTCAGAAAGAGTCTGAGAGTTTCAGAGAGTGTTAGAGAGAGTCAGACAGTGTCAGAGAGTGTCGGAGACTGATAGAGAGTGTCAGAGAGTGTCTGAGATTGTCAGAGTGTGTCAGCGAGTGTCAGAGAGTGTCAGAGAGTGATAGAGAGTGCCGGAGAGTGCCGGAGAGAGTCAGAGAGTGTCTGAGAGTGTCTGAGAGTGTCAGAGATTGTCAGATAGTGATGGAGAATGTCAGAGAGTGTCTGAGATTGTCAGAGAGTGTCAGAGAGTGATAGAGAATGTCAGACAGTGTCTGAGAGTATCGTAGAGTGTCAGAGAGTGACAGAGAGTGTCAGAGAGTGTCAATGAGTGTCAGAGAGTATCAGAGAGTGTCAGAGAGAGTCAGAGAGTGTCAGAGAGAGATAGAGATTGTCAGAGAGTGATAGAGAGTATCATAGAGTGTCTGAGAGTGTCATTGAGTGTCAGAGAGTGATCGAGAGCGCCAGAGTGTGTCAGAGAGTGTCAGAGAGTGATCGAGAGTGTCAGAGAGTGTCAGAGAGTATCTGACAGCGTCTGAGATTGTCTGAGAGTGTCAGAGAGTGTCAGCGAGTGTCAGAGAGTGTCAACGAGTGTCAGGGAGTATCAGAGAGTGTCAGAGAGAGTCAGAGAATGTCAGAGAGAGATAGAGAGTGTCAGAGAGTGATAGAGAGTATCAGAGAGTGTCTGAGAGTGCCATTGAGTGGCTTAGAGTGTCAGAGAGTGCTAGAGTGTGTCAGAGAGTGTCAGAGAGTGTCAGAGAGTGTCAGAGAGTGTCAGAGAGTGATAGAGAACGTCTGAGAGTGTCAGAGACAGTCAGAGATTGATAGAGAGATTCAGAGAGTGTCAGAGAGTGTATGAGAGTGTCTGACAGTGTCAGAGAGTGATAGAGAGTGTCAGAGAGTGTCAGAGAGCGTCTGAGAGTGTCAGAGAGTGATATAGACTGTCAGACAGTGTCTGAGCGTCTCAGAGAGTGTCAGAGAGAGTCAGAGAGTGATCGAGACTGTCAGACAGTGCCTGAGAGTCTCAGAGAGTGTCAGAGAGTATCAGAGCGTGTCAGAGAGTGTCTGAGAGTGACAGACATTGTCAGAGAGTGTCAGAGCATGTCTGAGAGTGTCAGACAGTGTCAGAGAGTACCTGAGAGGGTCTGAGAGTGTCAGAGAGTGTCTGAGAGTGTCTGAGAGTGTCTGAGAGTGATAGAGAATGTCAGAGAGTGTCAGAGAGTGTCAGACAGTGATACAGAGTGTCACAGTGTTTCAGAGAGTGATAGAGTGTGTCTGAGAGTGCCAGAGTGTGTCAGAGAGTGTCAGAGAGTGTCTGAGAGCGTCAGAGAGTGATAGAGGGTGTCAGAGAGTGTCTGAGAGTGATAGAGAGTGTCAGAGAGGGTCAGAGAGTGCCAGAGAGTGAAAGAGAGTGTCAGAGAGTGTCTGAGTCTGTCAGAGAGTGTCTGAGAGTGTCAGAGAGTATGTGAGAATGTCAGAGAGTGTCAGAGAGTGGTAGAGACTGTCAGACAGTGTCTGAGATTCTCAGAGAGTGTCAGAGAGAAGAAGAGCGTTTCAGAGAGTGTCTGAGAGTGTCAGACGGTGTCAGATAGTGCCTGAGAAGGTCTGAGAGTGTCAGAGAGTGGCAGAGAGTATCTGAGAGTGTCAGAGAGTGTCAGAGAGTGTCAGACAGTGATACAGAGTGTCACAGTGTGTCAGAGATTGATAGAGTGTGTCTGAGAGTGCCAGAGTGTGTCAGAGAGTGTCTGAGAGCGTCAGAGAGTGATACAGGGTGTCAGAGAGTGTCTGAGAGTGATAGAGAGTGTCAGAGAGGGTCAGAGAGTGTCAGAGAGTGTCAGCGAGTGAAAGAGAGTGTCAGAGAGTGTCTGAGTCTGTCAGAGAGTGTCTGAGAGTGTCAGAGAGTGTGTGAGCGTGTCAGAGAGTGTCAGAGAGTGGTAGAGACTGTCAGACAGTGTCTGAGATTCACAGAGAGTGTCAGAGAGTATAAGAGCGTTTCAGAGAGTGTCTGAGAGTGTCAGACAGTGTCAGAGAGTGCCTGAGAAGGTCTGAGAGTGTCAGAGAGTGGCAGAGAGTATCTGAGAGTGTCAGAGAGTGTTCGAGAGTATCAGACAGTGTCTGATAGTGTCAGAGAGTGACAGAGATTGTCAGTGAGTGATAGAGAGTGTCAGAGAGTGTCTGAGATTGTCAGAGAGTGTCAGCGAGTGTCAGAGAGTGTCTGAGAATGTCAGAGAGTGTCAGAGTGTGATAGGGAGTGTCAGAGAGTGTCAGAGAGTGATAGAGAGTGAAAGAGAGTGTCAGAGAGTTTCCGAGAGTGTCAGAGATTGTCTGAGATTGTCAGAGAGTGTCAGAGACCGGTAGAGAGTGTCAGAGAGTGTCAGCGATTGTCAGAGAGTGTCAGAGTGTGAAAGAGAGTGTCAGAGAGTATCTGACAGTGTCTGAGATTGTCTGAGAGTGTCATAGAGTTTCAGAGAGTGTCTGCGGGGTCAGAGACTGATAGAGAGTGTCAGAGAGTGTCTGAGATTGTCAGAGAGTGTCAGCGAGTGTCAGCGAGTGTCTGAGAATGTCAGAGAGTGTCAGAGAGTGATAGGGAGTGTCAAAGAGTGTCAGAGAGTGATAGAGAGTGTCTGAGAGTGTTCGAGAGTGTCAGAAAGTGTCAGAGAGTGTCAGCGAGTGTCAGAGAGTGTCTGAGAATGTCAGAGAGTGTCAGAGAGTGATAGGGAGTGTCAGAGAGTGTCAGAGAGTGATAGAGAGTGACATAGAGTGTCAGAGAGTTTCTGAGAGAGTCAATGAGTGTCAGAGAGTGTCAGAGAGTGATAGAGAGTTTCCGAGAGTGTCAGAGATTGTCTGAGATTGTCAGAGAGTGTCAGAGACCGATAGAGAGTGTCAGCGATTGTCAGAGAGTGTCAGAGTGTGAAAGAGAGTGTCAGAGAGTGTCAGAGAGTATCTGACAGTGTCTGAGATTGTCTGAGAGTGTCAGAGAGTTTCAGAGAGTGAGAGAGTATCAGAGAGTGTCTGCGGGGTCAGAGACTGATAGAGAGTGTCAGAGAGTGTCTGAGATTGTCAGAGAGTGTCAGCGAGTGTCAGAGAGTGATAGAGAGTTTCTGAGAGTGTCAGAGAGTGTCTGAGAGTGTCCGAGACCGATAAAGAGGGGCAGAGAGTGTCAGAGAGTGTCAGCGAGTGTCAGAGAGCGTCAGAGTGTGATAGAGAGTGTCAGAGAGTGTCAGAGAGTATCTGACAGTGTCTGATATTGTCTGTGAGTGTCAGAGAGTTTCAGAGAGTGATAGAGAGTATCAGAGAGTGTCTGCGAGTGTCAGAGACCGATAGAGAGTGTCAGAGAGTGTCTGAGATTGTCAGAGAGTGTCAGCGAGTGTCAGAGAGTGTCTGAGAATGTCAGAGAATGTCAGAGAGTGTCAGAGAGTGATAGAGAGTGTCAAAGAGTGTCAGAGAGTGATAGAGAGTGTCTGAGAGTGTCCGAGAGTGTCAGAAAGAGTCTGAGAGTGACAGAGAGTGTCAGAGAGTGTCAGAGAGTGTTAGAGAGAGTCAGACAGTGTCAGAGAGTGTCGGAGACTGATAGGGAGTGTCAGAGAGTGTCTGAGATTGTCAGAGAGTGTCAGCGAGTGTCAGAGAGTGTCAGAGAGTGATAGAGAGTGCCGGAGAGTGTCAGAGAGTGTCTGAGAGTGTCTGAGAGTGTCAGAGATTGTCAGATAGTGATGGAGAATGTCAGAGAGTGTCTGAGATTGTCAGAGAGTGTCAGAGAGTGATAGAGAATGTCAGACAGTGTCTGAGAGTATCGTAGAGTGTCAGAGAGTGACAGAGAGTGTCAGAGAGTGTCAATGAGTGTCAGAGAGTATCAGAGAGTGTCAGAGAGAGTCAGAGAGTGTCAGAGAGAGATAGAGATTGTCAGAGAGTGATAGAGAGTATCAGAGAGTGTCTGAGAGTGTCATTGAGTGTCAGAGAGTGATCGAGAGTGCCAGAGTGTGTCAGAGAGTGTCAGAGAGTGATCGAGAGTGTCAGAGAGTGTCAGAGAGTATCTGACAGAGTCTGAGATTGTCTGAGAGTGTCAGAGAGTGTCAGAGAGTGTCAATGAGTGTCAGAGAGTATCAGAGATTGTCAGAGAGAGTCAGAGAGTGTCAAAGAGAGATAGAGAGTGTCAGAGAGTGATAGAGAGTATCAGAGAGTGTCTGAGAGTGCCATTGAGTGTCTTAGAGTGTCAGAGAGTGCTAGAGTGTGTCAGAGAGTGTCAGAGAGTGATAGAGAACGACTGAGAGTGTCAGAGACAGTCAGAGATTGATAGAGAGATTCAGAGAGTGTCAGAGAGTGTAAGAGAGTGTCTGACAGTGTCAGAGAGTGATAGAGAGTGTCAGAGAGTGTCAGAGAGCGTCTGAGAGTGTCAGAGAGTGATATAGACTGTCAGACAGTGTCTGAGCGTCTCAGAGAGTGTCAGAGAGAGTCAGAGAGTGATCGAGACTGTCAGACAGTGTCTGAGAGTCTCAGAGAGTGTCAGAGAGTATCAGAGCGTGTCAGAGAGTGTCTGAGAGTGACAGACATTGTCAGAGAGTGTCAGAGCATGTCTGAGAGTGTCAGATAGTGTCAGAGAGTAACTGAGAGGGTCTGAGAGTGTCAGAGAGTGTCTGAGAGTGTCAGAGAGTGATAGAGAGTGTCAGAGAGTGTCTGAGAGTGTCTGAGAGTGTCTGAGAGTGATAGAGAATGTCAGAGAGTGTCAGAGAGTGTCAGAGAGTGTCAGACAGTGATACAGAGTGTCACAGTATGTCAGAGAGTGATAGAGTGTGTCTGAGAGTGCCAGAGTGTGTCAGAGAGTGTCAGAGAGTGTCTGAGAGCGTCAGAGAGTGATAGAGGGTGTCAGAGAGTGTCTGAGAGTGATAGAGAGTGTCAGAGAGGGTCAGAGAGTGTCAGAGAGTGAAAGAGAGTGTCAGAGAGTGTCTGAGTCTGTCAGAGAGTGTCTGAGAGTGTCAGAGAGTATGTGAGAATGTCAGAGAGTGTCAGAGAGTGGTAGAGACTGTCAGACAGTGTCTGAGATTCTCAGAGAGTGTCAGAGAGTATAAGAGCGTTTCAGAGAGTGTCTGAGAGTGTCAGACAGTGTCAGAGAGTGCCTGAGAAGGTCTGAGAGTGTCAGACAGTGTCTGAGATTGTCAGAGAGTGACAGAGATTGTCAGTGAGTGATAGAGAGTGTCAGAGAGTGTCAGAGACTGTCAGAGAGTGATAGAGAGTGTCAGCGAGTGTCAGAGAGTGTCAGAGAGTGAAGTAGAGTGATAGAGAGTGTCTGAGACAGTCAGAGATTGTCAGAGAGAGTGAGAAAGTGTCAGAGAGTGACAGAGAGTGTCAGAGAGTGTCTGAGATGGTCAGAGAGTGTCAGCGAGTGTCAAAGAGTGTCTGAGAATGTCAGAGAGTGTCAGAGAGTGATAGGGAGTGTCAGAGAGTGTCAGAGAGTGATAGAGAGGGAAAGAGAGTTTCAGAGAGTTTCTGAGAGAGTCAATGAGTGTCAGAAAGTGATAGAGAGTTTCCGAGAGTGTCAGAGATTGTCTGAGATTGTGGGAGAGTGTCAGAGACCGATAGAGAGTGTCAGAGAGTGTCAGCGATTGTCAGAGAGTGTCAGAGTGTGAAAGAGAGTGTCAGAGAGTGTCAGAGAGTATCTGACAGTGTCTGAGATTGTCTGAGAGTGTCAGAGAGTTTCAGAGAGTGACAGAGAGTATCAGAGAGTGTCTGCCGGGTCAGAGACTGATAGAGAGTGTCAGAGAGTGTCTGAGATTGTCAGAGAGTGACAGCGAGTGTCAGAGAGTGTCTGAGAATGTCAGAGAGTGTCAGAGAGTGATAGGGAGCGTCAAAGAGTGTCAGAGAGTGATAGAGAGTGTCTGAGAGTGTTCGAGAGTGTCAGAAAGTGTCCAAGAGTGTCAGAAAGAGTCTGAGAGTGACAGAGAGTGTCAGAGAGTGTCAGAGAATGTTGGAGAGAGTCAGACAGTGTCGGAGAGTGTCAGAGACTGATAGAGAGTGTCAGAGAGTGTCTGAGATTGTCAGAGGGTGTCAGCGAGTGTCAGAGAGTTTCAGAGAGTGTCAGCGAGTGGCAGAGATTGTCACTGAGTGTCAGATAGTGTCTGAGAGTGCCAGAGATTGTCAGATAGTGATGGAGAATGTCAGAGAGTGTCTGAGATTGCCAGAGAGTGTCAGAGAGTGTCAGAGAGACATAGAGAATGTCAGACAGTGTCTGAGAGTATCATAGAGTGTCAGAGAGTGACAGAGAGTGTCAGAGAGTGTCAGAGAGTGTCAATGAGTGTCAGAGAGTATCAGAGAGTGTCAGAGAGAGTCAGAGAGTGATAGCGAGTGTCAGAGAGTGATTGAAAGTGTCAGATAGTGTCTGAGAGTGTCAATGAGTGTCTTAGAGTGTCAGAGATTGCTAGAGTGTGTCAGAGAGTGTCAGAGAGTGATTGAGAGTGTCAGAGAGTGTCAGAGAGTATCTGAGAGTGTCTGAGAGTGTCTGAGATTGTCTGAGAGTGTCAGAGAGTGTCAGAGAGTGTCAATGAGTGTCAGAGAGTATCAGAGAGTGTCAGAGAGAGTCAGACAGTGTCAGAGAGAGATCGAGAGTGTCAGAGAGTGATAGAGATTATCAGAGAGTGTCTGAGAGTGTCATTGACTGTCTTAGAGTGCCAGAGAGTGCTAGAGTGTGTCAGAGAGTGTCAGAGAGTGATCGAGAGTGTCAGAGAGTGTCAGAGCGTATCCGACAGTGTCTGAGATTGTCTGAGAGTGTCTGAGAGTGTCTGAGATTGTCTGAGAGTGTCAGAGAGTGTCAGAGAGTGATAGAGAGTGAAAGAGAGTGTCAGAGAGTGTCTGACAGTGTCAATTAGTGTGAGAGAGTGTCAAAGAGTGGTAGAGAGTTTCCGAGAGTGTCAGAGATTGTCTGAGAATGGTAGAGAGTGTCAGAGAGTGATAGAGAGTATCAGAGAGTGTCTGAGAGTGTCATTTACTGTCTTTGAGTGCCAGAGAGTGCTAGAGTGTGTCAGAGAGTGTCAGAGAGTGATCGAGAGTGTCAGAGAGTGTCAGAGCGTATCCGACAGTGTCTGAGATTGTCTGAGAGTGTCTGAGAGTGTCTGAGATTGTCTGAGAGTGTCAGAGAGTGTCAGAGAGTGATAGAGAGTGAAAGAGAGTGTCAGAGAGTGTCTGACAGTGTCAATTCGTGTCAGAGAGTGTCAAAGAGTGGTAGAGAGTTTCCGAGAGTGTCAGAGATTGTCTGAGAATGTTAGAGAGTGTCAGAGAGTGATAGAGAGTGTCGAAGAGTGTCAGAGAGTGATAGAGAGTGTCTGAGAGTTTCCGAGAGTGTCAGAAGTAGTCTGAGAGTGACAGAGAGTGTCAGAGAGTGTTAGAGAGAGTCAGACAGTGTCAGAGAGTGTCGGAGACTGATAGAGAGTGTCAGAGAGTTTTAGAGAGTGTCAGAGAGTGTCAGAGAGCGTCTGAGAGGGTCTGAGAGTGTCAGAGTTTGTCAGATTGTGATGGAGAGTGTCTGAGATTGTCTGAGATTGTCAGAGAGTGTCAGCGAATGTCAGAGAGTGATAGAGAGTGTCTGAGAGTTTCCGAGAGTGTCAGAAGTAGTCTGAGAGTGACAGAGAGTGTCAGAGAGTGTTAGAGAGAGTCAGACAGTGTCAGAGAGTGTCGGAGACTGATAGAGAGTGTCAGAGAGTTTTAGAGAGTGTCAGAGAGTGTCAGAGAGCGTCTGAGAGGGTCTGAGAGTGTCAGAGTTTGTCAGATTGTGATGGAGAGTGTCTGTGATTGTCTGAGATTGTCAGAGAGTGTCAGCGAGTGTCAGAGTGTGATAGAGAGTGTCAGAGAGTATCTGACAGTGTCTGAGATTGTCTGAGAGTGTCAGAGAGTGATAGAGAATGTCAGACAGTGTCTGAGAGTATCATCGAGTGTCAGAGAGTGACAGAGAGTGCCATTGAGTGTCTTAGAGTGTCAGAGAGTGCTAGTGTGTGTCAGAGAGTGATCAAGAGTGTCAGAGTGTGTCAGAGCGTATCCGACAGTGTCTGAGATTGTCTGAGAGTGTCTGAGAGTGTCTGAGATTGTCTGAGAGTGTCAGAGAGTGTCAGAGAGTGATAGAGAGTGAAAGAGAGTGTCAGAGAGTGTCTGACAGTGTCAATTAGTGTGAGAGAGTGTCAAAGAGTGGTAGAGAGTTTCCGAGAGTGTCAGAGATTGTCTGAGAATGTTAGAGAGTGTCAGAGAGTGATAGAGAGTATCAGAGAGTGTCTGAGAGTGTCATTTACTGTCTTTGAGTGCCAGAGAGTGCTAGAGTGTGTCAGAGAGTGTCAGAGAGTGATCGAGAGTGTCAGAGAGTGTCAGAGCGTATCCGACAGTGTCTGAGATTGTCTGAGAGTGTCTGAGAGTGTCTGAGATTGTCTGAGAGTGTCAGAGAGTGTCAGAGAGTGATAGAGAGTGAAAGAGAGTATCAGAGAGTGTCTGACAGTGTCAATTCGTGTCAGAGAGTGTCAAAGAGTGGTAGAGAGTTTCCGAGAGTGTCAGAGATTGTCTGAGAATGTTAGAGAGTGTCAGAGAGTGATAGAGAGTGTCGAAGAGTGTCAGAGAGTGATAGAGAGTGTCTGAGAGTTTCCGAGAGTGTCAGAAGTAGTCTGAGAGTGACAGAGAGTGTCAGAGAGTGTTAGAGAGAGTCAGACAGTGTCAGAGAGTGTCGGAGACTGATAGAGAGTGTCAGAGAGTTTCAGAGAGTGTCAGAGAGTGTCAGAGAGCGTCTGAGAGGGTCTGAGAGTGTCAGAGTTTGTCAGATTGTGATGGAGAGTGTCTGAGATTGTCTGAGATTGTCAGAGAGTGTCAGCGAGTGTCAGAGTGTGATAGAGAGTGTCAGAGAGTATCTGACAGTGTCTGAGATTGTCTGAGAGTGTCAGAGAGTGATAGAGAATGTCAGACAGTGTCTGAGAGTATCATCGAGTGTCAGAGAGTGACAGAGAGTGCCATTGAGTGTCTTAGAGTGTCAGAGAGTGCTAGTGTGTGTCAGAGAGTGATCAAGAGTGTCAGAGTGTGTCAGAGCGTATCCGACAGTGTCTGAGATTGTCTGAGAGTGTCTGAGAGTGTCTGAGATTGTCTGAGAGTGTCAGAGAGTGTCAGAGAGTGATAGAGAGTGAAAGAGAGTGTCAGAGAGTGTCTGACAGTGTCAATTAGTGTGAGAGAGTGTCAAAGAGTGGTAGAGAGTTTCCGAGAGTGTCAGAGATTGTCTGAGAATGTTAGAGAGTGTCAGAGAGTGATAGAGAGTGTTGAAGAGTGTCAGAGAGTGATTGAGAGTGTCTGAGAGTTTCCGAGAGTGTCAGAAGTAGTCTGAGAGTGAAAGAGAGTGTCAGAGAGTGTCAGAGAGAGTCAGACAGTGTCAGAGAGTGTCGGAGACTGATAGAGAGTGTCAGAGAGTGATAGAGAGTGTCGGAGAGTGTCAGAGAGCGTCTGAGAGTGTCTGAGAGTGTCAGAGTTTGTCAGATAATGATGGAGAATGTCAGAGAGTGTCTGAGATTGTCAGAGAGTGTCAGCGAGTGTCAGAAGTGTCAGAGTGTGATAGAGAGTGTCAGAGAGTATCTGACAGTGTCTGAGATTGTCTGAGAGTGTCAGAGATTTTCAGAGAGTGTCTGAGTTTGTCAGAGAGCGTCAGCGAGTGTCAGAGAGTGTCTGAGAATGTCAGAGAGTGTCAGAGAGTGTTAGAGAGTGTCAAAGAGTGATCGAGAGTGTCTGAGAGTGTCCGAGAGTGTCAGAAAGAGTCTGAGAGTGACAGAGAGTGTCAGAGAGTGTCAGAGAATGTTAGAGAGAGTCAGACAGTGTCAGAGAGTGTCAGAGACTGATAGAGAGTGTCAGAGAGTGTCTGAGATTGTCAGAGAGTGCAAGCGAGTGTCAGAGAGTGTCAGAGAGTGGTAGAGAGTGTCAGAGAGTGTCAGAGAGTATCATAGAGTGTCAGAGAGTGACAGAGAGTGTCAGAGAGTGTCAGAGAGTGTCTGAGAGTGTCAGAGTGTCAGAGAGTTTCAGAGACTGATAGAGAGTGTCAGAGAGTGTCTGAGAGTGACATAGAGTGTCAGAGACTGATACAGAGTGTCAGAAAGTGATAGAGAGTGTCAGAGATTGTCAGGGAGAGTCAAAGAGTGTCAGAGAGTCATAGAGAATGTCAGACAATGTCTGAGAGTATCATCGAGTGTCAGAGAGTGACAGAGTGTGTCAGAGAGTGTCAGAGAGTGTCAATGAGTGTCAGAGAGTATCAGAGAGTGTCAGAGAGAGTCAGAGAGTGATAGAGGGTGTCAGAGAGTGATTGAGAGTGTCAGATAGTGTCTGAGATTGTCAGAGAGTGTCAGAGAGTGACAGAGGGTGTCAGAGAGTGTCAAAAAAGTGATAGAGAATGTCAGAGAGTGTCAGAGACTGATAGAGAGTGTCAGAGAGTGTCTGAGAGTGACAGAGAATGTCAGAGACTGACAGAGAGTGTCAGAAAGTGATAGAGAGTGTCAGAGATTGTCAGAGAGTGTCAGAGACTGTCAGAGAGTCATAGAGAATCTCAGACAGTGTCTGAGAGTATCAGAGAGTGACAGAGAGTGTCAGAGTGTGTCAGAGAGTGTCAATGAGTGTCAGAGAGTATCAGAGAGTGTCTGAGAGAGTCAGAGAGTGATAGAGATTGTCAGAGAGTGATTGAGAGTGTCAGATAGTGTCTGAGAGTGTCAATGAGTGTCAGAGAGTGACAGAGGGTGTCAGAGAGTGTCAGAAAGTGATAGAGAATGTCAGAGAGTGTCAGAGACTGATAGAGAGTGTCAGAGAGTGTCTGAGAGTGACAGAGAGTGTCAGCGAGTGTCAGAGAGTGTCTGAGAGTGAAAGAGAATGTCAGACACTGTCTGAGAGTATCATGGAGTGTCAGAGAGTGACAGAGAGTGTCAGAGAGTGTCAATGAGTGTCAGAGAGTATCAGAGATTGTCAGAGAGAGTCAGAGAGTGTCAGAGTGTGATAGGGAGTGACAGAGAGTGTCAGAGAGTGTTAGAGAGAGTCAGACAGTGTCAGAGAGTGTCAGATAGCGATGGAGAATGTCAGAGAGTGTCTGAGATTGTCAGAGAGTGTCAGCGAGTGTCAGAGAGTGTCAGATTGTGATAGAGAGTGTCAGAGAGTGTCAGCGAGTGTCAGAGAGTGTCAGAGAGTGTCAGCGAGTGGCAGAGAATGTCACTGAGTGTCAGAGAGTGTCTGAGAGTGCCAGAGATTGTCAGGTAGTGATGGAGAATGTCAGAGAGTGTCTGAGATTGTCAGAGAGTGTCAGAGAGTCATAGAGAATGTCAGACAGTGTCTGAGAGTATCATAGAGTGACAGAGAGTGACAGAGAGTGTCAGAGAGTGTCAGAGAGTGTCAGAGAGTGTCAATGAGTGTCAGAGAGTATCAGAGAGTGTCAGAGAGAGTCACAGAGTGATAGAGAGTGTCAGAGAGTGATTGAGAGTGTCAGATAGTGTCTGAGAGTGTCATTGAGTGTCTTAGAGTGTCAGAGATTGCTAGAGTGTGACAGAGAGTGTCAGAGAGTGATCGAGAGTGTCAGAGAGTGTCAGAGAGTATCTGAGAGTGTCTGAGAGTGTCTGAGATTGTCTGAGAGTGTCAGAGAGTGATAGAGAATGGCAGACAGTGTCTGAGAGTATCATGGAGTGTCAGAGAGTGACAGAGAGTGTCAGAGAGTGTCAGAGAGTATCTGACAGTGTCTGAGATTGTCTGAGAGTGTCAGAGAGTGATAGAGAATGTCAGACAGTGTCTGAGAGTATCAGAGAGTGTCAGAGTGTGTCAATGAGTGTCAGAGAGTATCAGAGAGTGTCAGAGAGAGTCAGAGAGTGTCAGAGAGAGATAGAGTGTCAGAGAGTGATAGAGAGTATCAGAGAGTGTCTGAGAGTGTCATTGAGTGTCTTAGAGTGTCAGAGAGTGCTAGAGTGTGTCAGAGAGTGTCAGAGAGTGATCGAGAGTGTCAGAGAGTGTCAGAGAGTATCAGACAGTGTCTGAGAGTGTCTGAGTGTGTCTGAGATTGTCTGAGAGTGTCAGAGAGTGTCAGAGAGTGATAGAGAGTGAAAGAGAGTGTCAGAGAGTGTCTGAGAATGTCAGAGAGTGTCAGAGAGTGATAGAGAATGTCAGACACTATCTGAGAGTATCATGGAGTGTCAGAGAGTGACAGAGAGTGTCAGAGAGTGTCAGAGAGTGTCAATGAGTGTCAGAGAGTATCAGAGAGTGTCAGAGAGAGTCAGAGAGTGTTAGAGAGAGAGAGAGAGTGTCAGAGAGTGATAGAGAGTATCAGAGAGTGTCTGAGAGTGTCATTGAGTGTCTGAGAGTGTCAGAGAGTGCTAGAGTGTGTCAGAGAGTGTCAGAGAGTGATCGAGAGTGTCAGAGAGTGTCAGAGAGTATCTGACAGTGTCTGAGATAGTCTGAGAGTGTCAGAGAGTGATAGAGAATGTCAGACAGTGTCTGAGAGTATCATAGAGTGTGAGAGAGTGACAGAGAGTGTCAGAGAGTGTCAGAGTGTGTCAATGAGTGTCAGAGAGTATCAGAGAGTGTCAGAGAGAGTCAGAGAGTGTCAGAGAGTGATAGAGAGTGTCTGAGAGTGATAGAGAGTGTTGAAGAGTGTCAGAGAGTGATAGAGAGTGTCTGAGAGTTTCCCAGAGTGTCAGAAGTAGTCTGAGAGTGACAGAGAGTGTCAGAGAGTGTTAGAGAGAGTCAGACAGTGTCAGAGAGTGTCGGAGTCTGATAGAGAGTGTCAGAGAGTGATAGAGAGTTTCGGAGAGTGTCAGAGAGCGTCTGAGAGTGTCTGAGAGTGTCAGAGTTTGTCAGATAGTGATGGAGAATGTCAGAGAGTGTCTGAGATTGTCAGAGAGTGTCAGCGAGTGTCAGAGAGTGTCAGAGTGTGATAGAGAGTGTCAGAGAGTATCTGACAGTGTCTGAGATTGTCAGAGATTTTCAGAGAGTGTCTGAGTTTGTCAGAGAGTGTCAGCGAGTGCCAGCAAGTGTCTGAGAATGTCAGAGAGTGTCAGAGAGTGTTAGAGAGTATCAAAGAGTGATCGAGAGTGTCTGAGAGTGTCCGAGAGTGTCAGAAAGAGTCTGAGAGTGACAGAGAGTGTCAGAGAGTGTCAGAGAATGTTAGAGAGAGTCAGACTGTGTCAGAGAGTGTCAGAGACTGATAGAGAGTGTCAGAGAGTGTCTGAGATTGTCAGAGAGTGCAAGCGAGTGTCAGAGAGTGGTAGAGAGTGTCAGAGAGTGTCAGAGAGTATCATAGAGTGTCAGAGAGTGACAGAGAGTGTCAGAGAGTGTCAGAGATTGTCTGAGAGTGTCAGAGTGTCAGAGAGTTTCAGAGACTAATAGAGAGTGTCAGAGAGTGTCTGAGAGTGACAGAGAGTGTCAGAGTCTGATACAGAGTGTCAGAAAGTGATAGAGAGTGTCAGAGATTGTCAGGGAGAGTCAAAGAGTGTCAGAGAGTCATAGAGAATGTCAGACAGTGTCTGAGAGTATCATCGAGTGTCAGAGAGTGACAGAGTGTGTCAGAGAGTGTCAGAGAGTGTCAATGAGTGTCAGAGAGTATCAGAGAGTGTCAGAGAGAGTCAGAGAGTGATAGAGGGTGTCAGAGAGTGATTGAGAGTGTCAGATAGTGTCTGAGAGTGTCAATGAGTGTCAGAGAGTGACAGAGGGTGTCAGAGAGTGTCAGAAAGTGATAGAGAATGTCAGAGAGTGTCAGAGACTGATAGAGAGTGTCAGAGAGTGTCTGAGAGTGACAGAGAATGTCAGAGACAGATAGAGAGTGTCAGAAAGTGATAGAGAGTGTCAGAGATTGTCAGAGAGTGTCAGAGAGTGTCAGAGAGTCATTGAGAATCTCAGACAGTGTCTGAGAGTATCATAGTGTGTCAGAGAGTGACAGAGATTGTCAGAGAGTGTCAGAGAGTGTCAATGAGTGTCAGAGAGTATCAGAGAGTTTCAGCAAGAGTCAGAGAGTGATAGAGAGTGTCAGAGAGTGATTGAGAGTGACAGATTGTGTCTGAGAGTGTCAATGAGTGTCAGAGAGTGACAGAGGGTGTCAGAGAGTGTCAGAAAGTGATAGAGAGAATGTCAGAGAGTGTCAGAGTCTTATAGAGAGTGTGAGAGAGTGTCTGAGAGTGACAGAGAGTGTCAGAGACTGATAGAGAGTGTCAGAAAGTGATAGAGAGTGTCAGAAATTGTCAGAGAGAGTCAGAGTGTCTCAGAGAGTCATAGAGAATGTCAGACAGTGTCTGAGAGTATCAAAGAGTTTCAGAGAGTGACAGAGAGTGTCAGAGAGTATCAGAGAGTGTCAATGAGTGTCAGAGAGTATCAGAGAGTGTCAGAGAGAGTCAAAGAGTGATAGAGAGTGTCAGAGAGTGATTGAGAGTGTCAGATAGTGTCTGAGAGTGTCAATGAGTGTCTTAGAGTGTCAGAGATTGCTAGAGTGTGTCAGAGAGTGTCAGAGAGTGATCGAGAGTGTCATAGAGTGTCAGAGAGTATCTGAGAGTGTCTGAGATAGTCTGAGAGTGACAGAGATTGTCAGATAGTGATGGAGAATGTCAGAGAGTGTCTGAGAGTGTCAGAGAGAGTCAGAGAGTGATAGAGAATGTCAGACAGTGTCTGAGAGTATCATAGATTGTCAGAGAGTGACAGAGCGTGTCAGAGAGTGTCAATGAGTGTCAGAGAGTATCAGAGAGTGTCAGAGAGAGTCAGAGAGTGTCAGAGAGCGATAGAGAGTGTCAGAGAGTGCGAGAGTGTGTCAGAGAGTGTCAGAGAGTGATCGAGAGTGTCAGAGAGTGTCAGAGAATATCTGACAGTGTCTGAGATTGTCTGAGAGTGTCAGAGTGCGTCAGAGAGTGTCAGAGAGTGATAGAGAGTGTCAGAGATTGTCAGAGAGTATCTGAGAGTGTCTGAGATTGTCTGAGAGTGTCAGAGAGTGTCAGAGAGTGATAGAGAGAGAAAGAGAGTGTCAGAGAGTGTCTGAGAGTGTCAATTAGTGTCAGAGAATGTCAGAGAGTGATAGAGAGTTTCCGAGAGTTTCAGAGAGTGTCTGAGAATGTTAGTGAGTGTCAGAGAGTGATAGAGAGTGTCAAAGAGTGTCAGAGAGTGATAGAGAGTGTCTGAGAGTGTCCGAGAGTGTCAGAGAGTCATAGAGAATGTCAGACAGTGTCTGAGAGTATCATAGAGTGTCAGAGAGTGTCAGAGAGTGTCAATGAGTGTCAGAGAGTATCAGAGAGTGTCAGAGATTGTCAGAGAGTGTCAGAGAGTGTCAGAGATTCATAGAGAATGTCAGACAGTGTCTGAGTGTATCATAGAGTGTCAGAGAGTGACAGAGAGTGTCAGAGAGTGTCAGAGAGTGTCAATGAGTGTCAGAGAGTATCAGAGAGTGTCAGCGAGAGTCAGCGAGAGTCAGAGAGTGATAGAGAGTGTCAGAGAGTGATTGACAGTGTCAGATAGAGTCTGAGAGTGTCAATGAGTGTTAGAGAGTGACAGAGGGTGTCAGAGAGTGTCAGAAAGTGATAGAGAGAATGTCAGAGTGTGTCAGAGACTGATAGAGAGTGTCAGAGAGTGTCTGAGAGTGACAGAGAGTGTCAGAGACTGATAGAGAGTGTCAGAAAGTGATAGAGAGTGTCAGAAATTGTCAGAGAGTGACAGAGAGTGTCAGAGAGTATCAGAGAGTGTCAATGAGTGTCAGAGAGTATCCGAGAGTGTCAGAGAGAGTCAAAGAGTGATAGAGAGTGTCAGAGAGTGATAGAGAGTATCAGAGAGTGTCTGAGAGTGTCATTGAGTGTCTTAGAGTGTCAGAGTATGCGAGAGTGTGTCAGAGAGTGTCAGAGAGTGATCGAGAGTGTCAGAGAGTACCTGACAGTGTCTGAGATTGTCTGAGAGTGTCAGAGTGTGTCAGAGAGTGTCAGAGAGTGTCAATGAGTGTCAGAGAGTATCTGAGAGGATGTCAGAGAGAGTCAGAGAGTGTCAGAAAGCGATAGAGAGTGTCAGAGAGTGATAGAGAGTATCAGAGAGTGTCTGAGCGTGTCATTGAGTGTCTTAGAGTGTCAGAGAGTGTCAGAGAGTGATCGAGAGTGTCAGAGAGTGTCACAGAGTATCTGAGAGTGTCTGAGATTGTCTGAGAGTGTCAGAGAGTGTCAGAGAGTGAGAGAGAGTGAAAGAGAGTGTCAGAGAGTGTCTGAGAGTGTCAATTAGTGTCAGAGAGTGTCAGAGAGTGATAGAGAGTTTCCGAGAGTGTCAGAGAGTGACTGAGAATGTTAGAGAGTGTCAGAGAGTGATAGAGAGTGTCAAAGAGTGTCAGAGAGTGATAGAGAGTGTCTGAGAGTGTCCGAGAGTGTCAGAAAGAGTCTGAGAGTGACAGACAGTGTTAGAGAGAGTCAGACAGTGTCAGAGAGTGTCGGTGACTGATCGAGAGTGTCAGAGAGTGTCTGAGATTGTCAGAGAGTGTCGGAGTGTGTCAGAGAGTGTCAGAGAGTGTCTGAGAGTGTCTGAGTGCGTCAGAGATTGTCAGAGAGTGTCAGTGAGTGTCTGAGAGTGTCAGAAAGTGATAGAGAATGTCAGAGAGTGTCAGAGACTGATAGAGAGTGTCAGAGAGTGTCAGAGAGTGTCTGAGAGTGACAGAGAGTGTCAGAGACTGATAGAGAGTGTCAGACAGTGTCTGAGTGTATCATAGAGTGTCAGAGAGTGACAGAGAGTGTCAGAGAGTGTCAGAGAGTGTCAATGAGTGTCAGAGAGTATCAGAGAGTGTCAGCGAGAGTCAGAGAGTGATAGAGAGTGTCAGAGAGTGATTGAGAGTGACAGATAGTGTCTGAGAGTGTCAATGAGTGTCAGAGAGTGACAGAAGGTGTCAGAGAGTGTCAGAAAGTGATTGAGAGAATGTCAGAGAGTGTCAGAGACTGATAGAGAGTGTCAGAGAGTGTCTGAGAGTGACAGAGAGTGTCAGAGACTGATAGAGAGTGTCAGAGAGTGTCTGAGAGTGACAGAGAGTGTCAGAGACTGATAGAGAGTGTCAGACAGTGATAGAGAGTGTCAGAAATTGTCAGAGAGAGTCAGAGTGTCTCAGAGAGTCATAGAGAATGTCAGACAGTGTCTGAGAGTATCACATGGTGTCAGAGAGTGACAGAGAGTGTCAGAGAGTATCAGAGAGTGTCAATGAGTGCCAGAGAGTATCAGAGAGTGTCAGAGAGAGTCAAAGAGTGATAGAGAGTGTCTGAGAGTGATTGAGAGTTTCAGATAGTGTCTGAGAGTGTCAATGAGTGTCTTAGAGTGTCAGAGATTGCTAGAGTGTGTCAGAGAGTGTCAGAGAGTGATCGAGAGTGTCAGAGAGTGTCAGAGAGTATCTGAGAGTGTCTGAGATAGTCTGAGAGTGACAGAGATTGTCAGATAGTGATGGAGAATGTCAGAGAGTGTCAGAGAGTGTCAGAGAGTGTCAATGAGTGTCAGAGAGTATCAGAGAGTGTCAGAGAGAGTCAGAGAGTGTCAGAGAGCGATAGAGAGTGTCAGAGAGTGATAGAGAGTATCAGAGAGTGTCTGAGAGTGTCATTGAGTGTCTTAGAGTGTCAGAGAGTGCGAGAGTGTGTCAGAGAGTGTCCGAGAGTGATCGAGAGTGTCAGAGAGTGTCAGAGAATATCTGACAGTGTCTGAGATTGTCTGAGAGTGTCAGAGTGTGTCAGAGAGTGTCAGAGAGTGATAGAGAGTGTCAGAGAGTGTCAGAGAGTATCTGAGAGTGTCTGAGATTGTCTGAGAGTGTCAGAGAGTGTCAGAGAGTGATAGAGAGAGAAAGAGAGTGTCAGAGAGTGTCTGAGAGTGTCAATTAGTGTCAGAGAATGTCAGAGAGTGATAGAGAGTGTCAAAGAGTGTCAGAGAGTGATAGAGAGTGTCTGAGAGTGTCCGAGAGTGTCAGAAAGAGTCTGAGAGTGACAGACAGTGTCAGAGAGTGTTAGAGAGATTCAGGCAGTGTCAGAGAGTGTCGGAGACTGATAGAGAGTGTCAGAGAGTGTCTGAGATTGTCAGATTGTGTCGGAGAGTGTCAGAGAGTGTCAGAGAGTGTCTGAGAGTGTCTGAGTGTGTCAGAGATTGTCAGATAGTGATGGAGAATGTCAGAGAGTGTCTGAGATTGTCAGAGAGTGTCAGCGAGTGTCAGAGAGTGGCAGAGTGTGATAGAGAGTGTCAGAGAGTGTCAGAGAGTATCTGACAGTGTCTGAGATTGTCTGAGAGTGTCAGCGAGTGTCAGAGAGTGTCTGAGAATGTCAGAGAGTGTCAAAGAGTGATAGAGAGTGTCAAAGAGTGATAGAGAGTGTCTGACAGTGTCCGAGATTGTCAGAAAGAGTCTGAGAGTGACAGAGAGTGTCAGAGAGTGTCAGAGATTGTTAGAGAGAGTCAGACAGTGTCAGAGAGTGTCAGAGACTGATAGAGAGTGTCAGAGAGTGTCTGAGATTGTCAGAGAGTGTCAGCGAGTGTCAGAGAGAGTCAGAGAGTGATAGAGAGTGTCGGAGAGTGTCAGAGAGTGTCTGAGAATGTCAGAGAGTGTCAAAGAGTGATAGAGAGTGTCAAAGAGTAATAGAGAGTGTCTGAGAGTGTCCGAGATTGTCAGAAAGAGTCTGAGAGTGACAGAGAGTGTCAGAGAGTGTCAGCGAGTGTAAGAGAGAGTCAGAGAGTGATAGAGAGTGTCGGAGAGTGTCAGAGAGTGACTGAGAGTGTCAGAGAGTGTCAGAGAGTGTCAGAGAGTGATAGAGAATGTCAGACAATGTCTGAGAGTATCATAGAGTGTCAGAGAGTGACAGAGAGTGTCAGAGAGTGACAGAGAATGTCAGACAGTTTCTGAGAGTATCATAGAGTGTCAGAGAGTGTCAGAGACTGATAAAAAGTGTCAGAAAGTGATAGAGAGTGTCAGAGATTGTCAGAGAGTGTCAGACAGAGTCAGAGAGAGTTTGAGAGTGTCACAGAGTGTCAGTGGGTGTCAGAGAGTGTCAGAAATTGTCAGAGAGTGTCAGAGAGTGTCAGAGAGTGATAGAGAATGTCAGACAACGTCTGAGAGTATCATAGAGTGTCAGAGAGTGACAGAGAATGTCAGAGAGTGTCAGAGTATGTGAGAGTGTCAAAGAGTGTCAGAGAGTGACAGAGAGTGTTAGACAGTGTCTGAGAGTGTCTGTGAGTGTCAGAGATTGTCAGAGATTGACAGAGAGTGACTGAGATTGTCTGAGAGTGTCAGAGAGTTTCAGTGAGTGTCAGAGAGTGTCAGAGGCTAATAGAGAGTGTCAGAGAGTGACAGAGAGGTTCTGAGAGCGTAAGAGACTGTCAGAGACTAATAGAGAGTGTCAGAGATTGATAGAGAACGTCTGAGAGTGTCAGAGACAGTCAGAGATTGATAGAGAGTGTCAGAGAGTGTCAGAGAGTGCAAGAGATTGTCTGACAGTGTCAGAGAGTGATAGAGAGTGTCAAAGATTGTCAGAGAGGGTCTGAGAGTGTCAGAGAGTGATAGAGACTGTCAGACAGTGTCTGAGCGTCTCAGAGAGTCTCAGAGAGTGTCAGAGTGTGATAGAGACTGTCAGACAGTTTCTGCGAGTATCATGGAGTGCACAGAGTGACAGAGGGTGTCAGAGAGTGTCAGAGACTGATAGAAAGTGTCAGAAAGTGATAGAGAGTGTCTGGGTGTGTCAGAGAGTGTCAGAGAGTGATAGAGAACGTCTGAGAGTGTCAGAGACAGTCAGAGATTGATAGAGAGTGTCAGAGAGTGTCAGAGAGCTTCTGAGAGAGTCAGAGATTGATAGAGATTGTCAGACAGTGTCTGAGCGTCTCAGAGAGTGTCAGAGAGTGTCAGAGAGTGATAGAGACTGTCAGACAGTGTCTGAGAGTCTCAGAGAGTATCAGAGCGTGTCACTGAGTGTCTGAGAGTGACAGACATTGTCAGAGAGTGTCTGAGAGTGCTGAGAGTGATAGAGAATGTCAGAGAATGTCAGAGAGTGTCAGAGAGTGACAGAGAATGTCAGACAGTTTCTGAGAGTATCATGGAGTGCACAGAGTGACAGAGGGTGTCAGAGAGTGTCAGAGACTGATAGAAAGTGTCAGAAAGTGATAGAGAGTGTCAGAGATTGTCAGAGAGTGTCAGACAGTGTCAGAGAGAGTTTGAGAGTGTCACAGAGTGTCAGTGGGTGTCAGAGTGTCAGAAATTGTCAGAGAGTGTCAGAGAGTGTCAGAGAGTGTCTGAGAATGTCAGAGAGTGGCAGAGAGTATGTGAGAGTGTCAGAGAGTGTGTGAGAGTGTCAGAGAGTGTCAGAGAGTGACAGAGAGTGTTAGACAGTGTCTGAGAGTGTCTGTGAGTGTCAGAGATTGTCAGAGATTGTCAGAGAGTGTCAGAGAGTGACTGAGATTGTCTGAGAGTGTCAGAGAGTTTCAGTGAGAGTCAGAGAGTGTCAGAGTCTAATAGAGCGTGTCAGAGAGTGACAGAGAGGTTCTGAGAGCGTCAGAGACTGTCAGAGAATAATAGAGAGTGTCAGAGAGTGTCAGAGAGTGATAGAGAACGTCTGAGAGTGTCAGAGACAGTCAGAGATTGATAGAGAGTGTCAGAGAGTGTCAGAGAGTGCAAGAGATTGTCTGACAGTGTCAGAGAGTGATAGAGAGTGTCAGAGATTGTCAGAGAGGGTCTGAGAGTGTCAGAGAGTGATAGAGACAGTCAGACAGTGTCTGAGCGTCTCAGAGAGTCTCAGAGAGTGTCAGAGTGTGATAGAGACTGTCAGACAGTGTCTGAGTGTCTCAGAGAGTGTCAGAGAGTGTCAGAGAGTGATAGAGAGTGTCAGAGAGCGTCTGAGAGTGTCAGAGAGTGACAGAGAGTGTCTGGGTGTGTCAGAGAGTGTCAGAGAGTGAAAGAGAACGTCTGAGAGTGTCAGAGACAGTCAGAGATTGATAGAGAGTGTCAGAGAGTGTCAGAGAGCGTCTGAGAGAGTCAGAGAGTGATAGAGACTGTCAGACAGTGTCTGAGCGTCTCAGAGAGTGTCAGAGAGTGTCAGAGAGTGATAGAGACTGTCAGACAGTGTCTGAGAGTCTCAGAGAGTATCAGAGCGTGTCAGAGAGTGTCTGAGAGTGACAGACATTGTCAGAGAGTGTCTGAGAGTGTCTGAGAGTGATAGAGAATGTCAGAGAATGTCAGAGAGTGTCAGAGAGTGACAGAGAATGTCAGACAGTTTCTGAGAGTATCATGGAGTGCACAGAGTGACAGAGGGTGTCAGAGAGTGTCAGAGACTGATAGAAAGTCTCAGAAAGTGATAGAGAGTGTCAGAGATTGTCAGAGAGTGTCAGACAGTGTCAGAGAGAGTTTGAGAGTGTCACAGAGTGTCAGTGGGTGTCAGAGTGTCAGAAATTGTCAGAGAGTGTCAGAGAGTGTCAGAGAGTGTCTGAGAATGTCAGAGAGTGGCAGAGAGTATGTGAGAGTGTCAGAGAGTGTGTGAGAGTGTCAGAGAGTGTCAGAGAGTGACGGAGAGTGTTAGACAGTATCTGAGAGTGTCTGTGAGTGTCAGAGATTGTCAGAGATTGTCAGAGAGTGTCAGAGAGTGACTGAGATTGTCTGAGAGTGTCAGAGAGTTTCAGTGAGTGTCAGAGAGTGTCAGAGGCTAATAGAGCGTGTCAGAGAGTGACAGAGAGGTTCTGAGAGCGTCAGAGACTGTCAGAGACTAATAGAGAGTGTCAGAGAGTGTCAGAGAGTGATAGAGAACGTCTGAGAGTGTCAGAGACAGTCAGAGATTGATAGAGAGTGTCAGAGAGTGTCAGAGAGTGCAAGAGATTGTCTGACAGTGTCAGAGAGTGATAGAGAGTGTTAGAGATTGTCAGAGAGTGTCTGAGAGTGTCAGAGAGTGATAGAGAGTGTCAGACAGTGTCTGAGCGTCTCAGAGAGTCTCAGAGAGTGTCAGAGTGTGATAGAGACTGTCAGACAGTGTCTGAGTGTCTCAGAGAGTGTCAGAGAGTGTCAGAGAGTGATAGAGAGTGTCAGAGAGCGTCTGAGAGTGTCAGAGATTGATAGAGACTGTCAGACAGTGTCGGAGTGTCTCAGAGAGTGTCAGAGAGTGTCAGAGAGTGATAGAGACTGTCAGACAGTGTCTGAGAGTCTCAGAGAGTATCAGAGCGTGTCAGTGAGTGTCTGAGAGTGACAGACATTGTCAGAGAGTGTCTGAGAGTGTCTGAGAGTGATAGAGAATGTCAGAGAGTGTCAGAGAGTGTCAGAGAGTGACAGAGAATGTCAGACAGTTTCTGAGAGTATCATGGAGTGCACAGAGTGACAGAGGGTGTCAGAGAGTGTCAGAGACTGACAGAAAGTGTCAGAAAGTGATAGAGAGTGTCAGAGAGTGTCAGACAGTGTCAGAGAGAGTTTGAGAGTGTCACAGAGTGTCAGTGGGTGTCAGAGTGTCAGAAATTGTCAGAGAGTGTCAGAGAGTGTCTGAGAATGTCAGAGAGTGGCAGAGAGTATGTGAGAGTGTCAGAGAGTGTGTGAGAGTGTCAGAGAGTGTCAGAGAGTGACAGAGAGTGTTAGACAGTGTCTGAGAGTGTCTGTGAGTGTCAGAGATTGTCAGAGATTGTCAGAGAGTGTCAGAGAGTGACTGAGATTGTCTGAGAGTGTCAGAGAGTTTCAGTGAGTGTCACAGAGTGTCAGAGGCTAATAGTGCGTGTCAGAGAGTGACAGAGAGGTTCTGAGAGCGTCAGAGACTGTCAGAGACTAATAGAGAGTGTCAGAGAGTGTCAGAGAGTGATAGAGAACGTCTGAGAGTGTCAGAGACAGTCAGAGATTGATAGAGAGTGTCAGAGAGTGTCAGAGAGTGCAAGAGATTGTCTGACAGTATCAGAGAGTGATAGAGAGTGTCAGAGATTGTCAGAGAGGGTCTGAGAGTGTCAGAGAGTGATAGAGACAGTCAGACAGTGTCTGAGCGTCTCAGAGAGTCTCAGAGAGTGTCAGAGTGTGATAGAGACTGTCAGACAGTGTCTGAGTGTCTCAGAGAGTGTCAGAGAGTGTCAGAGAGTGATAGAGACTGCCAGACAGTGTCTGAGAGTCTCAGAGAGTATCAGAGCGTGTCAGAGAGTGATAGAGAGTGTCAGAGAGCGTCTGAGAGTGTCAGAGAGTGACAGAGAGTGTCTGGGTGTGTCAGAGAGTGTCAGAGAGTGAAAGAGAACGTCTGAGAGTGTCAGAGACAGTCAGAGATTGATAGAGAGTGTCAGAGAGTGTCAGAGAGCGTCTGAGAGAGTCAGAGAGTGATAGAGACTGTCAGACAGTGTCTGAGCGTCTCAGAGAGTGTCAGAGAGTGTCAGAGAGTGATAGAGACTGCCAGACAGTGTCTGAGAGTCTCAGAGAGTATCAGAGAGTGTCAGAGTGTGATAGAGACTGTCAGACAGTGTCTGAGTGTCTCAGAGAGTGTCAGAGAGTGTCAGAGAGTGATAGAGAGTGTCAGAGAGCGTCTGAGAGTGTCAGAGATTGATAGAGACTGTCAGACAGTGTCGGAGTGTCTCAGAGAGTGTCAGAGAGTGTCAGAGAGTGATAGAGACTGTCAGACAGTGTCTGAGAGTCTCAGAGAGTATCAGAGCGTGTCAGTGAGTGTCTGAGAGTGACAGACATTGTCAGAGAGTGTCTGAGAGTGTCTGAGAGTGATAGAGAATGTCAGAGAGTGTCAGAGAGTGTCAGAGAGTGACAGAGAATGTCAGACAGTTTCTGAGAGTATCATGGAGTGCACAGAGTGACAGAGGGTGTCAGAGAGTGTCAGAGACTGACAGAAAGTGTCAGAAAGTGATAGAGAGTGTCAGAGATTGTCAGAGAGTGTCAGACAGTGTCAGAGAGAGTTTGAGAGTGTCACAGAGTGTCAGTGGGTGTCAGAGTGTCAGAAATTGTCAGAGAGTGTCAGAGAGTGTCTGAGAATGTCAGAGAGTGGCAGAGAGTATGTGAGAGTGTCAGAGAGTGTGTGAGAGTGTCAGAGAGTGTCAGAGAGTGACAGAGAGTGTTAGACAGTGTCTGAGAGTGTCTGTGAGTGTCAGAGATTGTCAGAGATTGTCAGAGAGTGTCAGAGAGTGACTGAGATTGTCTGAGAGTGTCAGAGAGTTTCAGTGAGTGTCACAGAGTGTCAGAGGCTAATAGTGCGTGTCAGAGAGTGACAGAGAGGTTCTGAGAGCGTCAGAGACTGTCAGAGACTAATAGAGAGTGTCAGAGAGTGTCAGAGAGTGATAGAGAACGTCTGAGAGTGTCAGAGACAGTCAGAGATTGATAGAGAGTGTCAGAGAGTGTCAGAGAGTGCAAGAGATTGTCTGACAGTATCAGAGAGTGATAGAGAGTGTCAGAGATTGTCAGAGAGGGTCTGAGAGTGTCAGAGAGTGATAGAGACAGTCAGACAGTGTCTGAGCGTCTCAGAGAGTCTCAGAGAGTGTCAGAGTGTGATAGAGACTGTCAGACAGTGTCTGAGTGTCTCAGAGAGTGTCAGAGAGTGTCAGAGAGTGATAGAGACTGCCAGACAGTGTCTGAGAGTCTCAGAGAGTATCAGAGCGTGTCAGAGAGTGATAGAGAGTGTCAGAGAGCGTCTGAGAGTGTCAGAGAGTGACAGAGAGTGTCTGGGTGTGTCAGAGAGTGTCAGAGAGTGAAAGAGAACGTCTGAGAGTGTCAGAGACAGTCAGAGATTGATAGAGAGTGTCAGAGAGTGTCAGAGAGCGTCTGAGAGAGTCAGAGAGTGATAGAGACTGTCAGACAGTGTCTGAGCGTCTCAGAGAGTGTCAGAGAGTGTCAGAGAGTGATAGAGACTGCCAGACAGTGTCTGAGAGTCTCAGAGAGTATCAGAGCGTGTCAGAGAGTGTCTGAGAGTGACAGACATTGTCAGAGAGTGTCTGAGAGTGTCTGAGAGTGTCAATGAGTGTCTTAGAGTGTCAGAGATTGCTAGAGTGTGTCAGAGAGTGTCAGAGAGTGATCGAGAGTGTCAGAGAGTGTCAGAGAGTATCTGAGAGTGTCTGAGATAGTCTGAGAGTGACAGAGATTGTCAGATAGTGATGGAGAATGTCAGAGAGTGTCTGAGAGTGTCAGAGAGAGTCAGAGAGTGATAGAGAATGTCAGACAGTGTCTGAGAGTATCATAGAGTGTCAGAGAGTGACAGAGAGTGTCAGAGAGTGTCAGAGAGTGTCAATGATTGTCAGAGAGTATCAGAGAGTGTCAGAGAGAGTCAGAGAGTGTCAGAGAGCGATAGAGAGTGTCAGAGAGTGATAGAGAGTATCAGAGAGTGTCTGAGAGTGTCATTGAGTGTCTTAGAGTGTCAGAGAGTGCGAGAGTGTGTCAGAGAGTGTCAGAGAGTGATCG